>NC_138199.1:46425392-46955392 GCF_964194105.1 Spermophilus citellus | reverse complement strand
CTCATACCTAATGCATAGCATAGCTGTTATGTTTGTTGTTTTGTTTTGAATTTTCCTCCCATTCATATTCCTTTGAAGAAAACCGTGCAATAAATTTATGATGATTAGTGATCATCATTGAAATTTACCATAATATTTCTTTTACTAAATTTTAAATTGCCTAGGTTGTATGGAAGATTTTTTTAAATTATTATTTTTATAGAGTTTGAAGAATTAGAAATTCCTCAGAATCAACATCTTTTCTGGCTCTTCTAAGATGAAAAGAAATCCCCTGATTATATAAACCATGAAAATATTTTTTGGGTAGTAGACTGAAAACATGCACATCTGGAAGTTCATGAGTGGAGTTTTAAAATTATGATACTGTAAAGTAGAAGCAATCTGTCCTAGGAATTTTCAGTGTTTGTCTTTCATAATAAATTAGTCTTCTAGTATCCCCAAAAGACATTCTGTTCATTTACCATTTCCATTTTGTGGGTTGATAGCACCCTAAATGAGCTGAGAAATTTTTGGTAGAGGGTGTATCAGGGATTGAACTCAGGGGTACTAGCCATTGAGCCACAGGGCTGGGGGGCCCTGTCTTGTATTTTATTTAGAGACAGGGTCTCACTGAGTTGCTCAGCATCTTGCCATTGCTGAGGCTCGCTTTGAACTCGATCCTCCTGCCTCAGTCTCCCGAGCTGCTAGGATTACAGGTGTATGCCACCATGCCCACTGAGAATTTTATATGAGATATTATTTCCTGTCATTTTAGAGCACTTAGACATGATTATTATGTTTACATGTAGTAAGCTATGAGGTAAGAGAAATAGGAAACCCTAAATTTACCATAAGATATGATTGTAAATCAATAGACTTCTTCAAGTAAGATCTGTCAGGTCCAGAGTCTCAGAAATAACTGGTATGTCCCACAAGATTTATAAATTATTGGTTTACAATGTTAATATTGTCACATATTGTTTTCCAAAAGAATGTATTTTTTAAGAAGCAACACTACCTATCTATAAAATAATTCTAAGCAAATAAAAATAATCTCTTCATTTTTATTTGGGAATTTTGTATTAGTGTTGGTTGATTCCTCTCATAGGACTTTCTTCTTTGCTAAAGAATGTCTTCTTTACTCGTAATTAAACTTCCCTTGATAAAGCACACTTCTTTTTCTCTTATTTTCATCATTTTTAAAATGCAGACTCATTTTTTCTTTAGAAGTTTTTAATCATTTAAAAAGAACTTGTCTTAGATATTTACTACAAATTTCCAAAAATTGGATGTCATTATATAACTGAGAGTTAAATTATTGTATTTTAAATATGTTAAATAAAAATCAAAGTTTTAAAAGTTATAAATTATAAATTATCCCATCCCTGCCCAGCTCCAGAGCTACACTACTTAGTTGTGTATCAAGTTAAATTCAAGTGCGCGTGCGCGCGCTCTCTCTCTCTCTCTCTCTCTGTCTCTCTCTCTCTGTCTCTCTCTGTCTCTCTCTCTCTCTCTCTCTCTCTCTCTCTCTATATATATATATATATATATATATATATATATATATATATATTTAATTTTGGTACTCAGGATTGAACTTAAGGGTACTTAACCAGTGAACCACATCCCCAGCCCTTTTGTGTATTTTATTTAGAGAAACAGTCTCACTGAGTTGCTTAGTGCCTCACTAAGTTGCTAAGGCTGGCTTTGAACTTGTGATCCTCCTGCCTCAGAGCTGCTGGGATTAGAGACTTGTGCCACCATGCTGGCTATACTTTATTTTTCTATATGCTACCTATTATGGACTGAATGTTTGTGACCTCCTGAGTGATTTGGTATAATTTCATGTTACCTTAGCATTCATTTTGAATACATGAATTTTTCTCATACCAGAAGTAGGGCTCAGTCACCCTAGACACAATATCCAGTTCTATATCTTCTCCCAGTTACTCAGTGTGGCAATCCAGATATCTATCTTTTACAACCACCTCCTTAAAGGACATCTAGATGGAGCCTACATGAATAGACTTCCTGACCTACCTCTAGCATGGATTGTACAGATATACCACAGTTACTACCTCTCAGTTACAACATGACCTATAACTCATGCCTGCTTGCTTTACATCCAACAAATAAAACACCCCATGGGAATCTTTGGATAACTTCCTGCACCCAATAAAGACCTTGGCTTGCCCTTCTCTTTCTCCAAGCACTCCTTGACCACTATGTGTGTGACCTGTTGGTTTTCTATGTACCACCCAAGATCTATAAGTGATAAAATCTTTATTTCCATCTCTGTTTTTCCTAATCATTGACAGAGTGCTATCCATATTAAATATTCTAAATTAAAACACCACCCAAACCTCATATGTTGAGGCCTAAACACCCACTATGATTTTATTTGGAGATAGACTCTTTGGGATATAAGTAGGGTCAGATGAGTTCATGAATGTGAGGTCCTCATTATGGGTTTAGTGCCCTTATAGGAAGAGACATTAGCAATCTGACAGTCTTATTATTTTTCTTTCTCTTGGACACAGCAATAAGTGGCCATTGAGAAGCCAGAAAAAGAGCCCTCTCCTGAACCCAACCATACTGGCACTCTGTTCTTAGATTTCCAGCCTTCAGATCTGAAAGAAAATAAATTTCTTTTTTTTTTAAGTCACACAGTCTGTGCTATATTTCTATGGCATCTTGGACAGACTAATACATTGCTTCCTTTTTTCAAAATAGAATTTTAGGCTGTTTACATGGTAGATTCAGCCCATGAATTGACAAATGAGGGTGAAATTGGAAGTGAGATAATTAAAAACAAAGGCAAGGACAAGGCTTGCATCTATTTGATGCTTTACTAGACATAGAGCATGCACTTAAATTTTCTATGAAGCAAAGCAAAAAAGGAAAAATAATTAGTTAAGCATCTCACAGTGACTATTAGATAGGGATAAATACAAGGTAAGCAGAGTTATTCTGGTAACTAGACTTGTAGGAAATCCTTCCCAATGGGTCATCATAAAACTGATAGTGTAGCATTGCAGGAAGGAGTATTTGCAGCAACATCTTTTCCTAAATAGAGCAACCAGCTGAGCCTTTATCATCCATTCTCTGCTCCTTTTTGCCAGCTGTTGGCCTTTGAAGGCTGGGGCCTTTAGTATGCCTTTCCTGGGCTTTCTGGCACTCTGGGAGGCACCAACAGAAGACCAAGAAGAGAAAGGGAGAGATCCCAGAATGTTTCTCTTTTTTTGCAGGGAAATTTCAGCTGTGAGCATATTCTTCTGTTTCAGTCTAATGCATCCTGATAGAGGGACCCTCCTTTAGCTACAGTGCTCACCACCTCCTGGTGGTACCATTATATTGTTATCCCTTGTTGCTTCTCTTAATTTAGCTGGTTACCATTCCTTCTTTAGACCCTCTTTCATTAACCCATTTGTGTTATCATCCTTCCTGCTTGCCATAATAGTCAATCTCTACAGTATGTTCCTATACCACCCTTCGATAATGCCAAGCATATTTTACCCTACACAATTACACAGAGTTGTGCCTAGATCTCTGATAATTTTTCTGAATTCATGCATTACTTTTTACTACTTCTAAAAATGGATAGACTCTTGTTTTTCAAAATACAACATAAATACTGTCAGATCTACAAAATAATATGACAGTGGGTTTAGAAACTACAAGATAGACAAAACTTAACCCAAATCACTGTTTCCTCCCACACATATTCATGTGTGTGGGGGGGGGGTGGGGTAATTTTTAATTTTTGTATTCATCACAAACATGTTGAAACAGAATATATTTGTATATTTTTATGTTGTTCCAAGATTGCATTTATATTTTAGTTACTTTTTGCTGTTATAATTCAAAGGCTAACTAAGCATCTTTATGAGTGTTTTACCTGGAACCTGATTAACAGTTTGATGATAAATATGCAAGATTAGAGATTTCCATGGCCAACAAAGAGAAACAGGTGATTTCCTCAGAAATTTGATGAAACTTGTAAAGATAGATATTTTTAAAACTTAACTACTCGAACATTCAAGTATATTCACATGAGAGGCAAATGTTATTTATTAGGGCGACAGCTTAGATCTGACTTGGTTGTGGGTGCTACTCTACAGTTCAATGTGACCTTTGTGTTTTTTACCTGTGGATTCCCTTGTGACACTGTTTTCTAAGAAACCTTGACAAAGGTATAGAAATACCCTTCTTATGGCTTTTGAAAGGGGAAATTGTTCGTCTGTTCATCTTTAATTTCTTTGCTCCACATTCTTCGTTCCTTCTCCCTTGAATGAAGTGCTCATCAGTGACCTAGAATTGAATGTCACAAGGTATTGGTATACCATTGCCAGCCTGTGTGTTTTACAAAGGACTACACATTGAATATCTTAAACCAGTCTTATAATTCTGAAATCTAGAAGTCCAAGATCAAGTGGCTATCAGTGCCCTGTTCTAATAGGGCTGGAATTTCCAAGCTTCTGATCACATGCTTGTTCCCCTGGTAACCAGTACACTATCCTGTGCTTTTGTAGGGGTTTTCCAAAAATCACCTCCTTGACATCAACTCAGGTGTGGTTAAAAGGAGTTAGTTAAGAACAAAGAAAAACACTTCTTTCATTTTTGACTTTCCAGAATTGCTACTGAGTACTTTCAGAGACTAAGGGAGGGGGACAAATATTATAACAAAAGATAGTCATATTGCTCTAATCTTGTAGGAAAATAAAAGGATTTTAGTTGTTGTGAGTCAGGAACTACGGACAAGAATAAAAATGTGTATCACAATCTCACAAAGGCCTACCGTACTTCATTATGACCACATTTAAACTATCTAAACTAATTATACCTATAATGACCTTATTTCTTAGAAAAAAACACATTCTGAGGTGCTGAGAGTTAGAACATCAACATATGAATTTTTGGTGGGGAGGGCACAATATGACCTATAACAGAAATGAGCTCATAAACAGCATTTACTTCACATTACCTCTTCAGGTGCCTTGGATGTACAAATGAAATAAGATTTGTAGCAATCCTATTTCAAGTGATTATAATTTTAATTTTTTTTTTAAATCAGTGTTCCCTAACAGAAGCATATGCAATTGTTTAAATTACTACTTTTTGAAATGGATGACTAGAAATAGAGACATTAGTTAGCATAAGTTAAATATAAGAGATGCTTTCAATTTGCCTAAATGAAGAATGATCTATAATCAGATTTTTTTTTTAACACTGTGGATCAAACTCAGGGCAGCATAATCATACATGGCATTCAAGAGCTCAATGTGTTCTATATTCCCAGCCTGGAAGTAACTATTGTCAAGCATCTTGTTTTTATACATGTTGAATAAATTTTTTCTATCATCCACAGTTCTCACTGAAGAGCAAGTTAGATACTATGGGAGATCCATAAGTCTTTATGATATTAGGTTATTAGAAAAAAATCACTCAGTATATTAAACAGAATCTTTTTGGTTTAAAGGAGTACCTGATATTATTTCTAAGGTGTTAGGTATATTCGTTCTGGAAGTTACAAAACAATTAGCTGTCTTCAAGGGAAATTTTTGCCATTTATTTTAATAATCCAGGAACCTTTTGATGGAACAATTATAAAGCTCTTTGATATGGCATTTTCTGGGCGGGGGAAGTAAAATCCACTATAATTTCTTATATTTTTGGTTTCTTCTACTGAGGAAACATATGCAATGTTTGTATACTTGTTTTCCTTGTTGTTTTGAAAGAATATTTAAACGCTAACTTTAGTGAGTTTTTAGAAAAAAATGAAATATGCTCAGCTGAAAACATTTTTTACCACACAGAAGTGAGAGAAAACAAAAGGAAAGAAAATATATGGAGAAGAAAATATTGCACCAGGTGACTGATTAGATAAGGTCACCATTAAAAAATGAAAAGCAAAAGCCAATGTGAAGCCCTAGCCAAATGTTCTTCCTTTCCCCGTGGATGGGACAGTGGTGTGTCATCACAGGGACAGATCCTTAGTCCTCAGGAACAGAGTTGCCTTACCTGCTCATCAACATTTATAGATTTGCAGAATGCATTATTAATTGACATACAATATTGCTGGTCGCCAGTGCTTTTCATAGCAAAGGAAGTGGAGCAAATGATTTGTTCTCATAGAAATAACTGGCTTTCTCATATACCTCATTGTCCAAGTTCACAGGACAGTAGAATGGTCTGTTGAAAGATGAAGTAGAAGCTGCTCCCTATGTAGTTGGGGCGCTATACCACAGGATGATATAGATATTTTGTTAGAGTTTTAATCAATCAAGATACAGTAACACCTACATCTGAATACTCGGTGCAGAAATCAACAGATGCAAGTCATATTTGTCCTCTCACGCTTCCTCCTATAATTCATTTAAAGAATCTTTGTCTCTTTTTTCAACAAAATTGACCTAAGAAATGCTGGTTGACCGATATAAAAATATGTCCAATTCACAGCACAAGTTTTGTTAACTGGAAACCAAGATCTCTTTTCTGGCCATTTTGGATTCTTCAAATACCAGAAATATAAAAGTTGGGTGATTAGTTTATATGTCTAGAATAATGTGATTTGCCACCACAGTGAGAACATTATGAATATAAACATACCTACCTTGGTACCCAAGAGAAATACTGGGTTTTCAATAGTTTTGGACAGTGGTAAATTATAGAAATCTGTATTCCTAGGAGTAAAAACCCAGACTTCAAAGTATTAAAAGCTGGTGTCATCCCCCCCAAGATAAAGACACAACAGAGACCCAGTTGAGGGACCAAAGAAAGACATGGAAAGAGTGGAGAAAAGAAGCCTGCAGATCAAATTAAGCTATAGGAACAGCTACAGAACCAACACAGAAGTAGAAACTATTATAGCTAACTTTAGGTTAATATTTCTGTGTTTTCTTCATCCCCCCCCCCTTGTTAAATTATCTGAAAGGTAGTAGTGATGGAAACAGGCTTTTAGTTCTCAGCTGGAAGAACTAATGTTATTGTGCAATGATATAGTAAAGTGTGAGTGAAACATTGAGTGTGCCCTCATCTGGACAAAAGATAGGAGTGAGTACTAGGACAAAGGGTGGGTTGTTATGGAGACTTATCTGCCTCTACAGACCCAACCTTCTCCACCTTGCTCTGGTTCTGAAAGGCTTATCTGTATGGATAATACCAGTGATCTTCCCTTACTCAGCCTTCCTAGTGGGTTCAGGAAAAGAAAAATAGGGGAGGGTCTTTACTTCCATATTCCCTCTGCTGGTTAGCTGGAAGTTGGCCATTTCTTCCTTCTGAAAGCCACAGTCCTATCAGGTGGCCACCCATTGCAGTATTCCCTCCCTCTCTTACATAGTCAAGTCCAGTGCTAGTAATATCCTCCCTATGGCTCTGCCTAATATTTATTGTTTCTCTTAACTCCATCCACAGCTTTGTAGATAATTCCTTTATTACACTCTTCTCAATTGTCTTGTTCTACTGTATCCTCTGTTTCTTTCCAGCATCTCCCACAGACACAATATGTGAACCTCCAAAACTTGAAATCTTTTTTTTTCCTTTCTCTTCTCTTTGCATTTAATTTATATCACAATAAGTCTGGGAAGAAGTCTTTGTGTATTGTGTTGTTTCCATGCCCGACAGAATAATTATGTCTGATTCATGTTTTAAATCGCTCACTATCCATATCAGACCACAGATGCATGTTAGAAATGAGAGTATGGCTTTCGGAATAAGTCCCACTGAAAAATATTTATTAGACGTGGACATGTAGAACGTGTTGTGCTAGGATGCTGTTTAATATAGAGAAATAATAGGAATCACTGTCAGAGTTTCTGGGTTTAAATCATAAGATTGCCTCTTTAAAGCATAGGAAACCGGAGCTGCCTTTGACAAATGGTGTTGAAAACAGTGTTCTCACGTTGCTGCAGGAAGGAAATCAATGTCCAGCTCACTTATTTTATTCAGGGCCCAACCAGATATTTTCTTATATTTATGAAAAATGAGAAAACACAGCAGTCGCTCCCCCTTCCCTTCAATAGGTTAACTCATGGCTCCCAGGGTGCTTCTATGATTCATGTGTGTCCAATGAAAAGTCAATACTGTGCTAAGTACAGTTTAGCCTATTTTTGTTTTCATATGCATCACTTACTTGGAACGTTATGAAATTCCTGACACTATATATATGGTAATATTTTTCTGGAGTGTAATCCTGATTCAAATTTAACTACTAAGAATAAACCATTTACATTCCTCAAGAACAAAACATCTGCATGTCCTCAGTACCCATTGCAGTGTCTAGCCAAGAGGAAGAACTCTGCAAATTCTAAGTGCACTTTTTTTTTTGATGACCAACATATGCCCATATTTTAAAATTCATCACTCCTTATTGTAAAGTCAACTTTAAATTTTGCCCTAAGTTATATGTAGAGAGGCAACCAACAAGGCTAGAATGACTACTATGAATCAAAGTTGGGCCTCATTGCATAAGCTTTCAGAATCTGAGTATAAGTAGGAGTGTCAGGAATGTCTTTGTAAATGTGTAAATCTCAAAATAAAAAGAAGAGCTGCATTTGGATCTCCTCCCCTGCATTGGTATATATCTATGAGCTCTGCCCTTGAAGGCAGACAACTGATACTCTGATTGCTTTTCAAATTGAAAACCTCACCTGCTGTTTGCAAACGTGTTCTCTCCTCTTCTGCCCTGTTATTGAACAAACAGGCATTGATTTCTATCTCCTTTTTTTTTTTGTTTTTGAAATCGGCAACTTCCCACAGATATTAGATTCAACCCTGTCTGGATAGTGAAGGATTTAACTGGGTCACTTGAAAATAATGATAATGATCATCATCATCATCATCATCATCATCATCATCATCATCATCCATGGCTCCTACACAGCCTGTCAGTAGATTCCTGTCATGAAAACAGTGAATCTAGTATAATAGATGAAACAGGTGTAACTCACTAATTATTAATATGTGGCTTCTTCTAGAGAAAAGTGTGTTGGAAGATATTCGTGACAATATTATAGCTGAGGGTAACTGAAGTAAACAGACATATCAAAAGTGGCTGAGGATACCTGTGCTTGGTAAGCACAGCTGGACTCTAATTTTTGGATGACAATCAGCATTTCCATATGAAATGAGTTAAGTGAAGAAGAAAGAAAGTTTACATAACTGTCAAAAACAATAGAGCAGATCCTACTGAAGTTGCTGGACACTGAGTGAGACACCTAATGAAAGACCTATTACTAATATTTATTTAAAATAAGTTTCACTTGGATTGTTTGTTGGTGTACTACGCATATTTATATACTTTAAAATACTTTTACAAATGACCTTGGAAATAAGTGGATGGAAAGTGAACAAAAGAGAGAGTATACTGCATGATGGGAAAGTATTATACTATCTCTAATCACTCTGAATTTATTTAATACATCTTGATTGATTCATCAGCTCAATCATACACTGAATCAAAGACTTATTGATTTATTTATACCTTCTGTTCTTTTTTCAAAGATATGTTTTATACTATTTAGGTTCCAGAAACTCTAATAAGATTATAAATGTTTAAAGATGAATAAGTTATTACAGGAGTTCATTTACTGATGATTAATATCCATGTACATATGTGTGTGTGTATATGTGTATATATCTCCAGCTTTGTAGGGGAATCAAGGCAATATGTGCTTGCTAAGTGGCCTTACTAACAGAAAAGTTTCTCTGCATCATCATAACAGGTAGTTGTTCACAACTTGGTGCAAGTTAGATTACCACCTTCTCACAGAGAGTGGAGATAAGGGTACCATATTGAATAATGATTACATTTCAAAGGCATGGTTCTAGGTCCTTGAGAAAGGTATTTCCTGGGTTGCAAAACTAGCAAAAGCTTTTTAGAAAAGGCTACATCTAAAAGGGGTAGAGAAAGGATTTACAATTGCAAATTTTCTAAAGAAGATGCTCTAAGAAAAGGGATTAATATCAGGAAGAAGCCCCTATGAGGATTAATCCAATTGAGGGAAATATTAAGACTGTTTTTATCACTATGCAGTCCACCTAGTTCTGATTCTGAAAAAGCCAGATATTCTATTCAATCCAAAGTGTAAAATAGAGCATAATCCCAGTATAATTTTTAAATCTATATTGAATAGATCTATATTGATTAAATCTATATTGCTTTGGAATACAATACAACAGGCACTGCAAAAACTAAAAAGTAAAATAGAAGCAGAAGGGGATTTCATTTCCTGAGATGTTTCACATTCCAAGACCTGTGCTGTGTGCTGTTCATGCATTAAGACTAACCCGGAGAATTCAGTGTTATTTTGTCTATTTAACAGATCCAGAAAGTGAGGTTCAAGTCTGCAGCTTGCCCCAAATCTTGAAGGGGACTAACAGGCAGAAGCCAGTGTTTGTACTTAACTTTGTTTTTTTTTTTTTTTCTGGTTTCCAAAGACCATCTTCAACACACATTCAAAAATGCTACCCTCTTAAAGCACAAAGTTAAGAATTTAAAAAAACTGACAGTTTCATTTCAGTAGGAATTGATACAATTTTGCAAGTGAGGACAGGAGAAGAATCTTGTCATCTGACTCTTTTGAATGATAAGGATGGCTGGCATTTCTTGGCTACCTCACATTAAATTCTTCTAGGAAATTAGATTGTGTCTATCTTTTTTTTTTTTTTTTTTGTCTCTGGCTATTTAAGTGTCAGAGATATGGTCACTTTTAAAAGAAAAATAAATCTATGATATAGTGATATTCCAGAAACCTTGGCAAGAGGCTGTTACCTTAATGGATTGTGTTCATTGAGGTTCCTGAACAATTGGGTATGAGCATCTGATGTGTGTGTCCCCAGCAGAGAGCTAGGCCATTGAGGAGTCTGCTGCGGAAATAGAGATCCTGGCAACATGGGCATTTTCCTGGAAATAGACTGGTTTCAGTGCTCTGGGATCTGTTCTTCAGAGATTTTCTTTTCTTTCCTCCCAATCCATCATCCATCTGTCTGTCTGTCTGTCTATCTATCTTTCATCATCTATTTATCTATCTTTAGCATGTTTTCTCCTCCCCTCACTCCCTTCTCCTCACTCCCCTCTCCTCCTCCTCCACCTCCTCCTTCTTTTCTCTCTCTCCCTCCCTCCCTCTCTCTCTCCCTCCCTTCCTCTCTCTACCTCCCTCCCCCCCTCCCTCTCTCTTTCCCTCCCTCCTTCTCTCCCTCCCTGCCTGGCAGCAGGGCATACAATTCTCAATTCTCTGCTTTCTAGATCAGCAGCAGTAAGTGGTGAGTACATCATCAAAATACTAGGAAAGAAAGAAAACCGATCCTCAGTCAGTATTACAAACGCTGGGTTTTCAGGCTGCATATTAATAATTCTTTCATTTGCTGTTAGTTTAAAACTTTCCTGTAAGAGATATTTACTATGGAAAAGATCTCTGAAAATATAATAGAAAGAATAAATAAGTCTCTAACACAGCAGAGAATATTGAAGAGGTTTCATTTGTGGTTTTTGTGTGTGTGTTGCCTTAAAAATATAAAAATTTCATACATGTTTTTACTGAATAAAAAGTCAGTACAGAAAAGTCTACATGTCATAGATACACAAATGAGTGATTGATCATGAAGTCACTATTTCTTGGAAACGCCTCCTAGATCAAGAATTTAAGCGTTTCTAACACCCAAGACACCTCACTGCATTCTCCTCCAACTACAGCCTCTGCCTTTGGTGCATTAACAATCCCAGATTTTCTGTGTCCAATATGGACTTCAGTTTCTGTAAAAGCTTGTCTTCTTCTGGCTCACCTTTACTCCAGGTGCACAGACTTAGTGTTCTGAGCCCAAAGTCACGAGGGCTCTGACCTCCAATTTTTATCTGCTTATCTTCATGGATCTGTGCACAACATGGTTCATTCCCAGCTACTCAGTCACCTCTTCTGGAACACAAATATTTCCATGGGAAAATTAGCTTATTCTCTGGGCTTTCTTGACTACCACGTCTTCATCCAGTCATTTCTCAAACTCCAATGCTTTTGAGCAGATTTTTTAATTCAGATTTTCTGGTTGTGTTCTGTGGGCGGGTAGAGCTAAGTATTTCCTCCATCATCACTATGAGCAGAAGGCCCTCTCACTCCTCTGCAACCTCATAAAGCTGTTAGACAGAAGGATAGGTGACTTGTGCATGTGGGGATAGGAAATAGGTTTAGAAAGGTTAAGCAATTTCCCTGCCATTACAAACCTGGTAAATGATGTCTTTTTCTGTTGCTCTATACATGTGACTTTAATTTGCCTCTGAAAAGCACATTTAAGAGTTTGAAAACACCCCTGCCTCTGTTCAATCTCGTGGGAAATCAACAAAAAATTATCAAGTTCTCTGGTACTTTAAAAATAAAACCTCTTGGAATGTGACTCAGCAATAATAATCCATTATCAATTGTTTTGTACTATGACACCTTTAATTTCAGAAGAGCCCTTTGATTATAGGTGATTTCAAAGCACTCTTTACTTTAGTTGGGACAATGATGTCTTAGAGTTAATGAAACATTGCTTGAAAGCCTTTTTCCCTGAAGGGGAAAATAGATTCAAATCAGTGTCTTGTTTGATACTGAAAGTTCTCGAGCTACAGTATCTGAGTTTAATCCCAACTCTACTGTTTACTGGCCATGTGACTCTGCATGTCTAGTTCCTGAGCCACACAGTCAAGACTGACATCCAGGTCTCATCAAGGTGAAGTGAGATTAAGCGAATACACCGTAAGCATTAACAAGGTGTCTGCTGCATAGGCAGCACTTAATAGATACCTGTTATGCATTTAATTTTCTAGTGTACTGAAATCACTGTTGTATTATTTGCACCTAAATAGATCTTCTACCCTGTCGCTCTTCGACTTAACGTATCCACGGAATCAAATCAGCTGCCCAAGTAGATGTCTTGACTTCACGTGGTAATCTGAGATCTCCTTGGCAAATAGGGAAGGGTGAAGGGATATCTTCTGACTCAAGCCTCCTGTGGCCTGAGGGGAAGGAGTTTCATGCAACTACTCTTTCAAATGAACATTTTCATTAAAAATCTCTGATAATGCTTAGTTAGGAAGAGTGAACAATGGCAAAATTTAACCACTAAGTCTGTGTTTTTGTGCATCTATATTAGACCAATCTACTTGAGATTTTTGTATGGCAGTAGAATCTTAGCACTATTAATAGTTAGCACTATTCAAGTACACATATTTATGGATAATAATAATAATGTTAATCTACCAACTTTGTCTTTTCTTGGTCCTTTTAAACCCTTGAGCAAAAAAATTATAGGCCACACAATATAAATTCTTCCTCTATCCAACCATAATAAAGTAACTTTGGCACCATTTGACTGAATTTTATCCCAAATTATCAGGTATACATGAAAAGGAATATTTGGTTGCTAAAGGATTCTCATGACTTTTACACTTTGTGTTTGATTGTGCTGTAGCCAGTGGCGGAGAAGGGAAGATCTATTGTTAAGGATATTAGAAAATTTCATAAGAGATTAGACAGTATAGAATTATCAGTTAATTCAATGTCTTCAGATCATCCCTGGTATCTACTGGCATCTGTCAGTGTCCTGACCAACCTAAATTCTCAAATACCCTACTATCAGGCTAGTTTAAGAATCAAGCACAGAGGAAGTAGGTATGTGAACTCTCTTGGAGAACTATAAGGCGAGCATCAATTAATTGGGTTAGTTTGTTAAGCTTACAGCTTCTGTATCCCTAATGCCAGCATAATGCCACGAGCACCAAGTATCTAGGATGCTTCTATAGAAAAAGCTCTGCTTATCCTTCATTGAAATATCCAGTGAGACCAGGCCAAGTAGGGAAATCTCTTTTTGTTCAGGAGGTATATGGAGTGAGCAAAGTTCACTTTAATTCCTCTTTGCTACATGGCACTATGTATCTTTGACAGTCCTCAAGTAAAGAATGCAAAAAAAAAAAAATACAGAATAGAACTCACTGAAAAATTCAGGACCTTGTTTGGTCCACCCCCCAATGCCCCTGAAGCCCAGTGCTCTGGGGGATTTGATTTACTTGCCTGTGTCATTCTCAAGGCTGAATCATGAAAGGCCAGCACTTTTACCCATTTAACCTTCCCACTGCATCTCAATGTCCATGTAACTGTTCTACTATTAAAAGTAATCTTTGCAAATAGCATTTTCAAGTACAAATAAAGTAGTGGTGATGGCATAGCCTAGTAGATGTGAATGAAGTGGATGGTTTTTTCAAGAGATCTTACTCTACCCTTTGCTAGGTGTGTGACCTTGGTGATATTAATTTCCTTCTCTGAACCTCAGGTTTATCATCTAGAAAATGTTAGAAAAAAATTGTAACAACACCATAGGGTTAAAGCAAATATTAAATGAAATAGTGCATAGAAAACATTTAGTACAGAGTATGGAAGTAGTAAGTCCTCAACCAAGACAAAGCTGCCCTGTATATTTTACAAACTAGTACTTGTTTCTTCATTGTTCATTTGAAATCATTTTTCAAATTTGAGAAGTTTGAGAAGGGTAAGTATTGTAATTACAAGTTTGGGTGTGGTATATGAGAAGGAGATACACTCTTCCTGCCACTTTAACATCTGTTAAAGTAATAAAACCCACAACTTATTATTGTTAATGTGGAATACTTCATCTGATATTTAAGAATCACAAAATTAATAGCATTAGGAATAGAATGGATTTGACAAACTTAAATATTTTTCTTTGGTAATATCTTAAATAAATTATACTTGCATTTTTCTTTGCAAGGTATGATTTATTTGACCTGTGGAATAAAAGTCTTTGTTGTGAAGCTGTCCTTCTATACTCAGCAGTTAAACTTGCATATGGTTCTTCTTCATGTGGCAAGAGAGCTGTGAATTTGTACTTTGGCCACAGTCAGAGAAATTTAACAAAGACTTCCACTGGAGACAGAGGCAGTGGGTGAAACTTCTCCTTGTGTTCTCCTCAACAGAGCTGGCTGTTTAATTGATTTCCAAAATCAATTTTCAATTAGTGTGGTGGTTTGGCATTTCATATTAGCTGTTAAAATTGTGAGGAATGATAAACAGAGAAGTATGTGACTTAGTAATTGCTTTTGCCTATGTCAAAAACACAATGGCAGCTAAAATTTAGACAGATACTCTGTGACCCTTGCAATGATGCAAGGCTCTGCACAGACAAAGGGACTGGGGTGCATTCTGGGACAGATGCATGGATGTCAGCAGCGGCCCTGAGAGTCACTGGATTCCCTGCATTCATTGTTCTCTATTGCTTAGCATCTGAATCCATAACATGCAGAGTCCTGTTTTTATCCTAAATAACCTTGAGGAAAAGGAGGGAAAATAATTTCAAATGAACAATGAAGAAACTAATACTAGTTTGTAAAATATAATAGGGCAGCCTTGTCTTTCAGAATACCCTTCGTACTCTGAGCCTCTGTATCACTGAATAGAGCTTTCAACACATGCCTAGAAAGCAGAGTAAGTATCTACCTCTCTTTCAAAGAGCTACCCTTATTCACATATTCATGCACCAGTCTATCCAGTACTACCAATTCTGAAAACCTCCTAATGGTGTTGATTTGTGGTTTCTATGCTTGATCTGTCATACTACAGGCCAGCGAGTGTCTAGAGAGTTTGAGGGGAGCCAAGATCACAAAAACTCTTTCTCAGGGCATCTTTAATCATAGGTAGATGGGCTCAATTCTCACTGGTTGATGAAGAGTAAAAATAAATAAAATTATTAATATTTAGAATGCATATACATAATATTTATATACATTTTTAGGGAATGCATATTCATATATGCAAACATACACACAAATACATATTCTTTAAGTGGAAAAGTTGCAGAAAAAAGTTTCTTACATTCTTTTTAACATGCTTTTTTTCTTTCTGACAATTTTGCTTATCCAAGCAGATAAAATTGTAAGCAAATATGTATTTCCCATCACATTTAGGACCATTAGGAACAAGCCTAAGTAAACAAAGACAGAGTCTCTTTTTGAAAGAATGTTGATTCCTTATATTATGATACTATGAAAGCACCATTACAATATCTGACTTAGCCATGGCTAATCATCCTGAATGAATGAATGAATGTGTAAATGAATTAATGTGATCTTTCAGAAATGGTTGGATCCAGATGGCTGTTGTTCATTTCTTTGTACCCAGAAGCATATAAATATATTTTGTTTCTCATTTCTGAGGGAGATCACTGGTATGTAGCTCTCCATTTCAAGTTTCGTGGACTAGCTGTCATTTTAATGTCATTTTTTTGGTATGTTAGCTTTCTACCATATCTACAAAATCTTACTTTACATGACAAAAAATGAACAATAAACAAAAGCTTTTTGTGTTAAGTAAGAGAACATTAGTACAATGAATACCAGTCAGAGATTTTTGCCTGGGGCAACACTGTCTTTATGCTATTCTCAAATTTAGTTAGCAAATGTATTCAGCAATAAATGGCTGAACTACCAATGAAATGGCTATCTGACAAGAGTCTCAGGAGATCTATTAAAGGTCTATAAAATCTTGATCTCTTTTAATGCCATCAAAAAATGACTTTAAATGTATGAGATGGTATGCATCTAGCACAAGAGGAAAGTGGTTTCATGGATTTACACAAACCTATTTAGTGTGTTGCTGTACCACAGCAGCTTGCTTTGTCATTGCTAAAAACAATACAGTTTCAAATAGTTTCAGGCTTGTAGAAGATGACATGTTTTAAAATCTACTATAGTCAAACTTACTAGGAGGCCAGTTGCTTTCAAAATTTTAATTTTAATCCTTATAAAGTTATTCAAATTACAAATCAGTATGCTCATGCATTTCCAAATGAGAGAACTGAAGTTCAGAGAGTTGACTTGGCTTGCCCACTGAGGCACAGTTGCTCATCAGCATTGCCAGCAGTCAAGCAAACAGGCATAGTGATCATGGATTCCTCTTTTTTGTTTTGATTCTGCCGTACAAATTTTGATTGTAGGAAGATGTTATGCTGCTCCCATTTGGGGAAACATAAAATGATTCTTCATATTATTTGGATTGATAGTCTGTCTGTCTTCCTTCCTTCCTTCCTTCCTTCCTTCCTTCCTTTCTTTCTTGCAGAAGATGACATCTAGACCATGATTTCAAGTTCATGAAAAATTACCATAAGATATTAGAAATATTAAAACAATGCTATTTCTCTTAAGAAACATTTTGAACATATACCTTTATTTATTTATTTTTGGTAGTGTTGGGATCAAACCCAGGACCTCATGCATGCGAGGCAAGCATGTTCCCACTAGGCTATATCCCCAATGCCTCATTCCAGCTGTGAAAGTGACCCAACTCATCTTGGAAGGGAATCTGGAAACCACATTGCAGGATTCCCAAAGTCAGCCTTTTTGACCAGTAGCCACCCTGAATGCTCAAATTCCATTTACTCATGGAAAGCATTTCTCACTATAGTTGCTGACTGTTCCTTCGAAGTGGAGAAATTTAACAAGGAGATAATGGCCCCATGGGTGAAAATCCTAAAATGAAATACCTCAAGGCATGTGCATTTTTATTACACTAAATTAAAAACATACCATCTACTACAATACAGCAATAAGCAAAGGAGAAGTAAGCAAAATAAATGCTAAGCAAATATTTTTATTAAGAAAATAGCTTTTATAGGGTCTCTAATGTTCATAACATTCATAAATGGTTATTGTAGGAATTTGCATAATAAAGAACAAGCCCACACAATTGCATGAAGTGCATCCAAAACATTAGAGAGATAGAAATAAGCAGTTTTAATATTTCTAATATCTTCTGGTAATTTTTCATAAACTTGAGATCATAGTCTAGATGTAATTTTGTAGTTTTGTTTGTTTAAATGATTGACATAAATTAAGAATTTTTCCTTTCATTACATATTTCTCTTAAGAAACATTTTGAACATTTACCTATTAATATACTCTACTCTAGGGGCAATGCAATTAAACCAATTTCTTATTATTGGTGGTTTCCAATATTTCATGAAATTAATACTGTGATAAAGTTTTTTTCTGTATAGTTGTTAGCAGAGAAATTGTTGTCAGCAGGATGTAAATAAAGACTTTTTAAAAGGTTCGTGCCTCAGATCAGATGCATGTTTCCCAGGCCCTCTGAACCACTGTATGAGAGTCCTGCTGACCTAGAGCCTTTGAATACTAGTCATTAGCACTAAACATATGTTGCCTTTGGAGAAATAATGGTGAAGATTTTAACTGATGTCTTGATGCTTTACATTTTCTTGACATTATTCTTGGTTTCATGTGTATTTGTCTGTATACACATATTTTTTAATTGGCTATTTTTCACTTTTCCTTTGGAAAAGGTAATTTCATTTTTCCATAGGTTTTTTTCCACTTATAGGGATATTCATCTTATTATATTGGTTTCAGGAACTCTATATATTTAGGACTAATCCTCTCTGAGTTATCATTATGTTGCAAATATTTTTCCCACCATTTTGTCTTTTGACTAATATGTACTAAAGCACAGTTTTCTCCCTTGCTTCATATTTTAAAAATTCTGCTTTATAATGAGACTCATACACACATGAATGCACAAATATCCAGAGAAGGATAAAAATGTAGAAACACATTAGCATCTGATTTTAAAAATAATTTATACTCAGTGATTATTTTGAATTCAATCAGCTATGCAAAGTGTGAGATGGGAAATTTGATTTTGTTTTTTTCTCCAGCATTTTATGATTTATAAATGTGAAAATGTGCAATCCATATAGTAGTTATGTAGGGCCATTCTTATTAGATACAATTTGAGGTATTTTCTTTTTCTGCTACATTCATTTGTCTCTTTATTTTCAAACACCTAAATTCTATTTTGATTATTTTATAATACATTCATAAAACCAAACAACTTGTTTTAGAAAACCAAACAACTGATCACTCTGCCATATAGTTATTCTATATCAAAGCACTCAAAAATTTTCTACCAGTTAATTTATTGAAATCAACAATATAAAAATTGAATTAGATTTTTCAAGGAGCACTTGAGATTTTCATTGTATTGATATTAAAGTTGTAGATTTATCTAAAGAGATTCACTGTCTTTAAAATATTGTAACTTACCCTATAATATCATAGAATAGTTATTTGTGAAAATATTATTTATGCCCCTTGATAAAATTATATAGATGTTTTGGATTGATATATATTTTTGTGACTTTTGTCAATATGAATTAATAACTTTGTGGTTAGCAGTTCAACCATTCAACAAGTGTTTATCAATCCCCTGCACTTGTGATAAGTTCTTGGATAACAATTGGTGACCAAAGAATAGCAGGAATGTGAGATAGACAGACAGAAATTCTAGGCTTTAACAATCCCTGCAAAAGAAATAGTGTTATGATAAGAAAACAAGGATCTGGATCCACTTTCAGGAAAGTTAAAACAGATAGGACAGTACAGGTCAGATCACATAGGTCTTAAAAGCCATACTATGGGTTGATATTTATTTTAAAATTAGAAGGAATTAGTGCTATTTTCAAGAGGATTTTAAATATGAAACATTTTGACATTTTGTACTTATTGTAAACACATAGAAAGTAAATATTCTGAAACAATCTGAATGCTTTTTTACCACTGATTACCCAGGTTCTAAGTGAGGACACCTGTTAATGCATCATTTTATTCATTTGTGGAATGTTTCTTTACCCATCTACACTACATTTCAGTGTGCTATATTTAGTTTTATCTTTTCAACTAGACAGTAAGTTCCAGGCAGGATGCTTGGTGATGTCCTTTTGTTGATCCTCGCATGCTTGGTTCAATGCCTTACTTATATGAACAAATAATATTGAAATATTGTTTGATGAAAAGAAACATCTTTTATGATGATTCTTGACTTGAACATTGAATAAAATACAAAGAAAAGGGTCTGTGAGTTGTACTTTCTACTTATGAGCATTGGTCCTCTATGTGAAAAATACAGAGGTAATGAAACTGGCAAAAATATATAAAGATGGAAATATCTTCTGTGGACTGAGAGCTAAAGGGCTTGGGTTGTGATCTTCATTAGATCTCCTTTATGGCCACTGCCCACCTCCTTCTGCATGATGTACCAGATGTGCACATAGGTTTGTCAGTGAGATTGCCCTTTGATGTTGAGAAACCAGTATCATCCAAACTTCTTCACTTCAGATGAAGAAACCATGATATTGGCAGGTGCAAAAGACCAATTGTTATGATGTTGACCACAGCAGTCACCAAAACAATCTCTCCAGAAATTTGATAGAGTTTGCTCTGATTTCTGTCAATTTTCTAAATTTTCTGAGCTTTGACCAAGATCTATTAATTTGCCTTATACACAATCTATTTTCTTCTTACAATTAATTATATTAATTTAATTAAAATGCACCATTAATCATCTAA
The DNA here is from genome assembly GCF_964194105.1 of Spermophilus citellus. Taxonomy (NCBI): domain Eukaryota; kingdom Metazoa; phylum Chordata; class Mammalia; order Rodentia; family Sciuridae; genus Spermophilus; species Spermophilus citellus. The sequence goes on along the minus strand of NC_138199.1, from coordinate 46,935,012 downwards.
CTGCATGAGAATTATGAGAGATTAAGAAGTATCATAACCAAAGTGCTATAGTTGCTGAAAAACAAACTAATTCTAAGGGCTTTGTTGAAGTATAATTGATACACAATAAATTGCACACTTAAAGCATATGATCCAATGTATTAATGTGCATATTTACTGGTGAATAATAGAATAAACTAATAATCATCAAAGACAAAATAATGAGTATGTGCATCACTCCAAAATTTTCCTTTGTCCCACTTAATGCCTCTCTCCTTCTTCCCATGTCCTAATCAACCTCTGTTCTGCATTCTATCGCTGTACATCAGTTTAAATTTTGTTGAATTTTGTAGAAATGGAGCTTTACATGTAGTGTACCATATGACTTTTTATCTGAAATCTTTTCTCAGAATAATTCCTTTGAGATTAATTTGTGTAGTAACATTATCAACTCCATTCTTTTTTATTGCTGACCGAAATGCATTGTGTGACCATATCACAATGTGTGAATATATTCACTTAATCACGACAAGTTGAGTTGTTTCTTAAGTTTTTTCTTTCACAAGTAAAGGTTTTACACACATTTGCATGTGAGTCTGTATAAGCTTGTGTTGATAATACCAAGGAGTAGATGGGCTGGTTCTTGTGCTACATTTGTATTTAACTTTTTCAGAAACTGCTAGCTGATTTTTCAAAGTGGCTCTTTTCTTTGTTCTGAACATGAATGTATTAGAATTCCGGTTATACTATGTTCACCCTATTATTTACTGAAATCCAGTTTTATTTTTAACCATTTTCATGAATGAATAGTACTATCTCAACATATTTTTAATTTGCATTTTTCTAATAATTTATGATAATGAGCCTTTTCATGTGCTTATTTTCCATCCATATAATTTCTATTATATGGGTATCTGTTTTCTTACTATTATAGTGTTTGAGAGTGCATTAGATATTCAGAATGCATATCATCTATTATCAGATGAGATTTACAAATACTTTCTTCAAATACAGGACTTATATTTTTATTATTATAAAAGCCTTTGAAATAATGGAAGTTTTTAATTTTAATGAAGTTCGATATATCAATATTTTATCTACTGGGTAATTTTTTGTCACATCTAAGGCATCATATTAATATTGTATTTTTTGACCCATGAAAATATGTCTCTCTCTTTTGTACAATTTCCATTTAGAAATATTTTAGTTTTCAGTCTAAAAATGCGTTGCATTGGTTTTGTCAGTTTGTGTCCAATGTTTCATGTATTTTGTTTCTTTCCTTTATATTAAGTAGCAATTTCTATTTTACAGTTATTATGTAGTGACTATTACATAGTGACCTTATATTCTGCAATTTCGCTGAATTTCCTTATCAGAAGCTTTTCTATAGATTTCATTGGATATTCTGTATAGCTTATCATATCATCAATGAATAAAAATGAAATTATTTATTCCCTTGATTAGTTTTTCTTTAATAAGGATGAATCATATGTTATTTTTGTGTTGATTGCATTTACGAGACTTGTCATATATTGGTGAACAGAAGTGGACAGAAGTGGAAGAAATGGACATCTTTCCCTTTATTCTGATTTGAGAGGAAAATCAATTAAGCTTTTCCATTAAAAATGATGTTACCTATAAGCACACCTTCTACTGATTGATTTTTTAAACATGAAAGCAATAATGCATCTTTACTATAATTAATTCTACTCAATTTTGCTAGTCTATCCTTTTATATATTGTTGAATTTATTTCGCTAAAATTTTTGTACTAATTTTTGCATATGTTCATGAACCATAGTGATTTGTACTTTTCTTTACATAATGTCTTTATCTAGATTTGGCAATAGGATGAGGCTAGTCTCAAAAAAAAAGAGTTTGTAAGTACTTTATTACCTCCCACCTCAATTTTCTGGAACAGGTTGTTTGAAATTAATATTATGTTGTACTGAGATGTTAGTGTGATATCACTAATAAAGCAATTGGGTCTGATAATTTTGTTCTTGTTCATTTCATTGGAAGCTTTTCTTTTTTAACTACAAATTTAATTTGTTTACCGAATATATAATTTTTAAAATTCTACTTCATTGGAATAAACCACAGTTTACTTTGTTAGTCTATATATTCCAACACATCTGCCCTTTTGACTAGGTTGTATTCTTTTCACAAAAAATATGTTGTCCATTTTTTTCTTATATTATTCTTTTAATGTCTATAAAAACTGCAATGAAGTCTTGTTTCATATTCCTACAATTAGTAATTTGTGTTTTCCATTCTTTTTTTCCCCCTGATTGGTTTGGCCCTGCAATTTTATAAACTTTATTGATCTCATCAAATATTTCACTTTGGTTCTTTGATTTCATCTTTTATTTTTCTTCTCTATAACAATTTATTTCCACTATGAGCTTCTCCCTTAAATTGTTCTGCTTGCCTTGGGTTTTATTTGCTCTCACTTTTAAGGAGGAAACTGAGATCACTTATTTCACTCTTTCTTCTTTTTTATTTAGGTGCTAGTTTTATAAATTACCTTCTGACAACAAATGATATTCAGTAAGACAAGATTTGATTAAACATAAAATCTTTAAAAAAATCAGAAAGAAAAAACATATTATTTGCAGAATACCAAAATAACTCTGATTGCATATAACGAATGAAAGAAAAACATAATACAACAGAGAAGAAATCATGCAAGATAGAAAAGTGCAACATTGGTAAACTACATTCATAAAATAGTGATTTTTTAAATATACAAAAGCTAATTTGTTATCAACAGACATATATTTTATCATGTATAACAAAAATCCTGCAAGTAAAATAATTATCATGCCAGATGGAAATTTCACATTTTCACATATATTTGGCTTCTTGAAGTTGGCCCACTCTTCAATGATGCTCTGTGCATATATTTTCTATATTTGTTCTCTCTGCATTTAATTTTGGATAATTTCTATTGTTACATCTTTAAGTTCACTAATATTTTATTTGGCAATGTCTAATCTGTCATTAACCCACTTATAGTATTTTTCATTGCAAAAAGTATAATTTTTTTTCTCTAAAATTTTGTTTGGGGTCTTTTTTATATCTTCTATGTCTCTATTAAATTTTTTTAGTTATTCTTCTAGCTTCTGAGACATATACAATAATGATAATGGACTATTAAAGTCAATGTTTTTTAACTTTATCATCTGATTTCTGGGTCAGTAATGATTGATTAATTTTCCTCATCATGGGTTTTATCTTATTGCCTTTCTGTATACCTTTGCTCTCCTTTTAATTAGATAACATTGTAGATTTTACTTAATTAGAAGTTAGAAATTTTTGCATTCCCAAAAGTATCCTTGAAATCATTTTGACCCTTTCAGCTCTTCCTAAAACTCTGTTAAATGGGTTCAGAGCAGCATTTAGTGTAAATTTTGTCACACTGGGAACAGATTTAGACTATTCTTACTGGCACCCAGTGAATTATGGAATTAATCAGTAGTATTAGGAACTAATCCCAACTTTGTGACCTCTAGACACTGTTTCCTCTAATCCTATTAGAACCTCTCACTTATGTCTTAGGGTGTTCCCTCAAGTGCATGTATGTATCAGTACTGGGGTGAATCTGTAAAGGAGGTCCTTTGGAGGTGAGCAGAGTTCTCTCTCTGATATGTGTCTTGCTCTCTGAAGAACTGGATGTAAGAAGAGAGATCAACACTTTCCTTTATAAGGACAAAGCTTGCGTATTAAGTCTCAGAAAGTGAAATGAATAGCTGGAAGAAGCAAGATCTGTAAAATATAAATAGGTCAATACTATATGTGCCATACCACTCAATAAGAAGTCAAATGTCACCAAATATAATTTACAAAGTAGTAACACAATTCTGTAAAAGTCACTTGAGCTTGTTTTTAAGAAAAATAATTATTCAACATGGTCAAGATTGCTAAATAGTAGTATATATAGTTTTTGTTTTGTTTTGTTTTGTTTAACAATAATTCTCTATTCAGTGAAGGCCTGGGGGAAGAGTTCAGGATGAGAATATTGGACAGAATGGAATGAAGACCTTTAAGCTGCACAGCTGCATTTTCTTTTAGTGCAGAGTAAATTTTGTCACACAGGGAACAGATGAATTCAAGGTGGTGTTGATGATTGAGGTGCAGTAATAACTTCAAAGAGATTCACAGAAAACTTAGCCATCGCTAGACTTTGAAAAATAAAATAACTATATCAGTATTACCTTAAATAATTATTAAAGAGATTCTATGAATGACTATAGATCATATTTTTCCTTGAAATAATAATAATAGGAAATGTCAACAGATTGTAAAAGTGTAAATTAGGACAAATCCCTTGAAATAAAAATTTTGACAGCATGTGATTCAAACCAGTATTAATGCTTTGATTTGTCAATTCTCAGTTTGGGAATCTTTCCTGAGGAAACACACTGAAATGAAGAAAAATCTTTATGCCAAACATGTTGTTGTAGCAACATTGGTTGGAGTGGGGGTGGAACAGAGCCGCCGCCCGTGTCCGGAAAAGGCCCAGCGACCCGTTGGAGAGGCAGTCAGGCAGCCCCATTTGGAGTGGGGGCTGAGCAGAACTGCCGCCTGAGCCCGCAAGGTAGGCAGACCTGCGACCCACCGGCGGAACAGGCCTAGAGGCCTGCCAGTGTGGTAGACATGTCACACCAGTTGGAGTAGGGGTCGAGCAGAGCCGCCGCCACATCCGGATCAGGACCAACGACCCAAGGGCGTGGTAGTTACGTCACCACAATTGGAGTGGGGGCAAAGCAGAGCTGCTACCCGTGCCTGCAGGGTGGGCAGACCTGCCACCGACCAGCGTGGTAGACAGATCACCCTAATTAGAGGAGGAACACAGCCACTACCCGCCCTGCAAGGGAGATTTTCCAACTATACAAGAGCAATATAAATAAATAGGGGGAAAATTTCAAAAACACAACAGTTTCACCAAGCAGAAAGAAACGTGAGCAGTATGAAAAGACAAGGAAAGAAAGGACCACAAGCAATGCAGGTCAACTCAACTTTAGAAGAGGTAATAGCTGCAACAGATGGAATGTCAGATAAAGAGTTCAGGATATACACGCTTCAGATGATCTGGAATCTCAAGGAAGACATGAGACAGCAAAATCAGACAATGAAAGATCACTTTGACAAGGAATTACATAAACAAATCCAGGAAGCAAAAGATCAATTTCACAGGGAGATAGAGGTTATAAAAAACAAACAGAAATCCTAGAAATGCAGGTAGCAATAAACCAACTTAAAAACTCAATTGAGAATACTACCAGCAGAGTAGATCACTTAGAAGATAGAACATCAGACAATGAAGACAAAGTATTTCAACTTGAAAAGCACATAGACAGCTCAGCAAGACTGCTAAGAAACCATGAGCAGAACATCCAAGAGATATGGGATAACATAAAGAGACCAAACTTAAGAGTCATTGGGATACAGGAAGGCACAGAGCTCCAAACCAAAGGAATAAACAATCTATTCAATGAAATAATAGGAGAAAACTTCCCAGACTTGAAGAATGAGACAGAATCCCAAATCCTAGAAGAGGAAGGCTCTCCATCTGATCCTTTTTTATATTTTCTATAATCTAATGGCTACCATCCAGAGTCCATCTGTAGCTTTACTGAGGGGTTCTGTTGCCTTGGCCAGCAAGCCTCTTATAGGACTCTAGAGTTCACACATCTGCTTTCTCTGCGTGTCCTTGGTTTCTGGGAGACATTGTGCATCCCTGCCCTGACAAAAGGTCTCAATGGTTTCTTCTCTGATTTCCTCTTCTGGCTTCATCATGCTATGGGTCTGTTCCAGCCATGTACCTGATTTCTGGCTTCTCTAGATAAGAAGCAGTCACTTTACCTGTCTCTCTGTTCCAGTATTTTTCCAAATCTGAAAGACACATGTCACTGTATCCTAGGACCTCATTCACTAAGTTGTGATTCATCCCCTAGTGTCATGGGATCTTACTATGATCCAGTTGAAAAACAAGATGGTGAGCTTACAAATATTCCCATCTCAACTAATGTTTCTTTGGGACTGCTTTCATGGGACATACCTCCTTCCCTGGGGATAAGAAAGGGAAAAAGTAAGAGAATCTCATCTTCTACAAATTCTCCTGCTGGACTGAATTCTTCCTCAAATGTCTAATTTTTTTCTGTTATATTCTGTATGAATGATGTGAGCAGTTGTTTCAGGGATATTTTATTCTCTTCTAGTAAATATCACCTGGATGTATATAGCACATTTATTTATAAATGAAGAGGATATTTACCATTTATTGTTTTTAGCTTTGGAATTCAGAGGAAATTCCAACCTAATGGAAAAAAGTACTGTTTCAAATCATGTTATTTACCGAATAATTTTCATGCCCATTAACACAAGCAAAATACAAAACATTTTATTTCATGGACGCCGAATGTGCAAAATCATAAGAGATCCACACCTAGACACATTATAATGAAGATGCCCAACATACAGAATAAGGAGAGAATTTTAAAAGCTACAAGAGAAAGGAAGCAGATTACATTTAGGGGTAAACCAATCAGGATAACAGCTGATCTCTCAACACAGACTCTGAAAGCTAGAAGATCCTGGAATAACATATTTCAAACACTGAAAGAAAATGGGCTCCAACGCTTCAAACACTTTCAGTCACCATAAACTTAACACATGTTTAATGGGGATTCTTGGGCTATCACTCACTTATTTTGCAACTAAAATTTCATCTTTTTGGTTCTTAAATATTTTCTGATAAGAATTCATTTATGCAGAACCCTGTTTCAAAGAGAGACATGACTTTTATCTGGCTTGCTTAGATCTAAGACAGAAAACTATCCTCTCTCTAGACTGGATTGTGTTTTTCTATTTGAGAGGAAGAGCAGTTGGGAGCCCCCCTGCCTAACAAAACAGAGTAGATCTTTTCCTAACTCTTCCTTCAGAAATCTGTACCCCATACTACTAAGTCAGCAGAGGCCAGGCTGGCCAGGAGAATCAACAGGCTGCAGTATCAAAGTGGCATGGCGGGGCTGATGATACTTCCCAGGGGACTTTCTTTGTTTGTAAGGCTGGTGTCAAAGAGTGCAGTCACAGCAAAGATCTGTCAGTCACTGGCACAGCCACACACCATGACTTGCATTCCCATAAGTTTGGAATTCAGATATTCCTGCATATCCACACCATCTACCTCCTTCCCTATATTGTTAATGGAGCAATTGCCCAGCAGGAGAGGGTTCTAAAATCCTCTCCCTCTTTTTTTTTTCTTCTTTTGTCTGAAGCCTCCAAGCTGAGAAATCCATTACTGACTGTTTTTACCACGAGGCTTGATACTGGGGCCTGTCCTACAATTTTTATTATTGTATTTCCCTGGCTTATTTTTTTTTCTCTCAGCAATCTCTGGAACTGTCCTATATATGGTTCGTTGTCTTCTCTGCTGGAAAGTGATATGACTCTGTGGGAAACACTGGAAAATATTGGACATTAACTGTGTCCTCTGAGCCATGGGCACATATAAATAATACTTTAAGTGTATTGGTAATAATTAGAACAAGAGGGAACTCAATGCTAAGAAGAAAAGAAGCAGAGAAGGAGTGGTTGCAGGCACATAATGCAAGTGAGGGGAAAAAAAAAAGTCTTACAAGTGTATTCCAAATTCAGTGATAGAGAAAAAGCTGAATTGAGTAAGCGTAGAGGAAATAAGAGAAACATCGGAATTGCTTGAAGAATCAAAGCAAAGCAACCTGTGAGGGCAGTCTGATGCCTGCTGATGTGAAGTCATCAAGGGTGCCACCAAAGCAATGTGACAAAGTGCACCAGGGCTGGAGTTTAAAAAAAACAAAAACAGAGCATTCTTCCTGTCCTCCCTCTGCTGAACCAGGAAAATATCTTTAAGTCTTCATAAAGCCTAACAGTAAATTCCAAGCTGTTCAGCGTATTTGTGACAATGGTGGCAACTTGGTGGTAGAATTCAATGGCATCCATAGCAAGTGGTCTCAAAGCTTTTGGGGTGCATTCTGACATTTCTCTTTTGGGAGTAGGATTTCTTATGTATAGCATGTATTTCTAAATGATGCAGATACATGATTAAACTATATTAGCTATATTATAAAACTGATAATATTTTAAAGGATGAATATAAATAGCTCCAGCTATGTGTGTGTGTGTGTGTGTGTGTGTGTGTGTGTGTGTGTGTATTTCCCTAAACTTCATATCATCTATTTCACTCCACTTTAAAAACCACAGGGTAAGTTTTTTCTTCATTTCAATTGAAATTATTTTCAAATCCATTATCTCTAATACCCACAGGGGTAGGTAAAGTTATTAATAATAATTCTCTTTTACATATGAGAAAATGAAGACATGGGCTGTTTAGAAGCAATTTATCCTGATTGCTATGAGTAGAGTTCGCTTGTCCATTCAGTCTCACTCTAGGAATTTGTAAAATTCCATAATGAAAGTCCACATGCCAGATCTAGGATTTCTGTAGGTCAAGTCAGGTTTGCTTGCTCCTTTGCTCCTCCTTATCTTTTACTTTCTAGAAATCTCTGACTCCAGAATTAGCCTTAGAGTTGGGAGACACATACAGATTGCCTTTGTCATTCCAGTGGATGCCATTGGGCTCCTGTCCACTGAATCACACACCTGCTGGCTTTTGGCCTTTGAGAAGATAAATAAATTGTCACTTCTGTTTCCTACCATGTAGGAAACACCATACACAAAGTAGGCTTGCTCTGGATTCCTTTTCACAAATTATTGAAATCCTATTCTTTGGATCTGTTTGAGGGATGTGTTGAGGTTGTGTGTAACATCGTTTATATTTTATAGAATTTTTCACGTTTTGTCCCCAAAATGATTAGTCTCTGATTATTATACCCCTAAATTGGTCAATTTGTAAATTTTTTCCCAAAAAATATCCTTTATCAAACACTCTTTTCTGAGGTTGATTCCAGCATTAATACTAAACATCTCTTATATTCTTGCTTATTTCTGTACTTTGTAATACTGAAGATTTTTATTTTTATTTTATTTTCCTTCTAGATACTCAGTTGCATATTCAGAAAGCCTTGTTCCTGCTCTGAGAAGACATTAAGAGATGTTGCCACCATTTAATTGTTTTTCACATGCCAGAAACAATTATGGGTTATTTGGGGGTTATCTCATTTAGACTTCTTATTAACCCCTTAGGGTATGCATTAGGGTCTGCATTTTAAAACTATGGACACTGAGGCTTGGTGAATTACTTCACTTGTTTAACACCATAGTAAGCTAACAGGGTTGGATGGTAGATTGATATTCAAGCCCAGAGCACTTTGGCATGGTAGCCCATCATTTTAACCCTTTGCTACACAGACTCTTGACAAACTGTTTTATTTTTTCTCCTTTATGAAATTCTATCATGCTGTTTATTTCTGGGTGTGGGTCAAGTGTAATCCTTTTGAAATGATCTCAAAAAAGATCATTAGAATCACTCAGTATAGACTATACTTTGATATTAGTATTATTAGATATCAGTATCATTCTGGGTTGTCTTATCCCACGGGTATTATAGCACTGGCCATTGTTCTCTAAAATGTGTCATCTCCTTAATTTATCAGACTTCTTTAAAAGTTGTGTCTATTCTAGGTCATGTAAAGGTACAAACGTAAAAATGACTATGCTCATTGATCACCATGAGCTTACTCATTACAGAGTAAATGTCCATAGAGCTATTTTTACATTAAAAAATCTTCAGATTATAGCGACTTTATAATTTGCGTATTGTTGAATATTTCTCAGAGATAGTAAGGAAATTGATTGATTAAATTGCTGGCAATATAAATATTATAAAGATTAGTTGTTGTACCTCTATTCAAGGAACCAAATGGGTTTTAACTTTTGTTTTCTTGATTTAATGATTTATGGTGGTTCACTCACTTTAGGACTGATGGTATCTCCTCTAGCTCATCATCTCTTTCTTCAACATCCCACTTATCTTCTAGAAGGTGATTCTAGATGGATTGCTCTGATCTCTGTCTTGTCTCCTCACCCCCGCATATCCTCATTTGCCTAAAGACACCAGATATTTTCTGGTTCTTCCTACATTTCACAGCCACGAGCCCAACACTGTAGTATTTCGGGGCCTTGAGTGGACCATTATGAGACCGCACATAATTCATTATCTCTCTTAACTTGAATTTTTATTCTATAAAATTCATGAGTTACACAATATTCTCTCCAAGGGCGCATTTAGCTAGGCTGACCATATGGATAAAAGTGATCACAAGGAAATAGAAATGCAGCTAATCAAAAGAAAGCAAAGACGGGGGAGGTGACGAACACGTGTAATGCCTCATCTTATATTAAAGAGGGAACTTCTGGGAGCCAGACTTTGTATGAAGAAGTCTTCAAAAAGAATTTAATAAGACAGGACTTCATAAAAGAAGAATCCCCCAAACACTGATTGTGCAGAAGTGATGTATATTTCTTGTAAAATTGTCTAGCGCATTAACTTTATTCTTTACTATTACTCTGAGGATTCTAAATTTCTGAGTGTTACAACTATAAATCTTCAATAGCAAGAAGGAATATCAGCCAATAAATACTTAACAACAGCATAAATTATGTACAATGGAATATGTGAGTATTGCAGGGAAGCACATAGACTAATGGGCCTGCTTATAGAATGCCATAAAGATAAAGCATCCTGAATCTTTACAAGTAGAGTTACCTTACCCAGGGGAAATAATCCTTACAAAATCGTTATCTTATATTTTGGGAATAATTTTTAGAAAGTCAAAGGGTGATACGTATAAAAAATCATTTGATAATTGTAATCAAAAATTCCCCCAAGAATATAATTTATAATATACTCAATCAGATTTTGGTTTTTAAAAATGTAATTAGTTCAACTGCAGGCATCTTAATGGAAGTTTATATATTAATCGCTATTTGAAATAGTGAATCTTTACTCAGTTTTACTGTTAAGATTATGCTACGGTTTATCCATTTGTCTCTTAATGCTTAGATCCAATTTACTGAATAAAGATTACTAATTGTTTCCTGGAGGCATTATTTTTAGCAGTTTGTTTGGGCAAAGCAACATAGGGATAAAATTATAATTAAATAATGAACGATTTCCCAGGAAGAATGAATTAGTCTCTAGTTATGCCTATATCATGTGGATTTCTGTTTTCTCTATATTTACTTGTGAGATATAACAAATTATAAACTCTAAGGAGAAACAATAGTGCCTTTTCTTGGTGTCCTAATACGAAAAATTCCCATGGAGAACTCTAAAAAGCAATCAGTAATAGCTGTTTCTCAGCCGGCTCGTACTGTAAAAGTTTGAAAGAAATAGGCAAGGAAAAGACAAAGTAAAAGCCAGAAAGACATAAATTGAAGTACCCCTTTCCTTCTATAATCAATTGTAAATGATAATAACATAATTTGCTTTTAAGGGAACCTAAGTTAGCAAGCCCAACTTATTCTTATGAACTTTACACGTTGACCGTATTTTAGAGATGATTATTCAATTTCCCCTTGTCTTTGGATGCTTAAAGTTAGACACTGTGTATAATTGAAGTTATAGCATAAAACAAACCATGTTGCCAATCCCTCTATGCCTTCCTTTATGTATCAATGGAATGACAATCAACCAAGTCAAAGTAGGATCTCAAAAACCACAGTGGCAAGACTGGCAGAAGATTTCATCACAAATGAGTGTATAAAACAAATTCAGATTTTTGACAAGCCAAAAAGTTACCCGTTCATTTTATTAGCCATTTTTTTCAAGTGTATGTCCATACATGAATTTGACCCAATACTTGATAGAAGGCTGATAATATGTTCATATATGCAAGGACTTGTTCAACTACTGCAGAAGAGACAAATCCAGACTCGAGCCTGTTTTTGCAAATAGCACAGCCTTGCCCATGAGGTGATCTCCTATGTCCAGCTGCATTTGCTCTATAAGAGCTGAGTTGAATAGTTCCCACATAACCAGTGTAATCTGCAAAGTCCAAAATACTTCCTCTTCAAGAGTTTACATTCTTGAAGTTTGCTGAAGCTTGATATATACTGATCAACTCACCAATTACCAGTAAAAGGCAGAAGATTTATACTATCTGAAGTGAAACCAGAGTATCATTCATAGATCATTGGGATAAAAAGAACCTAAGAAGTTACCTGGCTATTCAAACTCATTTAGCCAAAGAGAAAACTGAGGCTTAGGAGGATGATAATTTGTTCAAGGTTACAAAACAAATCAGTCACAATAGTACAGACTATGAACCACTTATTTAGTTATTCCTTGCACTCTTAACTTCTATGGTAGTAATAAGCCTAATCTCTTGTACAACTGATCATAGAGGGCTTTCCTATTATGCTTAGTAGGGACATGAAAACTTGGGAAACAAATGTTCTTATGAAGTAAAACACAGTGTGGCAATGTAAGCTTTAACATTTAATTAATTATCTTGGTTCGTTTAAACCTTTTCTCTTCCTTCCTCTAAATGGTTACTCCCTGTTACCTTTGTTAGATCCTGTGTGCATATTTTATTGTAAATTTCATAGTCTCTATTTTTGGCAAATGTGGTAAGATATATGTTAATAGGGGAACTGTGTGTCAGCATAGTTCAAATAATGGTTCCTAGGAGCTTCAGAAACTGTGAATGCCAAGTTTATGCTGCCACCTCCAGAAATGTTTAGATGGAAAATTTTCTCAAATTACTGTTTAAAAAGTACTGTAGGCAATGCTTCATAATTTAATAGTTTTAGTTTCTCTTTTTCCAGTAGATGTGCTCATCTCTTTTAATTCCTAGAGTATGTTTCAGTAATTCCTCTGAAAAGCATTCTAATCATCATCACTGATTCACACAGCTGTTGTCTTGGTGGCTCCAACATATGTAAGAACTTACTTTGAAAACTGTATACTCTTAAGTTAAATCTTCAGAGTGAGTTAGAAAGGTACTAATAAGCTGACTTAACAGGTGGAGGAAAAAGTGGCACAGGTTGCTTAAATAGACTTTGTAATGGTCAAAGCAGCAAACAGGTGACAGAACGCTTATAAGAATTTATGACTCCAGGCTCCAAATTTATACTGCTCGGTTATACCTATTCTAATGCCAGAGGAAAACATAGTATCCATGTACTTTTTAAAAAAAATTCTTCTTTGCATTTGGTCATCTAGTAAAAAATAAAACTGTGAAAACAATTATTAGGTGATAATAAGATTCTTTCTTGGTGGGAGGATACTGGGGATTGAGCCCAGAGGTGCTTTATCACTGAGATACATTCCTAGCCACCCTCCCCGCTTGAAGAGGAGAATAGGGTATAAGTTGCTTAGGACCTTGCTATGTTGTTGAGTCTGGACTTGAAATTATGATCCTCCTTCCTCAGCCTTCAGATGTTGGGATTACAAGAATGCACCACTGCACCTGGCAAGATTCTTAAAATGAGTAACATTAATTGAAATGAAAATCTTATGCCTAGGAAGACTTTATAATTCATAAACAACACCAACATACATAAATTCATTTCATTATTGTAAAATTATTTTTAATTCACTATTGTATACAAATAATACATATGCCAAGAAGCACGTACACACATGTGCGCGCGTGCGCATGCACATACACACACACACACACACACACACACACAGTTCAATGATTTATCACAAATTTTGCTATCAAATTAGTATTACCAGGAGCCAGGAACCTCTCTCACATTTCCACCTGTCACTAAAATTTACACAGGCAGCCCTCGACCTGAGTTATATGGTAATGATTTCCTGGCATTTCTTCAGTTTCATAACATTAAGTGTGAATCTCTATAGTTTTGCACATTTTCTAAATTTTATATAAATTAAGCCATGCCACGGCCTTATGCATATATCTTCTTTCACTTAAAAATATGTACAATTTCACGTACTTTGTTCATTTGCATTGCTATATTAGCTTATATAAATACAGCACAATTGCTATATACTATAATGTGGACAGATACATAGGTTATTTCCAGTGTAGAGATATTGTGCTTAAATGTTCTTATGAACATTTTTGTCCATTTTTCACACATATGTATGCTGTTACAGTATGTAGACACTACCTAAAGGCAACGCTGTGTCTGCAGTTTTGTCATTAGTCAATATAAGGAGATCATACCAACAATGTTCCACATTAATTTTATAAAATTCCTCTCCTCCCATTGTTGTCAGGGGTTGTCATTGCCCTGTCTCCTCACTGACAGTAGCTATTATCTTCTTATTTTTATCATCCTGATGGGTGTTTGGTGGTATTTTATTATGCTTTTTAACTTTAATACTCCTTCTGCAGGGTGGATGAGCTCTTGTATTTATGCACATTTGTATACTCTTTTTCATGGAATTCAAATGTCAAGTCCATTTTAAGTTACCTTTTTCTTAATTTAATTCAGGAAATAGTCTAGACATCATTCTTTGTGGCTATATAGCCACAAAATAGCTTCCATCACTCTGTATATTTCCAGTTTTCTTTTTTTATGACAAAAATACATCTGTGCATGAATTATGAAGGATAAGATGAGTCTCTAGCAACCAATCCTAATGAAATGGAGATGTAAGATTTACCTAACAAAGAATTAGAAATAATTCTTATAAAGATGAATGCTGAGGTCAATAAAACAATATGTGAACAAAGTGAGAATTTCCTCACAGAGGTAGAAAATGTATTTTAGTATTATTTAGCAGAATCATGGAAATGAGGAACATAAAAACTGAACTGAAAATTTTTCTAGACTTACCAGTAGACTAATCAAAACAGAGGAAAACATTAGTGAACTCAGAGAGGTCATTCTAAGTAATTAATTTTGAAAAGTCAAAACATGAAGAATGAAAAAGAAACTTAGTTGAATAATGGAAAAACCACCAAACAGACAAGGTTATGAGAGACACAGAAGGAGAACTGAGAGAGAAAGAATGAGAAAACTTATTCAAAGAAATAGGGGTTCATAATCCCCAAATATGGGGGATGATCATTCAGATCCAAGAAATCCCAAGGTAACCTAATAAAATTAACCTAAAGGAGGCTGCACTGAGATACAAAATAAACAAATTACAGAAAGTCCTAAAAGACACTTGAAGGCAGCAAGAGAAAACTGACTTGCTACACAGAAGAGAACAACCAAAAGATTACCAATGGATTTTTTCAGCAGAACAGGACAGAAAGGAGTGTGAGAAACATTGAATGTGTTGAATTAAAAAACAAAAAAACAAAAAACAAAATCAAGCAAATAAAAGAAAATTTCAACCAAGAATACTTTATAGGCAATACTGCTTCTGACGAAACTTCTTCAAAAGTGAAAGAGAGAAACAAAACAGAAAGCTACTACCTACCTAGACATACTTGACAAGAAATGCTGAGTGAAGTTCTTTAGTAGAAATAAAAGTACTCCAGGGAATGACACAATAACATAAGGTGGTTTAAAACTGACCATACAGATAAATGTATAGACAAATATAGGATATGATATTATTGTAATGGTGATGCGTAAATCATTTGAAATAGTAGCATAAAAGACAATAGACAATCCTATTAAAATTAGTATAGTTAAAAATAAGTTGAAAGCATACAGTGTAAATGTAAGTAGATAGTGACCGCAATAACAAAGAGTTTGTGTGCAGAAGGGAAGGTAAAGTCTAGAGTTTCTGTATGCTATTTAATTTAAGTATATTACCAGTTTATAATGAATGGGTTTTGAGCTATAATGTATTTTTATGTAAGTGCCAAAGGAACCATGCCTGCACACACAAACATACACTTAAAACCCTAAAGATGTTACACAATGGAGAAAGAGAAAAGAATCACTATATTATTAATAAAAAATGTCAACAACACATAATCAGAGGCAGCAAGAGAGAAACAGACAAGAGGAGTACAAGACGAACAAAACAGTGTTCCCAATGGCAGTAGTAAATCCTTTCCTATTGGTAATTAATTAATGTGTAAATAATAAATTAAGTGCTCAACTCAAAGGTATGGAATGTCTGAATGGATAAAGAAACAAAATATAAGACCAAACTATGTGTTGTCTACATGAAAGTTATGATAGATTTAAGGATAGAAATAGAGTGAGAGAGAATGAATAGAAAAGATAGTCCATGCAAATGGTAACTAAAAGAAAGTAGGAGTATTTTGAATTGACTTTTGTGCATGGCAAGAGAAAGGGGTTCAGCTTCATTTTGTTGCATATGGATTTCCAGTTTTCCCAGCACCATTTGTTGAAGATGCTATCCTTCCTCCATTGCATGCTTTTAGCACCTTTATCAAATATAAGAAAGTTGTAACCTGATAGAAGAAAAAGTTGGCTCCGATCTACATATTGTGGGGTCGGGCTCCAAATTCCTTAATAGGACGCCCATAGCCCAAGAGTTATATACAAGAATAAACAAATGGGACTTACTTAAACTAAAAAGTTTTTTCTCAGCAAGAGAAACAATAAGAGAGGTAAACAGGGAACCTACATCCTGGGAACAAATTTTTACTCCTCACACTTCAGATAGAGCCCTAATATCCAGAGTATACAAAGAACTCAAAAAATTAAACAATAAGATAACAAACAACCCTATCAACAAATGGGCCAAGGACCTGAACAGACACTTCTCAGAGGAGGACATATAGTCAATCAATAAGTATATGAAAAAATGCTCACCATCTCTAGCAGTCAGAGAAATGCAAATCAAAACCACCCTAAGATACCATCTCACTCCAGTAAGATTGGCAGCCACTATGAAGTCAAACAACAATAAGTGCTGGCAAGGATGTGGGGAAAAGGGTACACTTGTACATTGCTGGTGGGACTGCAAATTGGTGCGGCCAATATGGAAAGCAGTATGGAGATTCCTAGGAAAGCTGGGAATGGAACCACCATTTGACCCAGCTATCGCCCTTCTCGGTCTATTCCCTGAGGACCTTAAAAGAGCATACTATAGGGATACAGCCACATCAATGATCATAGCAGCACAATTCACAATAGCTAGACTTTGGAATCAACCTAGATGCCCTTCAATAGATGAATGGATTAAAAAACTGTGGCATTTATACACAATGGAGTATTACGCAGCACTAAAAAATGACAAAACCATGGATTTTGCAGGGAAATGGATGGCATTAGAGCAGATAATGCTAAGTGAAGCTAGCCAATCCTTAAAAAACAAATGCCAAATGTCTTCTTTGATATAAAGAGAGCAACTAAGAATAGAGCAGGGAAGAAGAGCATGAGGAAAAGATTAACATTAAAAAGGGATGAGTGGTGTGGGAGAAAGGGAGAGAGAAGGGAAAATGTATGGAAATGGAAGGAGACCCTCATTGTTACACAAAATTACATATAAGAGTTTGTGAGGGGAAAGGGAAAAAAAAACAAGGGAGAGAATTAAACAATAGCAGATGGGATAGAGAGGGAAAATGAGAGGGAAGGGGAGGGGGGATAGTAGGGGATAGGAAAGGTAGCAGAATACAACAGTCATTAATATGGTATTATGTAAAAATGTGGATGTGTAACCGATGAGATTCTGCAACTTGTATTTGGGGTAAAAAAAGGGAAGTTCATAACCCACTTGAATCAAATGTATGGAAGATGATATGTCATGAGCTTTGTAATGTTTTGAACAACCAATAAAAAAAAAGAGTGAGATAGAATGGGTTTAAAAAACATGATGCACCTATTTGTTTTCTGTAAGAAACTTACACCAAAATAATATATTTTTTAAACATCAATTAGAGAAAGCAGAAGTGACTATCAAGTAAAGCAGATTTCAAAGCAAAGGACATTAAAATGAAAGGCTCAGTCTGCAAAGAAGCATAGCAATCTTACATGTTCATGCACAAAACAAAGCTGCAAAATATGTGAGCACAAAACTGAATGAACTGAAAGGAAGGTAGACAAATCCACAATTAGAGTTGGAGTCTTTAATACCCCTTCCTAAACAATTAATGGAACAACTAGAGGGAAAATTAGCAAGAATTGAGAAGTACTCAGCAATATCAACCAGCAGTTATCTAGCAGAAATTTATAGACCTTCTCACCAACAACAGCATAATACACATTTTTTCAAGTGTCCATGGAATGTATACAAAAATAGACCATATCATAGGCCATAAAACAAGTCTATACCAGATCTTAAACTATACTACAGAGCAATAGTAACAAAAATAGCATGGTATTGGCACCAAAACAGACTGGTAGACCAATGATACAGAATAGAGGACACAGAGACTAACCCACAAAATTACAATTATCATATATTAGACAAAGGTGCCAAAAACAGGCATTAGAGAAAAGATAGCCTCTTCAACAAATGGTTCTGGGAAAACAGGAAATCCATATGCAACAAAATGAAATTAAAACCCTATCTCTCACCATGCACAAAACTCAACTCAGAGTGGATAAAGGACCTAGGAATTAAACCAGAACCTCTGTATTTAATAGAAGAAAAAGTATGTCCCAATCTTCATCATGTGGGATTAGGCCCTAACTTCCTTAATAAGACTCCTATAGCGCAAGAATTAAAACCAAGAATCAATAAATGGGATGGATTCAAACTAAAAAGTTTCCTCTCACAAAGAGAAACAATTTGTGAGGTGAACAGAGAGCCTACATCCTGGGAGCAAATTTTTACCCCTCACACATCAGATAGAGCAATAATCTCTAGGGTATATAAATAACTCAAAAAGCTAAGCACTAAAAAAACAAATAACCTAATCAATAAATGGGCCAGGGATCTGAACAGACACTTCTCAGAAGAGGATATACAATCAATCAACAAGTATATGAAAAAATGTTCATCATCTCTCAAAATTAGAGAAATCCAAATCAAAACTATTCTAAGATATCATCTCATCCCAGTCAGAATGGCAGCTATTATGAAGGCAAACAACAAGAAGTGCTGGCGAGGATGTGGGGAAAAGGTACACTTATACATTGCTGGTGGGACTGCAAATTGGTGCAGCCATTATGGAAAGCAGTATGGAGATTCCTTGGAAAACTGGAAATGGAACCACCATTTGACCCAGCTATCTATACCCAAAGGACTTAAAAACAGCATACTACCGGGACACAGCCACATCAATGTTTATAGCAACACAATTCACAATAGCTAAACTGTGGAGCCAACCTAGATGCTCTTCAGTATATGAATGGATAAAAAAATGTGGTATATATACACAGTGTAATATTACTCAGCAATAAAAGAGAATAAAATCATGGCATTTGCAGATAAATGGATGGCACTGGAGAAGATAATGCTAAGTGAAGTTAACCAATCCCCCCAAAAAACAAATGCTGAATATTTTCTCTGATATAAGGAGGCTGATTCATAGTAGGGTAGGGAGGGAGCAGGAGAGGAATAGACGAACTCTAGATAGGGCAGAGGAGTGGGAGGGAAAGGAAGGGGGCAAGGGGTTAGCAAGGATGGTGGAATATGATAGACATCTTTATCCAAAGTACATATATAAAGACACGAATTGATGTGAACATACTTTATATACAACCAGAGATATGAAAAATTGTGCTGTATATGTATAATAAGAATTGTAATGTATTCCACTGTCATTTATTTTTTTTAAAAAATCAATAAAAATGTAACTATACAATAAAAAAAAGAAAGTAGGATTAACTCTTCTTAAAATTCTAACATATTGGGTTGGGGTTGTGGCCCAGTGGTAGAGTGCTTGTCTAGCATGTATGAGACACTGGGTTTGATCCTCAGCACCACATGAAAATAAATACACAAAATAAAGTTTAAAAAAAGAAATAGGATTGTTTAAAATTTTTTAAAATATTACTTTGAACTAGAAATTATCACAATAGACATTTTTTTAATGATAAAGTATCTATCCAGCATAATGATTTAAAATATATAAGCTCTAAGATTTAAATATTAAAATTAGACAATATTAAAATATGCATTTTTATTAAAAAAGACAACTTAAACGTCAACATCAAAATACTTATGAACATAGAACAAAATTGGCAGATTAAAGGAAAAAATAGACAGCAATAAAATACCAGTAGGAGACTTCAATATCCCATTTTTTTTTAATGAATAGAACATCCAGACAAAAGATCTATAAAGAAATACAGGACTTACAGAGCATTCTACCAAAACCTGCAAAAGACAAATTCTTCTCAAGTGCATGTGGATCTTCCTACAGTATAGGTCAGATATTTAGTCAAAAAACAAGTCTTGGCAAATCTAAGGAGACGGAAATCCTAGCAAGTAAATTTTTGTACCATGATAGAGTAAAACTAGAAATCAATAAGCAATAGAAAAAGTGAGTAATTGACAAATACATTGAAATTAATGATCAAATACTTGAACCACCATGGGGTTAAAGAAGAAATGAAAAGAAAATCAGAAAATGAAGACATGTTCAGTATAGATATGATTTTTTTTCAAATATTTTCAAATCCAAGAAATATTAAATCCATATTTCAAATGTGGAATTCACAAATACAAAGACCAATTCTGTGTCACAAAGCTACTATAATGAAAGCATTATGATACTGGCATATGTATAAAGACACAGAGACCAATAGAACCAGATAGAAGGCCCAGAGATAACATACTTTATATACAGAGATATGAAAAATTGTGCTCTATATGTGTAATAAGAATTGTAATGCATTCCACTGTTGTTGTGTATTTAAAAAAAAAACAACAATAAAATCAATTAAAAAAAAGAAGGCCCAGAAATAAGTCCATACATTCAAAGTCAATTGAGCTTTTACAAGAATACACAGTAGAAAAAAGGGAAGACTCTTTAAAAATTGTGCTAGGAAAATTCAATATCCACATGCAAAGAGAAAAAAAAGAAGGAAAGAAAGAAATTGGACTTGTCTCCTCCATGATACACACATGAATCAACTGGAAGTGGATTAGAGTTAAATCTAAAGCTGTGAAACTCATACAAGAAAACAGAGAAAGATGTTTCTTGACATTGGTCTTGGCCATGATTGCATGGATAAAAGCAGAGGCAACAAAAGAAAAAAGAAAAAGAAAAAGAAAAGAAAAATTAAGGGGCACTACACCAAACTGAAAACTTTTACACAGCAAATGAAATAAGAAAGGTATCAAATAGAAGGGAAAAAAATATTCTCCCCTAACCATATCCAGTTGCAGCCACCAACCCCGAGCTCTGTTCTTTCTCCAACCTCCCCTTCCATCATGGCTCTTATACATGCATTCTGACTTTCAAACCCTTCATTCTATTAGATTTATTCCACTTATATTGCCAAAATTTCCTCTCTCATATAAAATAACTCCTGATAGTGCAGTTCCTGATATAGCAGACGTGCTATACCCACACTTCCTATTGCAAAAGAAAAAAAAAATGTTTTCTTACTATGATAAATATGGTAGAACTAAGGGCTGAGGCTGGGGCTCAGCAGTAACACACTTGCCTGGCCTGTGTGAGACACTGGGTTTGATTCTCAAACCGCATATAAGTAAATAAAATAAAGGTCTATCAACAACTAAAATAAATAAATAAATATGATGGAATTAAGAAAAATGTATGAAAAAGCAGCTACTTTATAGCATTACTAATTTTGTGACATTGTAAATATCACATTGTACTCATAACAAAATTAAGGTACAGAGCAACCTTAACTCTCTAGTTATGACATATGTTCTGATGGCACCTTCATTATAATATCTCTGCCCAACCACTTTCCTGCTTTCCTACCCTCCTCACTGGGTTTCCACTGTGGATACTTACCATTGTTTGCCTTGCTTAAGTTTATGTGTCCCTTCTCTCCTTTGATAGTACAATATTTTAGCGGTCTTTATACATTTTTGCCTATTGAGATGTGATTAATTTCAAAAGAAAACTCTTTTTCCTTAAATCTTTCTGGTGAGCTTTCAGTAATTATGCCTTCCTAACAATTTTAATCTGCTGGTACATGTTTCTGTGTTGCTTTACTCCAATTCATTCATTTTCTCTCATTCTTATTCCATGTTCTCCAAAACCTAAGTGAATGCAATTCATCTTCCTCTATGTGCCTATTTTCATGGAGGAAATGCACTTCTTATACTTTCTTCATACCATTGAATAATTTATCATGAGCTCTCACAATATATTACACATTGATACATGATTTTTATAATAGTATTGTTGAGCTTATTATATGTAGAGTGTGTGTGTGTGTGTGTGTGTGTGTGTGAGAGAGAGAGAGAGAGAGAGAGAGAGAGAGAGAGAGAGAGAGAGATAGATTTATTCCTAAGGGATGGGTCCACTCTTGTACTAACTATATAGTTAAGGGCATATAACATTAGCTACTTTAACACACGGATCTTCGAATCATAGTGCTATTTCTTAGTTTTGTAAAATTCAGTAGGGTACTCAACAGCATCTTTCTATGGCAGTGGTTCCAAGATCAAGGCTTTAGTGATATCTGAATTAATATGGAAGATAAGGGATTTGAAAACCTGAAGGATTACATGAGTGGTTTCTTTATTAATGGGCCAAGAATAAAAGTGAAAGAGAACAACTCCTTCTACGTAAATTAGCCAAAACTTCATAAAACACTAATAAATGTTATCCAGTTTGTACCAAGGAGAAAAAAGGTGAATTTTGGGGGGAGAACTAGCCTGCTGCACCTACAATCATGAAACAAAAAGTCTGAAGCCTTAATTGTGCTAAAACATTCTATTCCATATAATTTTTAGGTTTTAATTTTCCCTTTAATCTTGACATATGCCTGTATTTATATCTCCTGATGTTTGGATACTATCATCATATATACAATATTCCATACTAACATTCTTTGGAAGAAAGAGAACAAATTCAATGGATTTACATTCCTTTTTTCCCTTATTTTTAAATTGAAATATTTAAGTGACAAAAATTTTCTGTATTTATCATATTCAGTATGATCTATTAAATTATACATTGTAGAATAGATACAAACCCATGCTAATTTACATATACATTACTTCTTTTAAGTCTTATATGTTCTTGGTTTCAAAGTACTCACCTTCTAATTGCTTGCTAAGTTGTGTTAAAGACTGGGTGATAAAATGTGTTATTTTCTATGAGTTATTCATTCAGAAAATATTTTATATGTAGACATATGTATCCATATGGTGGTGTCTAGCTAGAAAAACAGGAGAAGATTAATAATTCAAGCTTTAAAAAAAAGACTAAGAAAACACGATGGTAGGAGACTAAATTATTCAGCCTGGTTTCTAGGATGATCTGATTCACAGGCTTTTACTATTTTACTTTTCCTGTGTTGACATTGCCTAACCCCCTCATCCGCTTTGGCTCATCAAATATTTGCATGTGCACAGAAAAAGATGTTACAGGCTGTTAGAATTTAAAGTAATTGAGATAATTTGAGTTGGTTATTATTATAATATGTGTTCAGTGAGTCTATTCTGAGAGTAACACATGGCTTCAATAAATCATGTGTTATAAATAAATCTATGAAATTTTTAGTGTTGCATGGAGATTTTTTTTTCCCAAAGCTATGTTCTTAAGAAAATATGCCTTCCTTGGATCGTCCAAGTTACCACCAGAGTGATCGACCTTATTACATACATTTGATAATGTAACCTGTCTGTATAGAATCCTACAGTAGCTTCCATGATTGTGGGATGACAAGAAACCCCCAGACCCCTGTCACCTAATGGTCTGTACCTTGAATGTTATGTTCCAACAATATTGGACTGCTTAGATTCAGAGCAGGGCATTTTGCTGAATTGCTCTTCTGTAGTTCATGCTTTTCTATTTAAAATTCCTAGTCCTCATGACCTACTTTCTGATTCCTACTGATGTTTCACAGATGCTTTTTCTTATTCCCTCCCTCCCACAGGCTGAATGCTTTCCTTCATCTATGAACCCTGTGCAATGTATCATTATGTTTTGAAATTATTTTCTAGTGCTCATTGTCCTTCTAGACTATAAGCTCTTAGAGGGCAACAGGGAATCATTAATTTATTTGAATCTAATATACAGTGATATTCCCAATATACGACCGGTGCTCATCAAACATTGTTATTGAATTAAACTTAATAAAATATCACAGAGAAGAAAATACAATTAAATATTACAAAGATGATTGAAATCTGTATGTGAAAGTGGCTTAATTTCTATATAATGCAAAGTTCCAAATACCTATTTCTCTGTAGACATCTGTAGTCATAAAATGGATTGTGATTTCCAGAATCCAATGACATTTCTTTGGCAAAATAATTATTCAACACATTTCTTTTGGGAAAATTTTGCTTGAGGCCAGAAGCAATATATTTAACATCCTTCTTCTATAATCTGAGTTACAAATGACACTATCCATTGATCATATATTTTATTATAGTTTGTCAGAAAATGAAATGAAGCAGATATCTTTTATGGTCAAAATTCACTGTATAAAACTGGCAGAAACATAGATGCCTAAAATATTTTCCTCTTTGGAGAGAGGCATATGATGTTTACATACATAGGTACATAATGATATATTGCATGTGCACAGAAAAAGATATTACAAAAGTAATTCTCTTTTGTAGATATATACCACATATATACCATCAAGTTATTGTTTGACAGTTGCTACTTTCTTAGCCATGATAGTCTACCTTGTGCTTCTGTAATACACTGACTTCTAAATATCAGTGATTTCACATATAAAGTTGTTATTATTAAGTGAATTGTTTATTATTTATTAAATGAAGTGCCAATCTTCCCAGATCTCAGACATCAAAACAGCAACACACAACAAACTTCCTCTGTAATTATATTTCAAGAAAAGTTTTCTCCAAGTCCTTCCAAATATAATGCACATGAAAAGAACATAAGAACTTAATGGTAGACCATTTCAACATATGTAAGGTTCTTTCTCTTAATAGGGAAAGCTCCATGATAAAGATAAGTTCCTACAAATACTTGGGCTGCTCATTATGAGGGCAGACAGTAGGAGAGTTAGATGCAAAGGTAGGGGAAGACCTGACTTGTCAGGTATATTCATAGTATAGAAGACATGCTTGAGGTTCTATTCTTGAGGTTCTATTTTATTTCCAATTTTTGTGAATTGAAACTTGCTACTGCCTGGCTAGCAGTGAAAAAAATGCTCACACTTGTATTTAACCTATTCCAATGTCCCTAAATCCTATTTCTGCAACTTGCCATCTCTGGAACTTTGTGAAGTACTTAAGCTCTCCAACCCAAATTCTCCTATACAATTTACCAAGACAAAATCCCGACTAGACAGTAGTTGTGAAAATTCAACAGAAAAAAGTGTATTTCCTTTTTTCCAAAAATAATTTGCTATAGATCTACAAAACATTGAGTTTCATTTTGAGAGAATTATTCAAGCATGGAATAACATTTGCTCCAATTCAGTTCCTAGTACTTCTCCTTTCCCTTCCCTCCTCCATCCCCTGTTCTCTTTTCTCTACTTTATTGATCTCTCTTCTATTTATGTATAGTTTTATAAAAGTTAGTGCATTATGGATATTCACAAAGTGGAAATTCACCATGGTACCCAGGAAAGATTGATCAAATCCATTACATGATTCTTCTCATTTCCCATTAATCTTCCCTCCCATTCAATCCCCCTCCTCTTCTCCACTGATTTCTCTCCTATTTTCTTGGGATTTCTTCTTATCCTTTTCCTTTTCTTACTCCTTTCTTATTTTAGTCTATCTGCTTTTGATAGAAAACATTCAACCTTGACATATTGGTTCTGGTTTATTTCACTTAGCATGATATTCTCCAATTCCATCCATTTACTAGAAAATGCTACAATCTCCTTCGTTATGGCTGAATAATTCTCTTTTGTAAATATATACCACATTTTCTTTATCCTTTCATATGTAGAAGAGTACCTAGGCTGGTTCCATAGCTTAGTTATTATGAATTGTTTTGCTGCCATAACATTAATGTGGCTGCATTCCTATAATATGCTGATTTTAGATCCTGTGGATATATTCCAAGAAGTGGGACAGCTGGATTGTATGCTGGCTCCATTCCTAGTTTTTTGAGGAATCTCTCTACTGTTTCTTGAGTGATTGTATGAATTTTAAGTTCCATCATCAGTGTGTGAATGTACTTTTCCCCCATGTAGAAGAATGAAACAAATTTTCATTAGTGGAGAATTTCTCCCCGTATTGGAGAATGAAAACAAGTTTTGAAAATCCAGTTTTCTTAGCACTTTTTGTTAAAAAGACTATATTTTCTTCAACATATGTTTTTGGAACATTTGTCAAGTGTCAGATGATTGTATTTATGTAGATTTGTCTGTGTCTCCCATTGTATTCCATTGGTCTTCATGCCTACCTAGGTGTCAGTACCATGCTGTTTTTGTTACTATAGCTCTGTAGTATAATTTGAGTTCTCTTCATGCTCAGAAATGCTTCCACTATTCTTGGTCTTTCATTCTTCCAAGTGAATTTTAGAACTAGAATAAACGTAACCAAGGAGGTAAAAAGACCTGTACTATGAAAACTATAGAACACTGAAGAAAGAAATTAAAGATCCTAGAAGGTGGAAAGACCCTCTATTCTCTTGGATGGAAAGAATTCACATTATCCAAATGGCAATGGTACCAAAAGTGTCATATCTCCATCAAAACACTAACAACGTTCTTAACAATGTGATTTTTGATGGCTATTCCCTTTGTTCTTCTTAGCAATATTCTTTTCTTTTCAAACCAATATAGGTATAAATGGGGGCGGGGTTAGAAATGAAAGAGGGAATGAAATATTCACATGGAATATTACCATGAAATACCATATTAATACTTTGTAACTTTATAAACCTTTCTTCCAAGAAAAAAAAACTGAAGTGCAATACAAGAGAAAAACAGAAGCTCAATATAAGGCTGACACCTACATGCATGCTTGAGCTGAAGTGGCTGTTGGTGGATCAGTCTCCACTAATTGGCCCTTCCACCTCATGCTGGCTTATACCAACTCTCTGTGACATAGGACTTCACATTTACAAAGTTGCTCAGTCCAAGGCAGGAATTCATCAACATAGTGGAGATACACTTCTAATCAAGTGCTAGCCATTGGAATATCCAGATTCATTTTCATCCTAAAATTGAAAACAGAATTTTTTAAGCCAATATTTGTTGTGATGATGTATTTTGACCTAGTTTATGTTTTCTTTTCTTAACTGTAATAGATCTTAATTTTAAACTATATTTTCCTTCCTAATTTTCTAATCAATTACATTTTCTTGGGGACCTTTTATAATTATTGCATAAATTTTCCAGTGTGGGCTTATTATTATTTGTGCTGCTTATGAAGGAGTGTCTTTCTGCCTTCTGTGTCTTTCTTCAGTTGATGAAAAATTCATAGACACTTTCTCTTCAAATAATACTCTCTGTCAAAACAATTTTTATGAAGCTGAATTCAAATGATATACATCACCTCCTACCTTCCAAGTCCCTTAACCTCTCTCATGCTCTCATTTCTCTTCCTTTGTCCTATAATTTTTATCATTTCAATCTTCATTTACTGAGGTCTTTAATTTAATCAGCCAAAGATATTTTTAAATTCCAATAATTATATTGTTATGTCTAGAAATTAGGTGTCTATCTATTTAAAATATGTCTATATGTACTTTATAGTATCCTATTCTTTTTCTCCCACCTTCATTATGCTACACTTGTCATAGGAAAATTATGTGTATTTACTGAGTGTGGTTTGATATTTTTGATATATGCATACGTTGTGAAATGATGAACTCCAATTAATTACTGTATCTATCACTGCACATGCTTGCCACGTTTTCCCTAGGGTGAGATCATTTAAGGTCTATTCTCAATAGAGTAGATCTTTTCAAGTGTGCTTTATTATTAGCCATAGTTTCCATAGTGTGCTTTATTATTAGCTGTAGTTACCATACCAAACATGTTGTTGAACACCCTACTGAATTTTATATAATTAAGAAATAGCACCAATTGGATTAAATCTCTCGGATTTGAAGATGTGTTTGTTAAAGTAACTATTGTTACCTGCCCTTAACTGAATAGTTAGTACAAGAGTGAACTCATCCATTAGGAATAAATCTCTCTCTCTCACTCACACACACACACACACACACACACACACACACACACATACTTTACATGTAATAAGCTCAACAAGACTATTATAAAAATCATATATCAATGTAAAATATATTGTGAGAGCTAATGATAAATTATTCAATGGTATGAAGAAAGTTTAATAAGTGCATTTTCTCCATGAAAATAGGCACATAGAGGAAGATAAATTGCATCCACTTAGGTTTTGGAGAACATGGAATAAGAATGAGAGAAAATGAATGAATTGGAGTAAAGCAACACGGGAACATATACCAGCAGATTAAAATTGTTAGGAAGGCATAATTACTGAAAGCTCGCCAGAAAAAAATTTAAGGAAAAAGACTTTTCTTTTGAAATAAACAGCAATTAATCACATCTCAATAGGCAAAAAAGTAAAGACTGCTAAAATATTGTACTATCTAAGGAAACTAAGGGACACATAAACTTAAGCAAGGCAAACAATGGTAAGTATCTTCACGCATTTCCAAACTGCATTCATCCTGACTGAAAGATTTTGTATTCTTTGAATAGCACTTATCCCAGTCCTTCAAACCTACCTCTCACCTCCAGCTCCTGGTAATCACCATGCTATTCTCTGCTTCTATGAGTTCAGTGTTTCAACTTTACCTCTAACAAAAATGATGTAGCATTTGTCTTTCAATGCCTGGCTTATGTCACTTAATATAATGTCCTCCAGGTTCATATGTGTTGTTTCAAGTAGCAGGTTTTCCTTCTTCCTTAAGGATGCACACTATTCCATTATGTGTAACACATTCCCTTTATTCATTCTTCTGTCTACTGGATATCTAGGCTGATTCCACATCTTGGTTTTTGTGAATCATGCTGGGATGCACATGGGAGTATCCACATCTCTCTATTCCTTCTGTTTGCTTTCTTGTCCTTCAAAATATTCCTAACCAACATTTTAAGGGTATGTTATGGTTATGATCACTTCCAGATTATTTAGCTATTCCTGGTTCTTTAGAATATTGTATAATTTATTTTTAACTTCCTGAGGATGGGCAGAGTTTGGGGACTCCAGATTTTAGTTGGGAAAAAAGGTCTAACTTTTTTTCTTTATTTTTTTATAATTCTAGTTTTCATTCATAGTTATAGCCTTAGAATCTTTTCATGACTCAAATACCTCAATGCATCCCCGCTTTTTATTCTTACTGACTATTCTGATTTTCTTTCTTTCAGTGGCTTCAGGGATTTGTTGTTTCTTCTATCCAACTTGTCTAGACATTTGAGATATATATGATAAAGCTTTTATTTTGTGTGTTCGAAGCTGATAGTTTAGCCATGTGAGCCAACTCTGCCATGTCATGAGTCTAATAATTTGTTTTTAAATAGAAATAATATAATTGCAAGCAGCAGTAGACACAGGGTATGTGAATGGGTGATGAGAAACTCCTCTATTTTCAGGTAAACACGCCAATTGTAAGTGGTTTGATGTTTATATATTACACAATACACAGTCTTTCTACTCTCCTTGGATTGCATATCTGGAGATATTATTCTAATATCTTGCATGAAAACCTAGAGCTGCTAGGAAAGGCATTTTTACATTATTACTCTGAAATCTGAAGAGCAGCTGGACTTATTGGACGAAAGAGAAATGCACCCAAATGTCTCTCTAATTGAATTATTTCCTGATCTTATCCTGCTAGACTTTCAATGGTTGTTTTAAAATCATTTTTGGAACCTTAGATTTCCCCTATCAAAGAAAGCTCACTGCAGGAAAAAAAAAAATCCCAATTTCCTTAAGCTCATGAGAACATGCCTAGCTGGAAGGTCACTATTTTCTAATGAAAAATATATGAGGTGTGACAAAGTGATGAACTTAATTTTTAGCAAGTCTACCATGCTGTGCATGTTACAAGTGAATATTTCTCCATTCATTGGATAATTGATCTATGTCTAAATCTTTTGCTGCTGTTTTGATGTAGAATGGCAGTTACTGTCATACCCACCTCCCTCTCCTCTTGCCCTTCTCAGCATTGTTAGAAGCATCTAGAAGGTTTGAAATAGTTAACATGAGTAACCACTCCCTAAGAAATTAACTTCCTTTATTTTATTTCTTTTTCCCCTTCCAAGTAATGAATATTCCAGGTTTATTTTCTTTCATCCCTTTACCCTACTTCCCTCCCACTGTGACCCCAACCCAGCAAGTGTTCTTGGATTGGGGTACACTCCCTGTACACTCTGCCCCCTCCATGGGCCACAGGGTGTGCTCCACATCTACATCCCTGCTGCCAACACCCATACAGAAGGTGTTTTGACTTCTCCACAGATTGGTTGTGAAATGGGGAACATGGCTATGATTTTTTTAATGTTCTATACTAAACCACACAGTGGCAGAGCAGGGCTGCCTGTCCTCCAGAGTCTTAACAAGGGTCGCACTAAACCACTGTTTAAGGTTTGCTCACAGTTCTTTGTGATTCCGGCACTTATGAGTAGGGGGTTGTGTCAAACAAAATCAAATGTCTACTTTCCTTCAAAGCAACTGTGTTGGTTTTTGTCCCCCAGCTTTTGGCATTCAAGATGGTGACCACAGCATAGACTCAAAATGGGACCTCCCTCTTTTATTTTAATAAAAAGTATTTATTAAGGTGTGAACTGCATTTGGTGACCCAGTAGTAGCAAACAGATTGAGAAGAAGAAAAGTGGCAAATTTACAATGGAGACATCTGGAAGACATCCCTTTAAACAACTGATCAAGTTTAAGTTGACATCTTCAGCAAAAGGGCATGTTGACACCAAATATGATGTGATCAATGGTTCCTCACCTCCATGGTATTCTTCCCCTGAAACAATCGACCATGCATCATCATTGAGAAACATAAAACATCCACAGTCAGGGTCACTTTGAAAAATAACTGATTTGGTACTCTTAAGGGACCCAAAGTATTAAAAACTAAAGAAAGATTGAGAAACTATCAGAGACTTTAGGAGACTAAGAAAGCCCGATGAATTACGATGTTAATTTGGTGTCTTATATCAGACACTAGAATGGAAAGGATGTACTAGTGGGAAACTGGTAAAATCCACACAACACATTTGGTGTAGATGTCAGCATTGTATGTGCACTAATTTCTTAGTTTCTATAAATCTACCATGGTTTGGAGTGTGAAAAATTAGGAAGAGCTGTGTGAATGTTATAGTACTCTGTGTAACAGGTGATGCTCTCCTGTAATCCCAGCACCTAAGGAGGCTGAGAAAGGAGGATCACAAGTTCAAGGCCAGCTTTAGCAACTTGATGAGGCCCTAATCAACTGACTGAGACTCTGATTCAAAATAAAAAGGGCTGAGGATGTGCCTCAGCTCCTCTGGGTTCAATCCTTAGTATAAATAAATAAATATTATTTATTTATTATTTATTTTAATAAATAAATAAATAAAACTTTCCTCTAGTCCTGAAATTATTTCAGATGTTTTCTTAATACAAAATATTAAGGTCCTTTTATAATTTAAAAATCTCACATCAATGTACCCTCATGAGGCCATATTGGACTTGCTTTCAAAAATCACAGTGTCTCTCCAAAGAAGTGATGCATTCTGAACCCCAAGGAGGATCTCTCGTGTTCTGGATGATTTCTCCTAAGGGAATAACCTGTGGTTAAGTGCAAGAGTCTTCATTAGTGGATGGGTCTTGACACATGCCAACTGTTTCAATTGGAACTTGAACTTCAGTAAACATTGACATATTTTGATGGATAAATTAAATTCCTATTACATTGGAAATGTGGAGAAAAAAACTCTCTCAAAGGACGTGAAACATCGAGAAATTCTTGTGATATACCCTGTAGCCTGTTTCAATACAAATGGGGCAGTCTGTCAGCTTCTGGAAAAAATGTGACTCCATCATTTCATACCAAAAGTACTCTCCCTTTCACTTCCAAGAGGTGGATTATCTTCAAAGAAATGCGTGTGTGCCAGGTTTAGGTATTTTATTACACTTGCTTAGAATAAAGTGGGCCCCGGTTTTTCTCACCAGAGATCTATTTACTGGAAGAATAAATGCCATATACCTTTGACTTTATTTTCCTTTAAAATCAATCAGTCACTGTTTGGACTCTTCTCCAAATTGCAGAAGCAGATTAATGCTGCAATTATCTGTATTAGTAATTGAATGACTCTGATGGCAAACCTCAGAGACATATTGATTTCCCAGCCTTTCTAGATAAATACCCCTTCTCACCAATCTCAAGTAAATAGGCACCTTCTGCCCCAAACACTTAATAACAAAGTGGTCTCTTAGCCAAGAAATGAAGAAAGCCATGTGGGTATTCACTCATCCCAGACACCCCTTGCTAAAGCCACGTGTTTTTTTTTCCCCTCTTTGTATTCCTGTATTTTATCCATTTTTTTTCAGATTACACAAACTTCACACCTTTTGCCTAATGACATTAGACCCATCAGGGTATCTGCTTCTGCTCAGCCTCTGAACCGTCAGAATTTCGATGCTTAAGTAAAAGAGAGTACTTGCTTTTTCACACCAAGTTATCTAATGATAAATCTAAATCTATCTAATGACTAGGGTGACAATATAATTTATCACTTAAATGAGTGCCCTTTTGAGATTAAATGGGTCCATTGACTAAATGAGATATGTAGAAAAGAGGTGAGGCTGTCCGCAAGAAGAGGGCATACGGTCAGCCTAATGATTAAAAAAGAAAAAAATAAAAGTGGGAAGCTTTGCTCTAGAAGCCTTGCTGTATCTGAAATAATAAGCAGTACCTTGTGAGAGTCTCAGAACTAAGGTGAAGATCTTCCCTGAATATCTGAAACAATGTCTCTTCTGAGCCCTCCATCTTTTAAGAAATGCTAGTGAAAGAATTAGTGATTAATATTAAAATATTGTGCATACATAATGTTTTACAGTTTGAAACTACCACACTAGCTAGTATCTTATGTAAAAACCCTGTTGCACTTATGTTGATTAATACTGATCTTTGTTCAGATGAGGAGATTGGGCCAGAATTAAAGACTAATTATCATTTATCTCTTGCAGTCATTCCAGAAATGCATATGGAGGACCCCCACTCTCCTACCTGTGAGTCCCTATGCCAGGGATTAAGATGAAAGCAATGCAGTCCCTTCTCTCAAGCTGCTTCTGGTCTAAAGGTATTCTATCATCTTGGGAAGCACAAACATTCAGGGGAAAGAGATTGAATAAATGGAATGCACATTACATTTTAAAAATGATGATATCATATATTCAAAAAACAGTGTTAGAATCATAGTAAGCTGGGAGTCTATTATCAGACTGTCCTTAAGTTCTGTGATATGAAAATACCTAATATACTAGCTTATGAGGCCTCAAAACAGCTCCAGACACATTTGCAAAGAACACAACATTTATTTCCAACCCGCCATCTATTTGAAGCTTTCACTTTCTCTAGTGGGTCCCATAGCCAGAGACTCTCTCTAGCAGCTCTCTGTCCCTTGCCAGGTGGCCACATACACACACAGTGCTCCAGTCTTCATTTATTCCTATTACTTTTCCTCTATCAAAATTAGTCATCCTGTCTCATTCTTAGGTAAAATTGCCTTTGATTATGAAGATAATGAGTAATAAAACAGAATAATTCCTTTTAAAGGCAAGAAATGCGTAAGGAACATCTTTACCTTTAGATTAATGAGTATGGTGTGGACATTTTAATGGAGATTTCTGGAGGTGACATTTCAACTGCGTATGAGAGTCTTGAGTGCTATCCAAATCAGACAGAGCAGCACAGGGTAAGAGAGAATGTCCAAGGGAAGGTCTAGAAGGGAAGCTTCTAGCTCTGCTTGGGTCACTTACTGTTTATGGGCAAAGGCTTGATTGTACGTCCCAGTATTCATTGGTGCAACAATTAAGTACTTTTGAATCTAAAGCAATTCATTTTTAAGCAAAAATTTATCCACCAATATGTACCCTTGATGATTATTTTTATCTATTAACAATATATTCTTAATGACAAGAAACAATGTCGCGACCCCCTTGCCCGCAAGGAAGACGCAACAACAGGAATCTTCTTTCAGCCGTTTATTCAGGTCCTTGATATTTCTTCTTCTTTCTTTCGGATGCCTCTCCCAGCCTTAATAAAGCATCTCAAGCCCCAATGCGAAGCTGCCACGTGGAGCTTTCTCATAGGGTGTTAAAAAACCATGCGCCAACTCTCCCAAATAAGGAGTTGTTTGTTACAGACCACAGCGGAGCCAGCGCCATCTTGTAATGGCGACCACAGTCCGCAGAAACGGCTCACCACAGTTCCCCCTTTTGTTTTCCAAAAACAATACAGGCGAGAGTAGAGGTCCTATCCCACTGTGCAGAAGTGGCTGCATAGTATGGCTCAGCCCCAAGGAGGGCCCTTCCCCAGATCTGAGGCCATATCAGCCGACGCCTTTTTTCGTGGGACGGGGCGTGGACGCGTCTAACCCGCATGCAATAGGACATGCTCTCCTTGAGGTCCACTTCAAGGATCACTCAAGTGCAGTGCCTTGCCTCGCATCCTGTATCGTGATGATGGTGGACGAAGGGGGATGGCTGAGGCTGAACTGTGGCTGTATAGAAATACGACGACAAACAAGTTGGCAACACCCTAAAAGAAAGGCACGGGTCTTAAGGCGATAGAAAAGCACTAGTGTGGAAACCCATCTGCGTGCAATGGCAGTAAAGCCGGCAGAGTGCAAGGGCTTTCCAACACTAAGAGAATAACAAAGAAAGACATGTCGATCCCAGTGCAATGTTCATAAAACTTGGGGTGCAACGACCATGTCAAAGATTTACTGTTTAATCTGCGCAAGCCAGACTTGAGATGAGATGCCATTTTCTAAAGCTGCAAGAGCTTGTATGATCATAGCTTTATCTGGACCAATTTCCGGCCAAATATTTGCCAATGATACGGGAGGCATTCCTGGAATCATTAAATCATGAACCGGCATCGGCATTGGCCAAGCCCGTGCCGCTGCCCACCACTGCATTGGTGTCGTCCATATCATCGGCACCAGCACCAGAGCCAGAGCACTCAGCAGAATGAAGATCCTCATCACGGGATTGCTGTGGTATTTCTTGTTGCTGAGTAGCTGGCGTCAAGACTCTTCTTGTCAGGCGTTCAGGGACCCACAATGGTTCCGTGCGATCCTGGGAAAAAACACATACAGATCCTCGTGCCCATGTCAGCACGGGGTCGGGGCCGTTCCATTGGCCCGTAAGAACATCTTTCCACTTAACATAGCCAATCACAGAGGGCTGAGGGGACACATGTCTATCGGCCGCAGAGCGACCGTGAATATCCAAATTCAAAAAATTAATGGTAAAGAGAGCTAAGGACAGGCGTTCTTTAGGAGTATGTTCAGCTCCTATTCCCCCCTTTTGTTTTTGTAAAGTTTCCTTTAAGGTGCGATGAGCACGCTCAACAGTAGGCTGCCGCATAGTGGCAAGCACACATAATTGGAAAGGTTTATCACTCTGGAGCCTGCATAAAGTAGCATGTTGTATAGCTTCTTCTACTGTCATAAGGGCCGCTCTAGCCTCTTTAGTGAGGCTACGAGGGGAAGTAAGATCTGGATCACCCCTAAGAGTAGCATACAAAGGCTGTAGCATAACATTAGAAATATGTAAATATCCTCGTATCCAATTAATATCTCCCAGCAGTTTTTGATAATCATTTAGAGTTTGGAGATCCTGAGTTCGTATGGTGATTTTTTGTGGTCGTAATTTGCCATACCCAATTGTTGCTCCCAAATACTTAATAGAATCCCCTGTTTGAACCTTTTCAGGTGCAATATGCAGTCCATATTGAGCTAACAACTTCACTAGGTCTTTATAAGCCTCATGAATTGTCTGCTCTAATTTAGCAGCCAATAATACATCATCCATATAATGAATGATCTTGATGGAGGAATACTTTTGTCTGAGAGGTGCGAGTGTCTTCCCCACATACATCTGACACATCGTGGGACTATTAGCCATTCCCTGCGACAACACTACCCACTCAAACCTTTGATCTGGTTCCTCGTGGTTACACGATGGAAGGGTGAAGGCAAAACGCTGCGAGTCTTTAGGATGCAAAGGAATAGAAAAGAAACAGTCTTTAATGTCAATAACAATAATGTGCCAGCCTTGAGGAACAGAGGAGAGCAGAGGCAGCCCTCTTTGAATGGGCCCCATAAGTTGCATTTGAGCATTAACTGCTCGTAGATCATGCAGTAGGCGCCACTTCCCTGATTTTTTCTTAATGACAAATATGGGAGTATTCCATGGAGAAGTAGAAGGTTGGATGTGACCCAAGTCAAGTTGTTCTTTAACTAGAGCATGGGCTGCTGCCAATCCAACCGAGGGAAGAGGCCACCGAGGCACCCAAACAGGCTCCTCGGTGAGCCATGCTATGGGTATTTGAGCCCCAGCGGCCCCTAGGAAAAACCCAGACCAAATCTGTCAAGCTTTTCATGACCTTGTACAAGATGCTTACGTCCCTGTAAATGTTTTCCTAGTCCCAAACCTGGCCTATACCCCATACTTTGCATAATTTGTTGAGACACCGGGGAATAATCATTACTAAGAGTGAACCCCATGTCTTTCATCAGATCACGACCCCATAGAGAGATAGGTAAATCAAGCACATAAGGCTGAAAGGTACCATTATGTCCTTCTACGTCCTTCCAGAATAGATGTCTACAGCTAATCTGAGGAGCTTGGACATATCCAAGTCCTCTCAGAGATTGATCAGAAGTCTGCACTGGCCATCCCTTAGGCCAGTCCCTAAGCGCTATAATGCTACGGTCTGCTCCTGTATCAAGTAATCCCACAATAGATTTACCTTCTATGCTTAATTCCAAAGTAGGGTGATTGCTCATATCTAGTGACAAACAAGCACAATTCCCTCCGGTGGCACCAATCTCATTCCCTGTCCGTGACCTTGAGTCAGCAGGGAAGTGATTATGCAAACTAGGCAAAATTAGTAATTGAGCAATCCAATCTCCTGGGGAGATGGACACAATGCCCCTTGGAGCTTCCACCATAACCTTTACTATCCCTACAGTATCAGGACTTATGACTCCGGGGAAAACACGAAGACCTTGTAAAATAGAGGATGCACGTCCAATTAGCAAACCTACAGTGCCAGGTGGTAAAGGCCCTTTGAACTCAGTTTCCACCAATTGGACTCCCATCTTAGGTGTTAATACGAGTCTGGAGGTGGAACAGAGGTCCAATCCCGCGGCACCTGTAGTGGCTCTCCGCGTTTCATGGGATGGCGTAGAGATGGCCATGTCTCGGGTTCGGGTGTAACATTCTCCACTGCCCCATATATTTGTGGGCCCTGGGGTCGAGGGCCCCGTCGGCCGTTTTTTGGCCCAGCTGAAATAGGTTGTCCATGAATGTCCCTCACTGATCTATACTCTTTTGCCCAATGCTTCCCCTTTTTGCATCTTGGACACAACCCCGGTAGACGAAAGCCATTGGAAGGGCCACCGTGAGGAGGTCCAGTAAAATTGTCTTTTTTGGGACATTCACGTCTGACA
Source organism: Spermophilus citellus (assembly GCF_964194105.1). Lineage (NCBI taxonomy): Eukaryota > Metazoa > Chordata > Mammalia > Rodentia > Sciuridae > Spermophilus > Spermophilus citellus. Next base: position 46,897,474 of record NC_138199.1, on the reverse strand, counting down.
TGACCGGGTTGACCACAATGGAAGCACGTTCCGGCGGCAGGACCGCCCCCTTTTGCAATCCGAAGGACAGCAGCTGCAAGACCTGCATTAGTTAAAGGTCCTCCAATCTCTCTACACACCTTCATCCATGCTTCTATGCCTTTGTTCTTATAAGGAGCGATTGCTGCTTTACATTCCTTGGTGCATTGCTCAAAGACCAATTGCTTAACAAGGGGCATGGCTCTATCAGGATCCCCAAAAATCTTTCCAGCGGCATCCACCATCCTTGCTACAAAGTCTGAAAAGGGTTCTGTAGGGCTTTGTATAATCTTGGTCAAATTACCAGATACCTCTCCTCTGTTTGGAAGTGACTTCCATGCCCGAATGCAAATGTTATTAATTTGATCATATACCTCAAGAGGGAATCCTGTCTGTTGATTAGCAAATCTACCTTGCCCCAAAAGCATGTCCTTATCCCAATGAGGATGTCCCGCCGCATGGTTTTGGGCGGCCTGTTCTATTGCGCCCTCTAACACAAATGTTCTCCAGTCCAAATATTTACCTGGGGAAACACAAGCCCGAACAAGGCTAGCCCAATCAGAGGGAGTCATACAGTATCTAGACAGACTCTCCACCTGAGTTAGTGTGAAGGCGGCATCCACCCCATAAGTGCGCACAGACTCCGCCAGGGTCTTCACAATTTTAAAATCTAAAGGCTCATGGAATCTTCCCCTATTATCGTCCTGAAAAACTGGATAAGCAAGACCCATCTCAGCGTGAACAGCCTTCCATGTTTGAGCATGGAAAGCTCTCCCTGAAACACCCCCACCATACGGCGGTGGATCCGGAGGATCACATTTCTTGAGCCCCTGCTTATCTTTGCTCCCTTCTCCTACAGCTAAACTCCCTAGCTGGCGAGACAGCCTCCCAAGCTCCTCCTCCTCATTCTCCTCTTCCTCTGACCCACTTTCACATGGAGGTGTGCGCAGCGCACTGAGATCTGGATACAATCGCCTCTTCCCCTGTTTCACGCTCCGCACACTTCCATCCTCCCGAGATACCTCACTTCCTGCCGTCTCTGATTTCTCCTCATGTAATTGTTCTAGAACTTCCTGTCCTTTAGTAAGTGCGTCATGACATCTGTCCTCTGTGAGGCAACTACGGACTATTCTCCAAAGGGGTATCACCCCGCCCTCTAATATGCCCTGCTCAGAAGCAAAGTCAAGATCTTTGCCTAATTTATCCCAACTAGGTATGGTAAGGCTGCCCGAAAATGCAAACCACGGTGCAGCAATATCTATCTTCTGTAAAAATCTCTGTAAAGTACGATGCTTCACTTCCAGGCCCTTGGAACGTAACAGGCCATCTAGGGCCAGGAGAAGCGGACTTGAAGATGCAGCACCCATGACACAACAACAAAAGAAACACAGAAAACAAAAGACACAGACGACAAAAGAAACACAGAAAACAAAAGTGAAAGTACACATTGCAGCTGCAATAAAATATGAGGCTCTCTCTTTCTTTGTAGAGGAGCTGACCCCGCTTTGGTCGCGGATCCCACTTACTGGGACTATCCCCGCTTTGGTCGCGGGTCCCACTTACCTGGGACTATCCGGTGCACCACCCCTGACGACTGAAAGTTCTGGTTCCCGGGTTTCGGCACCACTTGTCGCGACCCCCTTGCCCGCAAGGAAGACGCAACAACAGGAATCTTCTTTCAGCCGTTTATTCAGGTCCTTGATATTTCTTCTTCTTTCTTTCGGATGCCTCTCCCAGCCTTAATAAAGCATCTCAAGCCCCAATGCGAAGCTGCCACGTGGAGCTTTCTCATAGGGTGTTAAAAAACCATGCGCCAACTCTCCCAAATAAGGAGTTGTTTGTTACAGACCACAGCGGAGCCAGCGCCATCTTGTAATGGCGACCACAGTCCGCAGAAACGGCTCACCACAAAACAAATCGATTTTTCCGTCTTTTTAAAGAGGCTGTAAAGATGAGATAGTGTGCTCTATAGCAGAGGTACCGATTAGAATGTACACACAAGTTTTGCTCACACACACAAGAAAATGTCTAAGCTAGGAAGGAATTAATGATTATAAGGACATGAAAACCACTTCTTCCAAAAGATGAATAGATGAAATCACATTTTTCTTAATACATAACCAAGGATGGATGTTAATGAAGCAAGCCCAGAGTGACAATTCAGATTTTACATCAGAAAGAACAACATTATATTCCCATTATGGCCTAGTTACAGCATTCTGTTCTTGCTTAAGGAAGAGAACAGTCTTCTAAAACTCCACAGGGAGTTGTTAATAACCTTGGTTTGGTAGCTCTTTTGAGAATGGGTCTTAATCTGTTCCTGCTTCTATAACAAAATACCTCATACGAGGTAAGTTACAAACCACAGGAATTTATTCCTCACACTTCTGGAAGCTGTGAAGTCCAAGATCAAGGTACCATCTGATTTGATGTCTTGTGAGGTCACGTTGGCTCATTCCTGTGACCTCAGATGGCAGAAATTGCTGCATCCTCGCATGACAGGAGACAGCATCTGAAGGTTTTTTCATAAGGGTACTGATCCTCTTCACCTCACCAACAACCACCTCTAATACCATTACCTTGGAGTCTCAGCTGCAATATAGAGAATTCAGAGGAACATATGCATTTAAACCATAACAGGATGAGTTGACTTTTGTCATTTTTTATCAAATTTGGACAAAGCCAATGAGCCTGAGAGGCAGCTACAGTAATAACTTAGTCCTTATGGTGTCAAAAGTCAAGGGTGTAAGGTAACATTTTCTTCCTAGAGAAACATTCTTAAATCTTTTTAAAGAGATGCTCTGGTTGAGCATGCTACAGGGACACTGCTATATCGATGTTCATAGCAGCACAATTCACGATAGCAAGATTGTGGAACCAACCTAGAAGCCCTTCAATAGATGAATGGATTAAAAAAATGTGGCATTTATACACAATGGAGTATTACTCTGCAATAAGAAATGACAAAATCATAGAATTTGGAGGAAAATGGATGGCATTAGAGCAGATTATGCTAAGTGAAGCTAGCCAATCCTTAAAAAACAAATGTCAAATGTCTTCTTTGATATAAGGGGAGTAACCAAGGACAGGGTAGAGAGGAAGAGCTGGAGAAGAAGAATAACATTAAACAGGGATGATAGGCGGGAGGGAAAGTGAGAGTTAAGGGAAATTGCATGGAATTGGAAGGTGAGCCTCAGGGTTATACACAATTACATATAAGAGGAAAGGAGGAGTAGGAGAAAAATTATATAAGTGGAAGAAACGATTTATAGTAGAGGGGATGGAGAGAGAGAAGGGGAGGGGAGGGGAGGGGAGGGGTGAGGGGACAGTGGAGAATGGGATAGACAGCAGAATACATCAGTCACTAGAAAGGCAATTTGTAAATCAATGGAAATGTAACTGATGTGACACAGCAATCTGTATATGGGGTAAAAATGGGAGTTCATAACCCACTTGAATCAATCTGTGAAATATGGTATATTAAGAACTATGTAATGTTTTGAACAACCAACAATAAAACAAAACAAAAAAAAAAACAAAAAACAAACAAACAAAAAAAAAAAACCTCTACAGGAATCATTTTTCATCTGTTTCTGTATCGTACAGAAGCTGTTGTTCAGAACAGTGATTCAGGTTCACCAAAGTCATCATTCTTGCCCTAGCATCCCTAATTCATGGTACACACCAACTTAATCCTCACTAGCAGAGCAGCCAGTCGTCTGGCTCTCTGATCAAAACCTCAGGTATGTAAGGCACTACATACTTGTATTGTACAGCTGGTGCCCACCCAGAACTGGCAAGATTCGATAATTACATAGAATATTTTTGCTAACGTCAACTTTGCTCTGATTGTAACTCATCACTGTAATCCCCACCACCACCACTGGGAATAGATGGACCCCTTTCACTGAAAATTCAAGAGTGAACTGTACAGATACCTATCAAAAGAAAGTATTCAAAGTTGTAATCTCAGAAATGGTATTGTTTTTCCCAGAATGCACACAAATGGCATCAGTCCTGTACTTTTTAATGGCTAGTGTTAAGCAGACACACACAAAAAATAAGACAAACTTCTTAGAAGATTTGTTTCTGCCCAGAGGTCTTGAGCAGTAACCTATAATCGATCTAAAGGGAATCACAATATATCAGTTGTGCAGTAATTTAAGCAGGTTTGTATTGAAGAATTACTGAAAATGGGGGAACTTCTGTTCTCAATTTCTTCTTTGTTTCATATGAAGCCTTTATGCTAATCATAGTTTCAGTTAGGATCCCTATAAATATCGAGCAAAGTGAGGACACTCCATACTCTGTAGTCACCCCATATGTAGCCGACTCTCAATCCAAAATAATGATCCAGAGGTCTGTATGCATATTCATAGTTTCAACTGTATTCAACCACTGGATTGATTATCAGTTATTTAATTACTATTGACCATTCTCTGGAATTTAAAAATAAATGAGGTATCTTCCCTTTCAGAATCTCACAGCCTCCTAGTAGATATTGATAAGACATCATATGATTATGAGACAGTGAAACAGTTGGTGGTAAAAATCACAAAAAGCAGTTGGAGAGATCAACTTAGAATCCACACAAACTGTTCATTTGTAAATGAAAAAAAAGATATATTCAGAAAATTATATATATATACCAGGAATTCAATTTGCTTTGAATTTCTAAAAGAAGGGAATGCGTTGTTTCTCACGTTCATTTGCCCAATAAGCAAAGAGAGAATGCACATGGATAGAACAGAGTTCAATCAGAGGGAATAATTCTTGGCTTTGTCATTTATAGCCCAACAGATTTGGTTAACTTCATTGCATTTTGAATCTAAATTTCACTTCATTAAAAAATAGATAAAATAATACCAATCTAAAAAAATCAGTTGTTATAAATGGAGATAATATAAATATATGGTACATGGAAATAATAATTTAAAAGGCCAATGAGGATAATGGCAATACCACTAATGCTAATAAAAGTAACTGACTGCTACTGAGAACTTAAGATATGCCAAGCACTGAGCTAACCACTTCACCTGTGAGCTCTTTAGTTCATGCAAACACCCTATAAGAGAGGGCTATTGCCGACGGGGTGGTGCACGCCAATAACCCCAGTGACTCAGGAGGCTGAGGCAGGAGGATTGTGATTTTAAAGCCAGCCTCAGAAACTTGGTGAGGCCCTAAGCAAACTCAGTGAGACCCTGTCTTTAAATAAAATACAAAATAGGGCTGGGGATGTGGCCTGGTGGTCTAGTGCCCCTGAGTTCAATCTCAGGTAGCCCACCCCCAAAAGAGAGGATTATTATTATTTCTATTTTAACAAAGCTTATAAAGGTTTATTTATTTGTCCAAAGTGAAATAGAACAAAAAATGGCCAAATATATATTGAATGCTAATTAAGTGTCTGCTACAATTTTAAACTGTCAAATATGTTAATTCATTCATTCCTCATTGTGAGACAGGGACTCTTTATTTCCCCCACGTATAAATGATATGGGCTGAATCGTGTCCTCCCAAATTGATATGTTGAAACCCAGCCTTCTTTACTGTAGAATGTGACTGTATTTGAAGACAGGGCCTTTCAAGAGATGCTAATGTTAAAATGAGGCTCTTAGGCTCGGCCCGCATCCAGGAGTCTATATGAGAAGAGAGAATGTGCATGCAAGAGAAGACACCAGGGCATGCTCATAAGAGAGGGGAGCACATGGGAGGGCTGTCGATGAAACCAAGCCTGCTGACACTTTGGCTTTGAACTGAGAGAAAATACACCTTTCTGCTGTGTAGGCCACTCAGTCTGTATTTTGTTATGGAAACCCTAGCAAACTAATACCACAGGCGAGTAACCATGGCAGAGAAGTTGCATGTGCTTAATTACAGCCTTAGCATGTGGCATAGCTGAGAGTCAGAACCTAGAAGTCCTTCAACAGAGTCCTTATCCTTAATCTCCTCATATCAAACCATCTCAGGAAGGTTGTGCAAACTGGAGTAGCCAGGAAAAGGCATGCAGCTCAAGTTTTGCATCCCTACAACAGTAGAGTCAGATTCACATTCAGGTCTGTCTGATTTCCTCATATACACTATAGGTATATGTATACACACACACACACACACACACACACACACACACACATATGTGTGCATGTGCATATATTTTAATTTATACTTTATATATTCAATTAAAATATATATTTAATAAGTATATTTAATTTTTAATTTATATATATATATATATATATATATATATATATTTTTAAATTTCAAACATACTCAGATTGTTTAAAATCTGTATTTTACTGAGTTTAAACAGGGGTTGGAAAAATGTCAACTTTGACATATGCACATGACACTAAGTTAACTTCCATGGATGAGAAGTGGCAAAATTTTGCAAAGGAGCTCTGTCATCATTTAAAGCTTCAGTACCTTATTCTGCATCAACGTCTGCCCATGGCAAGCCTTAGACTGAATCATTATTTACATTATCAACCTAAACACAAATTTTATTTGTCATCCTGGTGTCAAAAGTTTTTTAGTGCCTTCAGTAGCTATCAGAAGAACCATTACAAGGCTTTCTCAGGAATCTAACTACTTACACATATTAGTGACCAAAGAATTGGAAGCATTGCTCTGTGTTGATTAGCAGTTATTTAATGAAGTCAGAGATTTTACTTTTCCAGGGCAAAGTACTCCTTTAAAATTTCTGACTTTATTGGAAGTCACATGTGAGCAAAGGGTTACTGATTCTAAGGACTAAGAGAAAGAAACCTCAGCCAGTCAAGTTAAATTCTACATTTCAAAGATCTTCCTATTATGTTGTATAAAACAGTTTTCATAATTAAATGTATTTCCTTTAATATAATGGAGTATAAATGCATATTCCAAAATCAGCAACAACATTCTTCCATGGGGGAATCTGATAATGGGACTTAAGATAAACACCATCAAGATTAAACATTTTGAAAGAGCACCAGTTAACAGTTTTCTCAAAGTGAATCTAGCATTTGAAGGTGTTAGCTTACAAAGGTAGCTTTTCAATGAAAGTTCTTAAGCCAATAAAAAATGAGCAAGTTGAATAAAAATATGTGTGCTCATTCTTTTGTATCATGTCTTTTGATATTTTATATAATGTCTTGATAATAGTTTATATTATATATTAATGTTAATAAATTATAGATGATAAATGTTAACAACTTATATATTTATGTGTGCACACATTTAAAATGTTTCATGTAATTCTCTTTGCAATCTTATGGGTTAGAGACTCTTAGTGTCTTGGTTTTGCCAATGAATAAAGAAGCACTGCAATCAAGATGTTTATAGATGGATGAGCCATGGCTTGTCCAAAGACCCAACTCCAGAGAGTCTACACTCATATTTGTAACTATAAGGACGGACATTGTATCTATCCTTTCATTTATCTGTCCATTCACTCATTCATATGTTATAAAATCACTTATGTAGTACCAGTTGTATTTTTAAGACCATGTGAGAAAATGATGGGGGATAGCTTTCACCTCAAAGAAAGCATCAACCACTGAGGCCACAAATGAAATTATTATTGTACTACAGATGGTTAAAGCTGGTATGCTCATATTTTAACAGTATAATCACTTATGAGAGTATGTTCTATGAATTATTCACTTCATGATATGCCCAAAAAGAATGAAAAAAAATCATTTAATGTATCCCCTTCTTGGAGACTCCATATTTCACATTTGCCTATTTTAGTTTCTCATGAAAACCCAAACCTTCAGATGCTTTATTAACTTACTTGACCTTGGGACTTCTTTTATTTTCTGTAGATTCTGTTAATATTCTGAATTAATTTCTTATGGGACAATCTCGGAACATGGCTACTAATATTTATAATATTTATCGTTATGTGATAGTTAACAGTGCATTTATTGCTAAGGTGTTACTTAGAAACCAACTTATTTTTATCATTAGCCTGAAATATATTACACACTTCCTAATTTTTAATGGGTAATCTCTGAAAAGGCAGAAGGACAGAGGTAAAATGTCTCAGTTGGCCTGTCAATCCTCTGGCCAATTGTGAGCCGGTGTTGACATGAATCTCCAAGTCCTCTCTCCTCCTCCTCTCTCCCCAGTGTGGCTGATGTCCTCTGTATGCCAGGAGGAGGAAGCCAGGGAAAGAAAGAGGAAGGAAATACAGACTAGCTGATTTTGTTTTTGTTTTTGCTGTTGTTAGTTATCTTAGTTAATCTGTATAAATATTTTAAGGAAGTATTTGGAACATATTGCCAGAAATTTTAGCATACTATCCATGAAGCAGTTATGCTTTTTTTGTCCACCCCCCTTCAGTCTGGCCAGTAGATAACTCACTATGTGTCAAAGAGAAACAACAACAAAGATGTTAATAATTAACACAGAAGTAATGGTGTGTATAGACTACACAGAGTTGTGCCTGGTAAGTTACCTGATAATTTGCAGGACCCGCTACAGTGACAACAGCAGAGTCTCGGTCCCAAGTCCTTGCTTTCCAAAATCTGGACATTGGATAATGACTTCAGGTCCTAAGCTATCCCCACATACCAAATAACATGAAAAACATACATGTTTTAACCCAATCCTCACTAGATCTTCATGTGATAAGGTTGATTCCTGTTTTTACAGATGAGAAAAGGAAACTTCTGTGATGCTGTCAGATTAACAAAATATTTTAATATAAACTATAATTAGTAAGCATCTATTATGTTCCCAGTCTGATGCTGAAAAGGTGGGCGATAAAAAATACATTATAATAGTAAAAATAATATTAATAATAATAATCCTGCCACTATGATTTTTAAACTTACTGGGAAAGATGGAATCAGGAACATGATTTTAAAATAATATGCTAAGTAAAAGCCACAAGAAGAGAGCATTGCAGCAGCAACCACATCAGTTAAACTGCTTCAGTCTGCTAATTAAGTGAAGATTCACAAACCTCCAGACCCTCCAAAGAGGATTCCTTTTTATTTAAGAAAATCTGCCTACTTTTTTCTATCTACCTGTAGAAGCAAGCAATACATGAAACAAACCTAACAGAAGCAATCATAAAAACATCTTAACATGCCATCCCTGAGTGATTATCAGTCATGTTAAGAAGTGTGGATTGATCATTTCTTTTTATTGTTTTAAATTTAAAAAAAATTTACCTCAATTTTTTTCTAATTAGTTATACAAGACAGTAGAATGAATTTTAGCACATCATACATAATTGGAGAATAACTTCTCATTCTTCTGGTTGTACATAAGGTAGAATTACACCAGTCTTATGATCATATATGCATGTAGGGTAATACTGTGCAATTCATTCTACTATCTTTCCTATTCCCATACCTCCTTCCCCTCCCTTCACTCCCCTCTGTCTAATCCAAACTATCTCTATTCTTCCCTCCCACCCACCTTATTGTGAATTAGCATCCACACATGAAAAAAAAAAAAAAAAACATTTAGCCTTCCTTTGGTTCTTTGGGATTCGTTTATTTTACTTAGCGTGATAGACTCTAACTCCTAGATTGATGATTATTAAAGCTTCTCACTGCAATAATGGAGAAAAGGAAGAGAATAAAAAGAAGAATTTATATACAGAATATGACCAAGTTAGATTTTAGAAGGTCTGCAGGAGATGTACTGTTGTGCAATAAATCACCGAAATGCTAACCAGAATAATAAGTTAAAATTGATCTCATTTGTCTATGCATAACCTTGGAGGGCTATGGCCCATTGAGATTAAACAGCATCCTGCCTCTTTGGATAGTAACAAAGAAAATTTTTACACAGCCACATTTTTAAATAATATTCATAATCATATGGCTATTTTATAGACTACTTTGCATCAATTAGTTAATTTGCCATGATACCAACTTTATTTGAATTGATCATTACAAGAGCAGCATTCGAGACTTATTTGGTGTGTGCTCTGTGCTGGGCACAACTTTTCTCATTTTCTGTCTTGCTGGCAGAGTTCTTCTCACTTACACTCTGTACAATAAACAAGAGGAACACTCAGAGACATTTAGTATTTTGTCTAAATTCACACCATTAGTGTTTCCCAGAGCTGGGACTTAGATGGGAGTCTCTTTTTCTGTTTGTTTGGCTTGTGTGTTTTTATTCCTCCTGGTCTGTTCTCTACCCCATCACACTGGGGGAAGGGAAGGGACAACTCTATTCTATTTTTTTTTTGTATTATTCATTTTTTTTTAAAGAGAGAGTGAGAGAGATAGAGTCTAGAGAGAGAGAGAGAGAGAACTTTTTTTAATATTTATTTTTTAGTTCTCCGCTAGTACTTTCTTCTGAAACAAATTCTTAGCAAATGGTTTAATCTCTTCTCTGATCAAGACCAGATTTGCCAATTTAGGGGTTGCCTAATTGATTATGAATTTGTTTGGGGCAGTGTCTCCTAATAGCATCTTCAATGACATAATGTCATTATCTTTGGAGACTTCCAGGGTGTAATCACAATGTTGTGTTGACCAGAAGTAAGGGTCTGGACGGCTGGAACACTGCCTCCATCAGTAACTCGCCCACTTAGATAAACCATTGATTCCTTCCTGGGTAGTCAACTAGCATACTTAAGACAAGGCATTCTATAGGCAAGCTCTTGTTTGGACTTTTTCATAGTCATTTCCTGCCAACAGGAAACTTACCTCCATTTTCCCTTTTGCATGTACAAGTGACACCATGAGAAGCAGGGTGGGAAGTTAGAGTCAGAAGTCCCACTTAGGCAGACATTTATGCTAAATTATGCAAATAACATGTGCTAAAATGAAATGTGAATTATGTCCAGAAGTTCCTTTCTTTGCTATAAATATAGGAATGGACCTTCACAAATGAGGTACTTTAGTGGCAGCTGTTTTTAATGATCTATCTTGTCTCATTGAAAGGCATGTGCCTTTTTTAACTTCTACTCCAGTCCTTCCTGGCCCTCAGAAACTCCCTTCAACAGGTAATGCTTTCCTTTTTGTTCATTCTTGCAATTCATATTTGTTCAGACTCTCTTATGCATCCATTTCTCTGCTAGTCCCAGGAGAAGTAAAGTGAAGGAGTCAGGTAAGGTCACTGTCCTCACAGAGGTTAAGGCAGTATTTTATCCTGGAACAGCAGAGCCACCAACCTGTGGATGCACAGGATCATTTCAACTCAGGGTCAAAGCTGGGAGTGCAGTCAGTGATAGGGGTACATTCTCCTCCTTCCACAGCATCTGCCTCCCCTTCTTTTCTTATTATAGCATTTATGCCACCTTCCTGACTGTGCAGACATTTCCATCTTTGTGATGTAAATACTTCTAGTGCTGGGGCTGGGGAGCAATGAGCCTGAGGTGGTAGGGGTACACTCCATCAAAGTCTTGTTTGCCACACCAAGGATCACACACACACACACACACACACACACACACACACACAAATCACATTAAAAAAAAGATTTTTTAAGAAAATAAAAGACACAGTGTTTCTTTTTTTTTTTTTTTTTTTTTTTTAAAGATTTATTTATTTTTAGTTTTTTTCGGCGGACACAACATCTTTGTTGGTATGTGGTGCTGAGGATCGAACCCCGGGCCACGCGCATGCCAGGCGAGCGCGCTACCGCTTGAGCCACATACTTTTTTATGGGAGGTTGTGGCAAGGACTGTCTACAACCCAGCATGCTTGTAATATTCAGGAAACTGTTCTCTAAATAATAATGCTCTCCTACCTTCTCTTAAGAAGAGTGGACATAGGTCTGTGGAGACACAGTCCAACCCTCACTGGTTTCTCCAGCACCCTCTCCTGCACTCCCTCCTGCAAATGTCTTCCACGTGTCCACTTTCCCGTCCCCTCCCTCCTTTGTTGATTTTTCCATTCAATATAAATGGGTAGGTCATCTGTAATCAATGGCAAGCACTGTTTTAAATACTGGACATAGGACAGAGAACAAGACTGACAAGGCTTTTATAGAATGGAGGAAAAGGATAATGAACACATTTTCAAAACTTTCAAATGACAATAATGTACTAAGTGGAGAATTAACACAGTGCTCCGAAACAGATTGATCCTATGACTACTCTCCTTTGAATAGTTAGAGGAGATTGTCTCAGACAAGGTGATTTATTTATTTTATTTTTAGAAATGTCTCTTATGCCTGTTTATTGATTGACTGACTGATTCAGGAGTTTGCACACAGGGACACTTTATACCACAGCTACACCCCCAATTGTTTTTATTTTTTTATTTTTTAAATTTAAAAAAAAAATTGAGACAGGTCTTGCTAAGTTGCTGAAGGTTTTTGCTAAACTGTGCTAAACTGGTTAGACTGGTCTTGAACTTGTGATCCTCCTTCCTCAGCCTCCCAAGTCAGCCACCACCAAACTGCAATCAAAATGACAGGAAGGAGCTAAGCAGGAGAGCATAAAGGAAGAGCATTATGGACAGAAGGAATGGACAAACCAAGATGTCTTCTAGGAGCAGCAGGATTTTTTCTGAGGCTGGTGGTTCTATCACTTGGAAGGGGAAAGGAACATCAGGACATCAGAGGGTGTGGCAAAGTAGAATACTCAAGAGAATCCTGAGCCATATTAAAGAGCTTGGGTTTTACTGACTGTATTCTAAGTAAAATAAAAAGCCATGAAAGATGTTCCATTTGAAGGACAGAAAGACTAATTTATATTCTAAATTGAAAACTCTCAAATGTATTGTGCATTTGCATCCCAGAAATCTCATTAAGATTCAGATTATGTTTCAGTAGGTTTGGGGTGGGGCCAGAGATTGTGCAATTCTAACAAATCCCCAAGTGATGCTGGTGCTGGGTCAAAGTCCATCTCTTCAGTGATGAGGTTCTAGAAGATCCCTGAATATCACTGAAAAATGAGTCTCAGGGAGACAAGAAAACAAGCAGAAGACCATCTCGAAGGCTTTTCCTGCAGCAGTTCTGGTGAGACATGTTGGTGACAGGGACAATTTTAATAGTCCAAGTAGAAAAAATATTTCTTTCTGAATAAGTTCAACAAGTGGAGATGACATATGTTGCTGATGACTGGATGTAGAGGGAGGAAAGAGAGAAAATGAGGAATCAGTGAAAACCACTAGAATTTCTACTTGCAAAATTGTCCAAATGATGCCAGGATTATGATTAACCAAATCTCACCCCATCCCCATGCCATACTTAATCCAAGATTCAAATAAGAAAAAAAATAACATGAATCAGAAATGCTAAAGATACAAAAAAGAGTATCTATTCCTTGATGATTTTATAATCAAACAAGGAAGCATTTATAAGTAATGGTGTCTCTGAAGTTGAATTTCCCAAATCCACATGCACGTAAAAAATGACTATCTACTCAAAGAAAAAAGTATAAAGAATAAAGCAACTGGAAAGTCATACAACGAGGTCAGCTGAGCTACAGAAAGTTAAATCGGAGCATCGGCTTTTGGCACTAAGCTCCATAGAATTGAAGAGGAAGCACATTGTTATACATAATACAATCAGCCGTACAGTATTGCTTTTGTGTTGTGAGAAAGATTGGCTCCCACTTTGCATTGCCCAAGGTAACTAATGATATGAAAAATTTCTGCCTAAATCTGAAAGCTGCGAAATTACAAGGGAATACTATAATATATACAGGCAATTAGAAGCCAGCAGGTATATATCTTCTAAGAAGCGGAGTCCAGAGTTCACTCCCTGAGCTGTGGTGTTGAGGGAAGATGAGCTAACTTTCCCTTGAGAGGATGTTTAAAGACACTGATCTTTATTTCACAAGCTCTATTGTTTGAAATGGGGAAACATTCCGGAACATTCATAGATGTTTGTGAGTCTGATCAAGGGCAAGACAGAAAGAGGGCGAATGGTGTTGGGCATGGTAATTTGGTCTCAGATCTGCCTAACAGAAAGAGAGGAGTTGATCAAGAAACTCCTTCTCCTGCCTCATGCACCCTAATTGGTAGTAAAACCCTGGCAGTTAAGCAGTCATCCCAATTATCTGGAGTGGGTCTGACTGGAGGACATTTGGTTTACAGAGAGTCATTGTTTAAAAGAATAGCAACTGGCACCAGTAATTGGAAGATGATTGGAGGCCAAGTTATAAGTAACAAGAACATTTCAGGGAAGGGAATAAAGTGGAGAGGAACTAGAAGTGTGTTCTTGGAGAGGCAGTGGAGGGAGGAGTTCATCTTCCAAACTGCTTATAGAGGCTATTGAAGAACTCCAGATTTAAAGAAAAATTCCTTCTTTTGCTTAGCTGAAGACAAAACAGAATGAGTTGGTAATTCATAGCCAAAGCGTTCTGTGAGAAAAATGCAAGCCAAACTCAGCAGGATTAGAAAGCATGCGAGGTTGTGTGAAATGTGTCATAGTCTGCAAAACAAAGAAAGCTTTTACTATATTCTATTTTTAAATACTAGAAAATATATAGAAACATTAAAAAGTTTTAATCAAAACAATGATTATATTTTGTGATAAAATGTTATTTTACACTGAAGTGTAGAAACAATTTCCTTTAATATGCTTTAGTATTTTCGTGAACAGAATATATTGTTAATCATATTGCACAACACATCTCTCGAATTCATTCCTCCTATCCAACCTATCCAACTGTATTTTTATTGTTTTTAGTTGTCAATAGACCTTTATTTAATTTATTTGTTTATATGTGGTGCTGAGGTTCAAACCTAGGGCCCACACATGCCAGGTAAGTGCTCTACCACTGAGCCACAACTCCAACCCCCTGTATTGTGTTTTAAGGCAGTGTCTTTCCCCAACTAGACTTTCAGTTCTGTTATGTTGTTGTAGGGACAGACAAGGCAAGGCACCAGAGTTAGCAGGAAACAGTTTTATTTGGCTGCAGCCAGGTTTACAGGGCACAGCTTTTGCTCGAATCAATCAATCCCCTGAACCCCCAGTTCAGATAGTTTCAGAATTTTATACCCAGCATGTAAGGGGAGGGGCTCAGAAGTTCACAGTCTGCAGAAGTTCACATAAAAGCAGCTTTTTCTTTCACTGTTCTGGGCAAGTTAACCCTTCAAGGACAACACCTGAGAAGGGGAGAACTTCTCCCCTTTCTTTCCTCTCCCTGCCAGCTGTTACCATGGAGCCCAATTGGTAACTTCTCTTATCTTAGAAATGTAGGCATCTCTGTGAAGCCCAGCTCAAGGCCAGAGGCCTCGTTTACATATTTCTACCAACTACTATATTAGAGAAATGTTTGTGAAAAATTAGTAAAGTGGTGTCCAGCACCTGTAATGCTGATTTCTACCAGGCTAGCGGCCAAGTAAAATAGGCAACACGAAAATAGGAAGTTTATCTACATTGAACTCTTGTAGAGACTCTTTTGCTGACAGTCCTAAAATCAATTATGGTGAAGATTTCTGGAGAAACCCACTTAATATTTTCTATGGAGAAAGGGGGTGCCACTACAATATCTATTACTTCTGTTTCCTTAGCAGATCTTCTAACCACACTGGGGAAAAAAAATGAATGAATATACATATTTGCAAATTTGCCATCTCGTTTGACCCCGTTTTTATCTTTTTCCTGTTTGTTTAAATTAGGAATGTGAAACATGCCTGGGTTCCATGACTTGTGATTTTTTGTTGTTGTTGTTGTTGTTGCAGAATCAGGGCTTTGTAGAACACAGCTGCTTTAATTCCAAATCTTTTACTCTTTCCATTTCACTCTTGACGTCTCTCAGAAGATTAATTAAATAGGCTTTCTCAGTACAGAGCCAAGAAAGGAGTGAACCAATCGTCTGACTATTTTTAAACAATCCTGAACCCTCTAGTCCCTTTCGTAGGTGAATGTTCTGCTTCCTCAAAGTCTATTCTTGTACCCCTCCCCACCCAGCTGTTCAATAGTTTTGTAGCAACTCCTTTAGAAGATGCCAGTAACCAGGAAGGTCAGTTTCACTATTTTAAGTAACCTTAAGGCAAAGGAAACACAATTTGTCCATGGAGAGAACATGTAGTATGAATCAGGCTCTTTACATGTGCTATCTGCATAGTGTCTTATATGAAGCACACAGATATACACACACACACTCACACACACACACACACACACACACACACACACACACACATACACAGAATGAAATTTCATTCAGAGTACACAACCATTCAATATACTTGTAAAGCATACATCCCCTGGTCCCTTCAATCTCACCCTACTCCCAATTTGGTCTAGAGTGTCTGAGACTTTTCTTAATGCCATGTAGATAGAGCACACCCTATTAATCTCTGTCTAGTCACCTTATATTTCTACACTCCCCCCATTTTCAAATGAAACAGAAGAATCTTATAACTTCTCATCAGCAACTTGCTTTTTATTCTTCTACTTATCATGCACACCCACATGATTTAATCTTTAACACAACCTTGGAGGGAAATTGTGATGATACTGTAAACCCAGATAAAGACATGGAAGATCACAAATGTCAGAAATCTTGCCCATGGCCAGAGTACTGACAGAGTCAGGATTTGAACCCCACTCTGCCATCTTTCATACTCTTTTTCCTGAAACAAGTCATCTCACTTGGAGAAGAGAGGAACTGGCTCACTGACTTCAATGTTTTATTCATATTGGTTGTAGCAAGCCTCCCTAGTGTTTGGATCAACTCCACTGAACTTTTAGTCCTACCCAAACTCACCTCTTACTGAGCCTCTCCAAGGCAAAAGCTGTGAGGCACAGCGAGCAGAATCAGTTGCACACTTTCTTGGAATTGGCATGGTCTCCAGGGCTAAACACAGTCACTGTGATGCTGAGGAGAGGCCTGCAGTTCCTGAGCCAGGTTTTTGTGCCCTGTTGCTGGCATCAGGGTGACCCTGGGCCTGGCCATGTGTAGTCAAGCATTGTTCACTTAGTGCTGGGTTAACACCCAGTGTGTGGTTCAGGTGACATTTACATGCCAGATGCTTTGCTTTTATGTAGATAGTCACATGTAGGATTGGACTATTTAAGTTGACACTTTCTGTTGTTATTCTAAAGGTAATGAGACACACTTCTGTCTCAGAAATGTTACCTAAATAATATGCAAGTCCAACTCTTAGCAACTAACACTCTACTTGGCACACATAAATTAATTGATTTTAACTCATAGATGGAATGCATAGATGGCTGGGTAATACGGCAGAATTTTAGAGTAGATTTGACTTCTCACAAGGGTGAAGGTAAGAACTTCAAGGTGTTTCAATTCTAACAACTTCATGGAGACTCATGTAGCATAGAACAGAAACACTAAACTTAGAATAAAAACTCGAGTATTTATTATAGATTATTTATGGCTCTATGGCAGAGGTGAGTCACTTTACTTTCTATCTGAGGGTTGGAGATTGGTGGATACTAGGCTAATAGTTCTATTTCAGAGTTCTTGCATATAATGAGTGAAAATAAATGTCAAGGTAGCTTCTTCATATACAACATAAAGAAAATTTAATGCTGTATGCACAGAAATTTTTAGTTAAAAATTATGGACTATGTTGAAAATCAGGTATAGCCTTTGCTGTCAGGATATTTATAAAATAATCTTGGCAATAAGTAGATGTGAGATTATTGAAAATTTAGACTATCACTGAAGCAGAAAAAGCCCAGGTAAATTGATGGAACACTGGAAGTCAGATTGGCATTATCAAGGAAGACTTCTAAAGAAAACTGAGTAAAAGAACATGGTGTTGATTGGACAATGTAAAAGTTAACTAATACTGAAAGCATTTCCAAGTTACGTAAATGCTGAAATCAATATTTCTTAGGGATAATGCCACCCTAGACTCTGAAAACCATGTGGATTCTGTCTCCTGAGTCTGCCCTACTCTGGTCCTTTAAATATCCCAAAGCTATTCAGGTATCAGGGACAGATGGAAAAGTTAGTGTCAATCATTGGCCCCAGCCTGTGCCAGATCACCCCTTCCTCTGTACACCACTATGTTTCTTTTTTCATTTCTGGCATCTTTGGATTCAGATAACTATTTTTGACTTCTGCTTTGTCCTGGGACTTTCTTTGTGCATGCAACCTTCCTGACCCTGCCTAAACCAGCTTCCTGTGAGCACCATTTTAGCTTCTCTGAAAGTCCAGCGAAGCTGCCTCTTGATGCTATCCTTGACCTTGTGAGAACCACAGTGAGTAGGCTAACTTTGCCTCTCATATTAACTCTACATCTTCCCAATCCAAGAGAGAGAGAGAAAGGTACTTCCGATTTTCTTGAGTGGAGATCAGGAGTGGAGGTCTGAAAGTTCAACAGCTCTGTCCTCATTTACCATCTCTATAGATGCCTATTTTTTCCATCTCCATTTGTTTTTCTCTTCAGCTGCTGGTTTCTAGGTGAATAATTCAGACTTTACTTGGTTATTTACACTAGGTGATCTGAGGTAGATAGAGTGACATTGCAAAGCTTTTCAAAAAGAAAAAAAAAGAAAAGATAAAAATCCTAGTAATCTATATGGAGGAAAGAGAAGGAAAAGAAAATTCAGGAAACTGGGTACAGTTAAAGTAATTGAGTTGCCATTTATTTTTTATTTCCTAGTTCCTGAAAAAGAAGAAGAAATTTAAGGGTCATAAAGTTCTCCTTCTTTATTAGAGGGAGACAGACAAGTTCCTAAATTAGAAACAGGCTATAGCTTAAGTGGAGGTCTGAGGAAAAAAAAAAAAGAAACTCCTTGTAGGTCTTTGTATGAGGAATTTTGAACAAAAGTAGTAGACAATATTTTTAATATATATATTTTTTAATTTTAATGTGCTTTTATTCCCCATATGACTGGTGCAATAGGCTAAGGGCTCTTTCTATCAATGCATGTGGAAATCACAAATAATCAAAGTACAGCTGCCTTGCTGTTAGCAGCTCTGAGCTTTGCATACCAATGGCTTTCAGCTCCTAGTGTTAGCAGTGGTCATCACCATTCTCCTGGTACCCAGAACCAGCAGCGAGTGGTGATTCCCTAGAACTTTTCTAGCAGCATCTGGCAGCTCTCCATCACTACCTACCCTTCTCCTGCTTTTAGCTGCCCTCAATGTGACCAGTTCTGGCCACTGGCCATTTTCAGTGCCAGCAATCTCAGTGTTACCAGCTCTTGAATGAATCTAGCTCAGCCTGCTCTACTGAAGACTGAAGTCACGAACTGGCCAAATCTAATCCTCTGAGAGGGGCATGTCTGACGTAGTCACAGCTGGTCATGAGACATCTGGGGGACAGACACAAGTACAAGATAAAAGAATAAAAATTATCTCTTCAGGAGCTTTGAACCCTTCTCTTTTTTCCTAACAATGTCTTATGTAAAAGTTGTATACAATCTGCAGAAAAACACTTCACTCTTTTTCTATAAAGGTAATTATACACATATAAGACAGAGGGGATTTACTGTCTAGTAAATGATGCCTAGTCTTAGAATCCCTCATAGGCCTTGGCCCTTTTCAAGATATTACATCAAATCTGTATTTATAATTTGTCTTGTTTTTCTTAAGAAAGCTCCCCCCTGATTGTATAAGATTATAATACCCTAAAACCTGGAGCTCCTCACAATCAAATCTCATGTAATCTAGGTAATCTTTCTCATCCAAGGATGTTTGCAGGATTTTGAAGTAGCTAATGAACATATTTTGTTGACCAACCTTCTGAAAAAAACAATTTTATCCTCCCTGCTGTTAACACTATATGCATCGGTCAAATCATAGTTAAAGTCTCATACTAATATCCAAAGAAAAGCTATCTATTTTTTTCTGATTAAAGGAATACACACAAATTCTAAATAATATGATTTTTTAAATTAAGTTTTATTCATTTTAATTAGTTATACATGACAGTAGAATGCATTTATGCACTTTGGTATATCATACATAGATGGGATATAATTTCTCATTTTTCTGAGTATACGTGTTATAGAATTATATTGGTCATGCAGTCACATATATACATACAGTAATAATGTCTGTTCCATTCTAGTATCTTTCCTATCTCCACATCCCCTCCCCTTCCCTCCTATCACTTCTCTCTACCTAATCTAAGGTAATGCTACTCTTCCCTAGTGCCCCCTACCTTATTGTGAATCAGCATCCGCATATTAGAGAAAACATTCAGCCATTAGTTTTGTGGGATTGAGTTATTTTGCTTAGCATGATATTCTCCAACTCCATCCATTTACTGGCAAATGCCATAATTTCACTCTTCTTGAAATCTGAGTAATATTCCATTGAGAATATATACCACATTTTCTTTATCCATTCATCTATTGAAGGACACCTAGGTTGGTTCCATAAATATGATTTTATTTCATGACTATTCACTAAAATCTCACTACAGATTTGTCACTGTTTTAATGATATGGTGCTAAAATTAAGAACATCAGTTCCTGCTTGTAAGGAACTAGTCCAACAGGAAACAAATGAACATTACAATGTGATATTATGAGTATTATAACAATAGTATATACAAGAACTAATAAGAGAATTAAAGAAGTTATGCTTGAGGATTTTTAGAGTGGTGAAAATACATTCTATGATAATGCAATGGTACATACATGTCATTATACATTTCTGAAACCCATGGAAAGTAGAGCTCTAAGAGTGAATTCTACTCTCAAGTGTGCACTTGGGGTGATTGCAGTGAGTCAATGTAAGATCCTTGATGGTAATAAATGCTTCACTCTGGTAGGAGATGTTGATAATGAGGTTGACTGTGCATGTGTGGTAGTGAATATATGGGATAACTCTTTACCTTATTCTCAATTTTTCTGTGAACCTATAACTTCTCTAAAAATTTCAGATCTTTATTAAAATAACAAGTACACAAAGTGTGCTTAACTTCTCTGGAACAGTTAGAGAAGGATTCACCCAAGAACAGAATTAACAAATGTAATATTTTGTTAGAAAATTGATAGTTGAATCACATTTCTTAATCATATTGGATATATTTATAAATTAATTTGTCAGTCATGTTTCATGAAGGTAAAAAAAGTGCAGAATTAAAAAGAAGAAGAGTGAATTTAGAGGTGTGTGAATTATTTGGAAAGATAAAGGCATCTAAGACAACAAATGTAAGGGAACTGAGATCAGGATATAGGAGCTGACTGGGTCAGGTCAGGGTATCCTACAGTGGTCTAGCAGTGCTCCACATGGAGGTCTGATTCATGGACTAAGAGGAGCAATTGAGCTAAGTAACTTGAAGTAAACAAGGTTATTTCCAATTTTCTTCTGAGTAAAATATAGGACTTATGTTGCATCTTCAAAAACATAAGCACCTACAGCGTCAGCATGTCCATTGGATCTTTTTGTGTTGCTAAAGTATCCTGTCTCATTGCCAATAATTCTAGAATTCAGAAATAACTATTTGATACTCATGCATTTACCAACTTGCCTCTTATGGAGGGTTTTCTACAGAATCTATCAATGCTTCTTGCCCAAACAAGAAGTCTGGTAATTTCCAAGTACACCAAGGCAGCCTGAAACAACAACCAAACCCTCTTCCTTTGCATCTGCTGAAGTGTCCATTGGGATACCCTCTGTGTCCAAAATATCAGTCCCTTGAAGATGGAGCTCAGAAGTATCTCAAGTTTTGTTGCTATGTTCTGGGTGCACTAGAGTTGTTGGAGAGGTGCCCTTACTGCAAAGGTGTGGCGTTATCACAAAAGCATTGTTACTGTTTGCATCTTCTGCACCTGCCAAACTGCAAATATGTAAGAGCCACCTGTAATGTGTTGAGATTGAACTTGATGTCATCCTTCTCACTCCACTGCTATTAAGAGGGACAATAGTCTTACCACTGTAGCTCCTCAAAGATAAAGGCAAAATTGCACCTTCTTTGGTTAAAAGTTGTTTACTCTGCAATGTTCTTCAGCACCATGTTTCTCTATATTCATTTATGTCCTCAGTTCCCCTAAATGGTTGTGGCTGCAGAGGGTCTAGTGTCTATTACTTCCTCCATGCAGCGCTCTCAAATCATTCTTCTGCACCAAACATTTAAGCCACTTGAGGGTTTAGTCTGCTGGCCCTGAATTTTCCATTTCATGTAGTAGTATTTATTCCAGAATCCTTGTTTCTCTTTCCTTGCACATGCATCTTGTGTAGAAAAACCTGAGTTCGTTTACATAGAATTATTGGTAGAACAGAGAAAAGTTTTCATTCTTCTTTCCCTTGATTTTCTCATGACATTTACTCATCTCCTTCTCAGCCACCTTCAAGCTTTATATATCAATAATTTATCTTTCTGAAAAAAATAATTTGCAATCCCACCACAGAGCACAGAGATGCACACATCTATTAGTTTATATTTGAGGAAGACAGTGACGTAAACCTCCAAAAGTCAGTGTTCTCATGGGGGAAACAAAATCCGAATAAATATTTATAAAACAACATGGTGCAGTCGAGAAATTTAGTCATAAAAAATAATATTTTGGAAAGTTTCAGGAAATAATACCTGAGACAAATAGAGCCAAGTACAACGTTTTGCTAATCATCTCTATCTGCATGGGGCCAATCCAAATAGACTACATAGAAAAAGCATAGAGAATCAAGTTTGAAAGTTTTTAGTCTTCCAAATTCAATCTGGAAATAATTTGCCCTCCCCCCAATATTTGCAGATACTTTCAAAATTGAAATTGTCCCACCTCCACAAAAAATGAAAGCGATCACAAGTCTCCCTGTCTCAGCAACTTTTGTTGGGAAGCTGCCCAGACCTGAATAATATTAGTTCTTGTATTTTTCTTCATAAGGAAAAGGGGAAAAAAAAGAACTGTAGCTCAATACACACCTTCCCTGAAGAGGAGAATTATTGTATTTTAGTGACAATCTGTTATTGTGCTTTTTTCCAAATGAATTGATTAAAATTCAAAGCATCCTAAGTTCTATATTCTTATCATAATGCTCTTCTGTGTTCACTGAGCAATTTGTGCATCACCTAAACTGAGGAAAGAATGCTTGATTTGAACCGTAGCTCTGCTCTTAGGATGGCAAGAATGCAGTAAGCCACTTATACATAATTTTAACATTTTAACATTTAAGATATCTAGGGTTCGTTTTCAAGACTTTGATAGTCAGCATTGAAAATTTCCAGTGTACTTCCAAAATTAATATAGTATATACTATCACAATACAACAATAAGTAAGTAATAAACAATTAAGCTCATATATAATAAGGTAAGAGGACGAGGAAGAGATAAAGAAGAGTCTCAATTATTCTCACTGTGTAGGTGAAAAATTTAGGGCATAGAGAAATAAGTGAATTTCTGTGTCCACAAACAACAATTGGAATTAGGTCAGTTTGGACCACATTATTTCTGTCTCCACAGCATGCTGTATTTATTTCACAATCACCAATGTGTCAGTTAATACCTCGGGATATGGTTGCAAGCACTTTACAAACAGTGCCATGCAATCCTCATAACAATCCCAGAGGTAGACATAAGCATGATCCCATCCCTGTGCTACACATGGACAGGGAAAATGAGAAGCAAAATGTCTCCAGGTGGTTGTGGTTCAAACCTGTGCACGATGAACCCAGTGGCCAAGCTCTTACTCACTGTGCTGGACTGTCTCTTTCCCCCATGCTGGAGGTCTTCACTCATAGCTATGCCATAGCTGGACATTTTAAAAATTCAGGACAATGATGTCAGAATCTATAGATTCGGCTGGGGTATAGGTTTTGTTTTGTTTTGTTTCTGAAGATCTGTGGCTGATCCCCATGTGCATGCCAGTTTGAGAACCTCAGGGCTCCAGTCTCAGCATATAGCTGTGTCATCAGATGATCTAGGGAGTAATGTTAGTCCTTCTCCTTTCAGAGTTGAGTTACGATGAAGTTGCTTGATGTAGCTTGACTTCTTCATTTTTCTGTTCATAATAATAATAATAATACATCAGAACAACATGATGGATCTGCTGCAGGGAAAATGTTCAATATTTATTTAGTACGTTTACTGGCCTATGGTATACATTTAATAGATGCTATCTTTAAAAATACAGTTCATTCTTGTCATGGGGAAATTAATAGACTGGAAGGTATTTGGGTTGCAATAATTTGATGAGATATAGTAGGTTGATGGTGAAAGTGCTTCTTCTGTCCATTTTATAGTTTTAGGAAATTCAAAGTCATTCCTGGAGTCCTTATCTAAGACTTCCATGAATGTTGGACATAACAATTATAAAGATGTCTAAAGTAAAAATTTATTGACTGTGTTTTGTATATGTCAAACCCTGGTTAAAATAGTTGATACATATTGCCTGATTAAATATTTATGTTCTCTATTAAGTAGTTTTATTTGTTCCAATTTTGTTGTAGAGTACATTGAGACACACAGCTAATGTATCTTCCGATACCAGACACTGATATTCTTACCTTTTCTGCTCTCTCTCCCCAACCACTGAAACACATTTTAGGGTTTTTCACATAAGAGCATCTTAGTTCTATTGTCTATATCAGTCAGTATGTGCTACTGCAAGGCCGTATAACAGGAGATTCAAATCATGTAGCAAGTCATTTTTCATTTTAATTTTTTCCATTCATGTAATTGCAGCCTGGTAGTGGTTCATCTGAACTATTTAACACTGACTGAGTTTAACTCCTAAACTGATGTTTAGGTGAGCTTAATGTGTCTTTCATTCTTCTGGGACGACAGGTTACTGAGGGTTTGTTTTTCTCATGTTCACAGCAGAAATCAAAGAGGGATGAGTACAAATGTGTGATGATTTATAAGGATTGGACTCACACTGGCCCATCTTACTTCTACTCACCAATGCTAAATCATTGATAATCAAGGAAGTCTTTTCTGCTTCTAGCAGGAGGAATTGCAAAGTCGTATCAAAAAAGGCAGCAACATGAAGAGTAGTAATGAATGAGGATCAATGATATATAATCCCCTCTAGCTAGTAAGTGGCTTATCTAATAATTGAAACAGAAGTCTCTCTTACCACAGAATTGGGTTCCCTTTGTGAAATTCTTTCTTTGAGAACTTGGGTCTGATAATTTAGAAAGCCTGAGGAAAATGACTAAATGAATTCTCATGAGTTTTTTTTTCCCATCTTAATCTACTAAAGTTAGAATTAATAATTATACTGCTTTTAACTAACTTATAGGATTCTCAAAATCAGAACAATTATCAATTGGTAATTCACAGGGTTGCCTATCTTCAAAAACTCTGCTCACGTGAGTCAGAAACTGTACACACACATACACACTCACTGGGAAGATCATAGCCATGGTATAATCTTCTGTTTTAAACTTTATGTACACCAATATTGCAAGCTGTACTTGCATTTTGAAAATCAAGTTTTCATTCTTCAGTACATAAATATGGATGATTACATTTGCTTTATACATTATGTCAGTGAAGGTACATTTCTTTTCCATTTTTATATAAACTCTAATACATTTGTTAATAGGATTGATTACTTTTTCCTGGAGAAATTCCAGCAAGTTTGCTCTAAAGGACTAGCTAGGATAAAATTTTGATGTTTTTTTAGAAGAAAATTACCAACAAGGGTATCATAAGTTTTAGACCTCCTTAGTTAAGCAGGATAATAAATTTGGTAAAAATTTGAAGGAGACATTGTACCTTAAAACCTAAGACAATTGTTATTATTATTTTTAGAATGAAGTATGTATTAAATTCTTCTCTAAGTAGGATACAGATTTACATTTTTAATGATTAAGAATGAAGGAAATTTCATCTAAAGATTTGTGCTACATGGAATACCTCTTTTTTAATACCTAAAAGAAAAACATTCATGTGATCACTATTTACTTACATTCTTTTCCTTATTCTTCATGTTAAGTATGTAGGTAAAAAAACAAAACAATCTAGCACCCAACCATTGCTCTGGTTTGGTTTGTATCATCATCAAAAGCCTAAAACCTTGCTTTATAACAGGGAAAAATACTAATATTATTATTGTCCCTTGGCTAGCCAGGGCTGCCATCACAGAATATGATAAATGGTTGGCTTAAAGAACAGACATTTATTTATAACAGTTCTGGAGGCTGGGTAGTTCGAGATTAAGGTGCAGTTTCTTTATCTAGCAGAGGTTCTCTTCCTAGTCTGTGGCATCCTCACATGGCTGGGATGGAAGTGGTGGGGGTCTCCTGAGCACTGCTGTCCTCCAGATCTGGAGTAGAAGCTTCAGCAGCCACCATGACCCACACCCTCAGTAGCTGTCTTCTTTAGACACTTGATATGAGCTGGGTCACCAGATGAAGAGACGCGTTATCCCTGAAGGTTCCAGCAATCCTGTGGGTAAGCATTCTTGCCCTCATTTTACAAAGGACAAGCTGGGTTCACAGAAGGCCGTTTGCTCTCTTATCCTTGAGGAACACACCTTTATATGGAAAGTAGGTCCAGGATGCCCTGAAGCAGAACATCACACTGCCCAGGGACAGGAGGGTCCCACATCTCTCTCCCTCTTCAGTAAGGAGAGCACCAGAGCATCAATAAGGCAATTTGGGTCTGGGATCCTTTCATCTTCCCACAACCCAGGGGGCCTCAGCCCCCACCACAGGGTATCCACACTCTCTGCTAAGTCTAAACACCTGGAGGCAGGGCCCTGCTCTCCAAAACCTGAAATTATTATTTCTAATTAAACAAACAAGATTTTCTTGTTAAATTGCTTTAATCGTTATTTTACACATGTTATTCTCAGAATTTGGGGGAATCTTGAAATTCCCCAAAGACCCGAGTTTTGGAAGCAGTTGGGGACTTTCTGTTATAATTATTTCCTCAAAAACAATCTCAGCATGAACAAAAATGGTCCACAAGATGCTTTTCAGTTTCCCTTAAAGTCAGAACACATTAAACATATTGAAACAACAAAGGGCTACTCTCTGATAAGAAATTCATTTTTTCATAGTGCTCCTGTCTCTTTGTATGTAGCTTTTCATGTATTTAAATCTTGGATTAAAAGCCAAACGTATCTGAAGCTCTAGAGGTTTCCAAATTAACCACAAAGCAGCAAGGATGATGTTTTTTGATCTTCCCCAAAGAATCAATCATTCCAGTAATAAATGTGAAATTCTCTAGTCCTTAATTCTTGTAAGAGAAGACACGTAGGAGGCTTGGGTTTCCCAGATAATCAGATAGAACATGTGTGTCTTTTTGTGTGTGCCTGACTCATTTAGTTCTTGTTAGAAACTCACGATTTTATCCAAAAGGATCAGCCATAAAGGAAATGCTTTACAGGCTAAAAGAATGGCTGACCCTTGGATGACCGGAACAAAATCCCCATGTTGTTTATTAGTCTATTATTATTATTATTATTATTATTATTAATTATTATTATTATTATTTGAAATTTAAAGATCAGATTTATTTTGAGAAAACAAAAACCTACAACCCAAAGGATGGGATTTTATATCTCCAGAAATCTTCCAGTTAGTAAGTGTACAAGTTATAAACCATTTTCATAGAAGATATTTTTGTACAAGTTTTACATGTATTTAGGGTGAGACCTAAGTCAATCCCTGTTTCTATTTTAACTGGGGGTAAGGTAGGGAAGTGGGACAAAACAGCACTTTTTTTGGATATAACTATTTGAGAGTTAGACATGTTTAAGGCAAACTCTACCTTTCCATAATCTGCAGCCAATGGTTTTACAAACCTGTGTTTTGATCTTGGTTCTCTCTAAAAGCCCACTTCTAGTTACTAGCCAACCCTGTCAATCACTTGAGGTTAATTCCCCAGAAATGCCTTTTTGCCCACTGGGTAAATGGTTCCTTATGCCCGCTGCTGCAGCACACAGACCAACATTCTGCAGAGCTGGCCAGGCTTTTAGACAAGACTGAAAGCAGAAGGGCTCATCAACAAGAGACCAAGGTGTCATCTGTCTGCACGTAACAATGGCCCAGGAGGGGGAAGAATTCCATCTACCAAGTTGACCCCCACAAAGGTGCACATAAAAGCATCAGTCTAATATTTTTGTTTTCATGATGGAAAACCAGGGGCAGCCTTCAGATTTGAGAACCTGACCACCCACATGGGTTCCTTCTTCATCTCAAAACTGGATCATTCTCTGACCTCATAAAATACAATGTGTCATATATTCCTAAAACAAAGTAGTGAAGACCGTGTGCATAGAATTAAAGGATGGTTGAGATGGTCTTGAAAATGCATTTGTGCGAATGAGAAGAAACTCAGAAGCCGTGCACTGTCACTTTGCCAGAGATCTCATGGAGGAGAGCTTGACTTTTGGCTCCAAGAAATGTACTTCTTTAACCACCACTACTGTGAAAGAGCCACTGAATAAGCATGGCCCTGCTAAAAAAAAAAAAAAAAAACGAAACTATCTATATTCTTAAACTCTTTATTGTATAAAATTTTAAGTATTTATACAAGTACAGGTTTTAGTATGCTGAAGCTTCATCCAATTTATGGTTGTCTATAATTCATGGGCTATCATGTTTCAAATTTAGTCCCAATTACTTCTGACCTTAGATATTTTAGTCAAGTTTTAGACATCATAGCATTTCATCCATAAATAGATCTCTAGGTATATTAGGTATTTCTAAAAAGTAAGGACTTTTTAAAAATTTTTTTTTATTGGGCTGGGGATGTGGCTCAAGCGGTAGCACGCTCGCCTGGCATGCGTGCGGCCCGGGTTCGATCCTCAGCACCACATACAAACAAAGATGTTGTGTCCGCCAATAACTAAAAAATAAATATGAAAATTCTCTCTCTCTCCCCCTCTCTCTTTAAAACAAAAAAATTTTTTATTAGTTACACATGATAGTACAATAATCTTGACAGTTCATACACTTGAATCAAATGGGGTATAATTTCTTATTTTTCTGATTGTACAGGTTGCAGAATCACATTTTAACATAATCACAATACTTACTGAGGTTAATAAATCCATACTAATGTATTAACACTACCAAATATCCAGTCACTTCTTTGGATTTTCCAAATTATTAATTGCATGCATACACTCACACATTGCACTTGTTTGAAACAATTTAGAAAGGTCCATCTTATTTTCTTGGCAATTAATTTGTTGACGAAATTGGGTTTGTCCTATAGTTTCTCAAAATCTGGATGGTGCCAATTGCATCCCTGTGGTGTTGATTAATGTTTTTGTTTGTTCTCCACAGTTCCTGTAAATTGATAGTTAGAACTTGAGAATTGATCAGATTCGGTTTGATTTTCTTTCTTTTCTCCAAGAATATTCCCATCTGAAAAAAAAAAAACATGCAGTATCTGCCCTGCTTTGCATGACACAAACATCCCAGAGTGATTATATCCTACCTCACTTTTTCATTCCATCCAAAAACTGGTGCTTGTCTGATATATATATATATATATATATATATATATATATATATATATATATTTACCAGTTTTCAAAATGTTTTCTTAACATACTACAGAGGCAGATACCTTTCAGTTTTTCTTTTATTTATATTATTGCTTACTCAAGAATATAACCAAGATTGATATATTTCAATATTATCAGTCTCAATATTCAAAATATATTCATTTGACCAGAGGGAACTTATTCTCATCAGATCCTGAATACTTTTAATTAAAAAAAAGCAGTATTTGAAAGATTTTCTGCTTTTTGTATGGCAGGATATTCCAGATTGTATTTCCTGCTTGAGACTTGCCATTACATATTTGAAAAGTGCCCTGGTTCCTTTTAGCAGTAATTATTAAAGATAAAATCTGGATACTGTGGTTATTTATTGTCGAAGAGTCAGTCATTGTTTATATAACTTCTCAGTGGAAAGAGCTAGAATATATACATTTTTATTCAAAAAATGCCTGTGGATTCATATAGATATTTCTAATTCCAATATAGGATAAGTGTCTTTTTTTTTTTTGGTTTGTTTGTTTTGCTTTGTTTATTTATAGCAGGAATTGAACCCAACCATGCTTAGCCCCTGAGCAAAGAGCAACCTCCCCAGCTCTTTTATTTTTTATTTCGAGACAGGGTCTCACGAAGTCCTTAGCTTCTCTAAGTTGCTGAGGTTGGCTTTGAACTTGCAATCCTCCTGCCTCAGCCTCCCTAGATGCTGGGATTACAGGCATGTGCCACAGTATCAGTCTACAGTTTTTAATTAATCTCTTCTGAATCCACCTGTATTTTCTTTCTTCCCTGCCAAAAATTGGTTGTCAAAGGTACCAAAAGAATTAACTATTTCTATTATTTCACAAAATACATACTGTCATCTAAAATTATAACAATACTACTGACAAAAATATAAATGAAATATATTTTTTTTTAAAGAGAGAGTGAGAGAGGAGAGAGAGAGAGAGAATATTTTTTAATATTTATTTTTTAGTTCTCGGCGGACACAACATCTTTGTTTGTATGTGGTGCTGAGGATCGAACCCGGGCCGCACGCATGCCAGGCGAGCGCGCTACCGCTTGAGCCACATCCCCAGCCCCAAATGAAATATTTTTAAAATGTTTTGTACTTTACTTTGTCCTTAAGGCACATACCTTTTCTGCTATGCCTCATTGGACATATATAGCCAAATCATGGTATTTTATGAACATTTGGAATTGTTTCTCCTGTAGCTACAACATTGACTTGATTCAAAATTTGCTCATTTGTTTCATTTTGTTTCTGCTGTTCATAGATTGTTTTTTAAAATCAGCTCTGTTTTGAAATTATGTAAAAATGTGTCTGGTTCTAAAAAAGATCTGAATATCAACTTACATGCTAAAAGTATAGTTTCTATGATGGCCCTGGTTTTTCTGTTATCTTCTCTTTCTAGGTAAATTTGTTTTAATATCGTGTCTTCTTACTCTATTTTGTATTTTTATGCAAATATCTGTTACCTCTTTCTCTATACCACACAACACACATACATACATGTTTTGTTTAAAATGGCAAAATATTTTAAACACTTTTCTCCAGGTCATTTCTCATTTAATCTTAAATTCTGAATGTCAGGCAATTTTAGTATACATAGAAGTACCTTTACTCAATTTTTTCCAGTTGCATTTTTCTCCTAGCTACAATGCATGGCTATTTCATAGTGTATTTAGAGTTTTTGGTATTTGACATAACAATGATTGGTTCATTGAATAGTTTTTTTTCATAATTTTATCCATGTAATTGTTCTCTATATAGCAAATTCCCCACCATAAAATTAGTAACATTTTGCATTTCTACTAACAATATCTAAAAATTTGTTTTCTTAGTTTACCAATAGTGAGTTATGAAACACTTCTTTGGACAATTTGATATGTGAGAAATTTATCTCAATGAAGTAGTATTCATCTGCATCTTTTATATGGTTAATTTCTACTTGTGTTTTTTACAATGAAGGTCATATTCAGATTTCAAGCACATTTTCTCTGAACTAGTTAATATTCTCCCTATTTTTCAAAGCCTTTAAAATGTATGAATATTAATTTATTGGTAATAAAATTAGAAACATGTCTTAAGCTTAGTGTTTTATTTACTTAGCTTTTCATGTTTCTGCCATTCAGTTTCATTTTACTTTTATCCAATTAAATATCTTAGCTTTTTAATATTTATTCATGTATTATTTTAATTTTTGTTGACATGTAAAATTATATATATATATATATGTCTTTAAACTTAATGTTTTGAAGTAAATGTATATTGTGAAATGACTAAATATAGCTGATGAATACATACACTACCTCACCTAGTTGTCATTTTTGTAGTGAGAACACTTAACATCCATTCTATTAGCATTTTAAAAATATGGCCCTATGGCAATAGTTAATAATATGTTGTATTCTGTTTTCTTTTGGAGTCTCAACTTTGAATGAGGGTAAGAAAAGTTTCCTTACTCCCTGATTATGAAGAAACTCACTAATGCACAGGGTTGGATTTTATAAATAACTGACCTGCTATTTTATATCCAAAAACTTAATGGCAAAAGCATAGAAGGGAAATTATATCTAGATTTCATTCCTGCCTCTGTCACCAACTAGCTCTCTGAGCATGAATATAGTACCAAAAGAACTGTGATCTAGATGAATGATCTAAAATTGGGTTATCTATTATCTATCACCAGGGATTATTATGAGGATTAATTAAGAATATGTTGTTTCACACGTGACTTTATTGGTATAGTAAGTTCTTGAAAAAAAAATTTATAAATTTCTGAAAGTTTGATATATCAGTTTGTCATACAAGGTCATTTATTTGAGCTAGGCTTCTACAAGGTAACATTGATTGTTGGCTTGAATTTGTCACATCTTACTTATTTTTATCCATTGAATTTCCACCTTTCAGTTTCTCTGTAACAAAGAAGTTGGCATCTCTTTATCATTTTTAGGATGAATGAATGAATTTTGAGTAATAGTTAAAACAATCATTCCCTTGTCAGTATCTCATACCCATGTTCTAATCCTCAAATTCATTTTATAATATTCTTTATAACTTTATCTGGGTGCTCCACAATGCCTAATTTTCTGGTAGGTTTCTTCCCATGTGTCTTATAAACCAGAAAACATGACCTCATATAGCTCTTGGAAACCTCATGCTCCCCATCAGCTCTAGACATTCATTCATTCAAAATTCTCTTGAGTTTCCTTTGTACCAAGACTCTGCTCTCAGAACTCACCTGTACAGTCATCTTCCATGAACTCTTGATGTTACTTCTGTTGAAATGTGCAATATTCCCTCTCAACACTGTTTAGCGATTTATAGATAGTATCTATTTGTTATCTTTATTCAATCCATGATATTTCACTGAATAAAGTTCTTTAACACCAACCATTTTTTAAAAATAACATTTTATTGAAATAGATAAGACTACAGAAAAGCACACAAATCAAATGTGTAGAATCAAATGAATATTTGGAGAGTAAACAAAACTGTGCAAATAGCACCAGGGTCAAATAATAGACCATCACCAGTACCTGGGGATCTCCACTTACGTTGATTCGAGATGAATACTCTCCTTAAAGTAACAAGTATCCTAGATTAAAATATCTTAGATTGTTTCCCCACTATACCACCACCACCACTGAAATATGTGTGACTTTGAAATTTATAGCATGTGATCTCTTTTTTTCTGGCTTTATCCAAGATAGTACAGTGGATTAATCTTGGCTTCTGCTTTTTGACTACTGCAAACTGATGCTGTTCTGAATATTCTTGTGTATATATTTTGTTGTTAAAGATATGAATCTACTTCTGATGGAGATATATATATATATATCCCATATGTATAACAGTGGACCCAGTGGATCATGCATTCATTTTCATATATTGCACTGAACAATTTTTTGGTATAGTAACACAGATTTATAAATGTATACAATAGCAATATTATATTTGCAACAATAATCCTAGTCCCTTCATATCCTTATCAAGAGTTCTCTCTCTCTCTCTTTCTCTCTCTCTCTCTCATCCTAGTCCTTTCATATCCTTATCAAGAGTTCTCTCTCTCTCTCTCTCTCTCTCTCTCTCTCTCTCCTCCTCCCTTTCTTCCTTCTCTTTATTTTTCTTTATTTTTTCCTCTTCCTAAAATTTTACTACTCAGCTGTATAGTGATATCTCATTTTGATTTGATATTTATATTGAAGATCTGGGCAATCACTAGGATACTGGGGTATGTTAATCTTCAGGAAAACATATTTTTGCAAAGTCCCTATTTATATAAACAATTTTCTTTGACATACATTATAAATCTAATGGACTCATGTAAAGAATAGTGATTATCAATGCATATTGAGAACCATAGGTAGAAAACAGGCAGCTATGTATTTGTTTATGATACCATCAGAATTTGTAAAGACTCTTTTTAGTTTCCTGGAATGCTTTCTTTCTATTCCACCTAAATAATCAGCTCATTGTCAAAGTGCTGTTTGGGGCTATGACCCTATCTCTACCACTAGTAAAAGTGTTTCAGGGCTGGGGATGTGGCTCAAGCGGTAGGGCGCCCGCCTGGCATGCGTGCGGCCCGGGTTCGATCCTCAGCACCACATACCAACAAAGATGTTGTGTCCGCCGAGAAGTAAAAAATAAATATTAAAAATTCTCTCTCTCTCTCTCTCTCTCTCTCTCTCTCTCTCTCTCTCTCTCTCTCTCCTCTCTCACTCTCTCTAAAAAAAATTAAAAAAAAAAAGTGTTTCAGTGTTACTACTCACAGTTCCATGGCTCTTGGTAAAATCTTACTATTGAGACAATATTAGTCCTCTTGTCTCTATAGTTCCCTGAGGCAATTTATTTCATGTCAATCACAGTATTATTTATGACACTGCACCATTCTTTGGTTTTCCTGTGAATACTGGCTTCTATGACTTTGAAAAAAGTTGTTTATCTGCTTTGTTGATGATGACCACAAAGGCCAGACTTACTCAGACTGTGGAGGGAAACATGAAAGAGTGTTTCTATTCTTGTCCTATGAATTTGACCTTCTTGAAATACAGAACATATTTTCTAAAATCACTTCAAACTCTTTTTTCTTTTTTTGTTTGCAGTGCTGGGGATAGAACCCTGGCCAGTAAGTACTCTACCACTAAGCTACAGCTCCAGTCATCTTATCAAATTTGTTAGACCATATTTACAGCAAATTTAGGATACCTATTTCAACACAGTGACTTTCTTGTCTTCCACACATCACTGCTACCTGCTTGGTAGACTTGGGGAATATCAGTAGAATAAGAAGAGTGCACACAAGAAATTTCTCTGTGCACACAAGAAATTTCTATCCTTCCTCTAGCACAGCTCCAGAAAGTCCCAGGAGAGCAGAAGGTCACCCCACTGATCTGGATCAGGAGAGCACATCAGAAGAGCCTCAGAGCATGATGGAATTAGTTTAGAAAAATTCAAAGAAACAGGCCTGGTCATATCAAAGAATGACTGACCTGTCAGTGAGTTTATAGAGGCTGGAGCTGCTGTACTGGGTGTGAATGGAGGTGCAAGGTGTGGGACAGTCAACAGGGTAAAGGACGCCTGCTGACCTCAGGTCCTAGAGACTGGAGGGTACAGGAGCAGGACCTGGTGACAGACCACCATCCATCTAGCATGGTGCTATAATCCTCAGTCAATACAGGCCTTAAAGGGGGACTTAGAAATTTTTTCAGAAACCCACTGTGAACACTGATTCCAAGATGTCAATACAAAGGGGTCCATGCAGGTGTAGCCTGAGGCAAGCCGAATGGTGATGTTGATCACAGTGGACAAATCTACATTTAGATCCCAGATCACAACCCCACTACTAATGGGAACAAGGAAAGTCTCTTCCCTAACAAAGAAAAGTCTGCTGGGCACAGGGGTGCATGCCTATAATCCTAAGGGTACAGAAGGTTGGAGGAGGAGGGTTGCAAGTAAGTTCAAAGCTAGCCTCAGCAACTTAGCAAGGCCTTTAGAAACTTAGCAAGACCCTGTCTCAAAATTAAAAAAAAAAAAAAGGCTGGATATGCTGCTCAGTGGTTAAGCACCCTTGGGTTCTATCTCCAATACAGGAAAAAAAATATTGTTTGTGGTTTCAATGGTTTCTTGTAAGAGTCATAAATGAGACTGAAAAAAAATTGAGAAGATTGCTTTGGCTATGGCTATACCAGTGTTTTCCATAGTAATCTCTCCTGTCCCACTCTCACCAGAGTAGACATATTTTTTACTGTTAGATATGAATAGCAACTGTGCTGTTTCTCTGCTTATAGTAATTGTTCTAAAAGTAGATACCAATCTCTGGTAGCCTAACAACAGTTGGTTTAGAATAAACCCTGTGGGGCTTCTTCCTAAGGATTTTCCACTTCACTGGAGCGGGGTGTAGAGAATGCTTCTCTTACCTGCTAAGTAAAGCTGGGGGATATGTAAACCTCAAGAATCTGGCAATTTTATCCCTTTGTCCCTTGGGGGGGAGGACAGTGTGCTCAGTCACAGAGAAAGAAATCAATAAGCAAAATAACAGCTATGAGGGATGAGAGTTTGTGGAATTTTATCCCTGAGTGTCTGAAGACATAATCTTGTTTACTAGTTGCAATTCAATATAGTCTTCTTTTTTTTTTACTTAAGCTAGTTCAAATAGGAACAAGACTTTTGATTTGGGCAAATAAAAGCCCTAACATAAAATTCCTAGCACAATGTCTCTTTGTTTAGATTTCCACAAATTGGTTGCTAACATTCATGGTGGTGTCAGGAGTTTGCTGAATGCTATTGTTATTATTAGTAATAATTCTTGTAGCCATACATTTGACATCACCTGTTCAACTGCCCCTTTCTTACTGCCTCTACCTCACACATATCTAAACTGAAATCTCCTTGAGATTCACCATCTCATTCCCTAATCACTTAGCTCAATGCTCAAACAACTAAGAACGGAGTCAAAAATCAGTTCAAGTGAATTACATTCAACCCTTGGGAAACAGGAAGGTCAAACCAATGTTTCTTAAATATTTCAGTTTTGAGCTGATTGAGATTTCCCCATTGTTATTTTGCAGTAAAATTGTACATAGCGCAGCCATCAAAGATGGATTTTTATTTATATAAAGCCGAGCATGCTAAGATTGAAAAACTTTATCAACCTTATGTAGGGTGATTAAAAAATTCTATGATAATCAGATTTGCCAGAATTTCTATATTTATGAACAAACTAGGTTATGGAGTTAAATTGAATTCTTTAAAGTTATAATTATATTTGCAAACCCCTAATAAGAAAATTAATTCTAAATAGCAATTCTGGGTTATATTCTCTTCACAACTGTGAAGAAACACTTTAAAATTATTTTATTTTCCTTTCTGCTTTGGGAAAACACTTCTGCAAGGCTCTCTGTGCAGAAACAAAAGTAGAAATCCCTGTGATTCCTGTATATACAAGAAGTTGCAAAAATTAGACTTATTTATCATCTTTAATATAAGCATCTTCATCTTTGCAAATTCATTTTGTCAATAAAAGCAATCAGTGTTTACTTTAAATCAGCCCCAGAATTGTGTAAAATTTTTATTTATCAGGATTCAGGTGAATTGAACCCTACAATTTTCAAAGTAATATGAAATGGATTCTTATTGTAAGAATTTAAAAGCAGAACATTAAAAGCTGAATCTCTTTCATTCATTCTCTTCTCAATTGATAATAGAGTATCAAAGTTAAGCTGTTTTCTCCTACCCAACATCTTCATCATTACCTCTTTCTCAAATTGAGATGACACAACCGGGATACAATGTATTTCAAGGCTTTTAGACAATTTTCTTTAAAAATTAGCTAACTAAATAAAATATCTTTATTCCAGAAGCTCAGGAGTCTGAGGCAGGAGGATCACAAGTTCAAAACCAGTCTCAGCAACTTAGCAAGGCCCTGAGCAATGTAGCAAGACTCTATCTCAAAATAAAAAGGGCTAGGAATGTGGCTCAGTAGTTTAGACCCCCTGGGTTTAATCCCTGGTACCAAAAAGGGGGGGGGAATATATATATATATATATATAAAATGCATATGCATATATGTATATATGTGTGTATATGTTTATCTCTCTCTCTCTCTCTCTCTCACACACACACACACACACACACACACACATTTTTTTTGAACCAGAATTTATTGCTCTGGGAACCACATATCAGCTATTGTATCATCAAGGCTTAGTATTATTTTTTTTCTCTCCCTTCTAGCAATAGGGACTCTAACAGCTTTCCTTCCAATTTGTGGCTCTTGTGATTGTATTTTACTAAAATTGACACTGAAGCAGAAGCAAATTATGCCACCCCTTGGCTCCTTGCTGTAAAAAAGGTAGGTGGTAGAGGGCTGCAGCTTGACCCAACTGTGGTCATCTTGAGTGGTAATGCCATGATGCCCCTGAGCCACCTTGGCCTGTTTTCCAGGTAAAGTTTCCTTAGCAGACTATAAAAAAAACAGAACTATGTAGAGCTTTAGAAATGGACCCTGGCACCATCAGCTCCTGGAATGAGTCACATGTCTTTGATGTCAGGGCAACACAAAACAGGCCCATTCCAGCTTGGATGAAAGTCAACTCTGTCCTGAGCACTGTACAATTCCCCTCCCTTGACTCAAGTTGTGGGATTCACTGGTCTTGTTGGTGAACTTGGCCATGCGTTTGCCAGTAAGTCCCCCACAGAGGTTATCCTCTACTTCTTGATCTGTCTACTTCTTTATTCAGTCTCAGAGTCTTTT
The DNA here is from genome assembly GCF_964194105.1 of Spermophilus citellus. NCBI lineage: Eukaryota > Metazoa > Chordata > Mammalia > Rodentia > Sciuridae > Spermophilus > Spermophilus citellus. Next base: position 46,859,461 of record NC_138199.1, on the reverse strand, counting down.
GCAGGGCAGTTATTTTTCACTGGAATTTCTTGGAGCAGGTGGGGAATAAGCCTAAGGTATAACCAAAACTAGAGGGAGTAACAGAATCTCAGCATCTTATAGAACTTTACCTTACTATGAAGCTTAGCTCCAGAGGTCTTTCTGAGATAGTCGCTTTTAGTCAGTTTTATCCACCTAAGTACTAGACCCATCCATCTGCCCCTTTCCTTTGGGCTTTCTTAGAAAAGGCCAGAGTAATCTCATTCTCTGTAATAAACTCAAAATCAAAATCATGGATCATTGGGATTTTCTTCCTCTACTCTTTCCAGGCATGGGTCTTTATCCTTGAAAATCCACCCAAAGCCTAAATGGATACTGAGGATTTAAGACTTCATCCTACCCCAGGCAATATTTTAACATTTGAATGGAAGTTCCCCAGAATATAACTTAACCAAAGTGAATACATTAAGATGACAATTTTAGAAACAAGGACAAGTAATTGAAGAGCTTACTTGGAAGCTTACTTACTTTGGTTCCTCCAAGACCTGGTAGACCATTGTCAATCAATTTGACTTATCCTAACATTTCTGGAATAGTTTTAAAATGCAGATTCTGGTTTCAGTGATCTAGTATGGTCACTGAGATTATACATTTCTAACCAACTCCCAAGGTGATAAAATGCTCGCCGCTTGAACCACACTTAGGGTAGGAAGGATATAGATGTCATAGAGAGTGGGAAGAGACTGATGAGCCCAAGGAAATATGAGGAGCGTGTGTAATGCCAGATTCGTGGGACCCCAATAGACCTCCAGGAGCTAAATCCCATGCAATCACACAAGAGTCTTTATTGAAAGCTCGAGCCTGGACTCACAACCATTCCCAAAGCAGCAGTTCCAGGGAGTGAGTCCTGGACCTTTGTTCAGTGAGATTTTATAGGTTTGGGGGGGATACTCTATGCATCACAACATCACACAGCAAATCATTCCATACTTCGGGAAAATCAAACAACAGCTCTTAACATTTATTAGCACATTTACTGGTGGGAACAAGTTGGATAGGGGTGATTGGTTAGTACAAGAGGGGGATTCCTTTGAATTGATTGGTTTAGGCCACAAGGGGTATACGTGCTAAACTACATGGTTTCCCAACATGTTATCAACCACCATAAACTACTGGGGGTTCGTCTGGCATCCCAGGTATTTTCCCTGCTTCATGCTGATTGAAGGTTGCTATGGGTCCTCACCTAGCTTTACTGAGTCAGGGACACCTGGTGCCACAGATCTCTCCTGTTATTTACAGGCAAACAACTCAGCAGGGTGGGTATGTGCTTAGGAGTGCTCTGTGGGTTTTTCCAAGGACAAGGGTCATGCCCCCTTCCTTAGGACAGGCCTTGAGGTAGAAGCTGCTGTTATTTATTTATTTTCAAAAATGGAGTCACATTAGTTTCTCACATGAGAGCCAGCAGTGTCTTTAGGCAAACCTCTCCATCTGCTACCCACAGGACTAGGGGGTCTGTTCACTGGTGCCTGATGAATTATCATTGCTGGATATAATGTGGTAGGTGAGATAACTTCTTAATAAAATGCTATAGAAACATTCATTTCATTGAATGAAAGATAAGCACTCCTTTCATGCTATTTTTTTTTAAATATGACTAATAATTATAAAGATTTGAATTACTTTTTTTAAAGATCCAAAATAATTTTATACCCCCAAATAATTTTTTTCTCACTACTAGTCAAAAAACAAATTTCAAATTTAGTGATAGATCTATATGGCCTTTATTCACAATTAATGAATGGAAGAAGTCTCCATTCTTCAAAATAGAATGAGAACTCCCACAGGGCAACAGCAGAACACTGGGTTTTAAAAGGTGGAAATAAGGAAGAGGAACTGTAGAATAAAAAGCTGATTGATTTTTTTTTAATATTTTATTATTTTTTTTAAGTTATCGGCAGACACAACATCTTTGTTTGTATGTGGTGCTGAGGATCGAACCCGGGCCGCACGCATGCCAGGCGCGCGCGCTACCGCTTGAGCCACATCCCCAGCCCAAGCTGATTGATTTTTGTTTTTGTTTTTCGTAAGGATTAAAGCAGAGAGGACTTCTTATTATGCTGACTCAGGTAAATTGCAATACCCAGGTTTCAGGAAAATTGGTCTATTTGGGGATCTACCTGCTTCCATATCAACCTTCAGTTTGATTATAGGCATTTACCTGTATGACTCTATTTTGGTTTGATCTGGTCTGTTGGGACCTAGTGCAGCAGTTTAGTACAAAACAATGGCATTCCCTGATTTCTGTTTTAAAAATTAAATAACCAAAATTTGATTTTTCAACAAACTTGACCTGAACTAAAATGATACTTTTTTTTCCTTATTTAATTTGCCTAGTGTAGTGTATTCATGCTCCTGTGAGAGAAAGACTAGCTATTTGTTATAATGGAGTGCCATTCTACAGACAATAGGGGCATTGCCTAATGTTTGATATATGTCCTGCTATTTATTTTATAAAAAATGTAAAACATTCTGAGTATTAAAAACTATTTATCCCCAAGGTATTTTGATAAGAGATTACAGACCTGTATCCATATAAAAATGAGATGACCTAGGGCTGATAGCTCAGTGGTAGAGGATTTGCCTCACATGCGTGAGGCCCTGGGTTTGATCCTCAACACCACATAAAAGTACATAAATAGAAATAAATATAGTGTGTCCATAAAAAAAAGTGAGGTGACCTAAATGTTTATTTTAACACCGTTTTTGAAATGAAGAAAAAAAACTCTATTGACATCAACACCCCACAAAACTTTTTGGCCTTTTCAAAATAACTTGGCATAAAATAATATTTTGGTATTATAAAACTTAAAGATAAAAGTAGAAATTTTGCTGTTATTTTGATCAAATGATACTCTTATATGCTATATCTATTCCCATAAATACATCACACTGTCTCATTCAGCAAGTATTAGTCTCTATTTCATACTAGTCAAAGATTATACTAAAGAGTTAAATCTCTTCAAAGAATATAGAAAAAATTTCTACAGAAGGAACAGGATGGGAATGTAGATTTTTTATAAAATTCTCTCATAAAGCAGTCAAAACAAGTAAAATATTGAAAATATTGAAATTAATCATGAATGATAAAAGGAATTTTATCTCGAAAAATCTCAGACATGGGTAATTTGGGCCAAAACACTCACCAGCAACATAACTTTCACAATACCAGCAACTATGTAATAGTAGTATCAAAGATAAAAGAAATAATAAAGGAACAGTATTGGGAGTCCACAAATTATCACTCCTAGAGGAGAGACCCACATACAGAGTAGTAATCAGGGAAGACAAATTTTTAGAAGAGCTAGCAGAAAGCACAGTTGAAAATTGAATACACATGATATAGGGAAAGATCTGAACAACTGTAAGGATGGATTTGACACCATAAAAAAAAAAAAAAGTTTAGAATTGATTTGAAAAGGAAGAGTGAAAAAAATCTAGGAATTCAAAGTTCTAGACCATCTCCTCTGAAAAAGAGATAAAAATGATGAGAGAATGGTGGGAACAAAACCTCACTCCTCAGAGTCTGTTGAACATCTCTATGGCAACCAGTCATTGATAACAGAGATCTTATGATATTTGAGTTAAGATCCTACGGAAATCGCAATCTTGGTTCTTGTGTTCTTGCATGAGAGGATTTCAAGTAAGACGCATGGCTTAGTAAAAAATATAGTACAATTTATCAGAAGGGAAAGAAGCAAAGAAGTGGGTGTATACCGCAACTTCTTCTTTAAAGCCGTCTTACTGGGGTAGAGAGGAGGTTTCTGGAGAATCCCACCCAAGCCTACTTATTAGCTATTGATTGATATTTGGATTATATTAGATATTTTCAAATTTACTGGGCATGTTATTACCAAGAGGCAACTCTGGGTCATTTTGTTTTATTGCTAAGGCTAAGGTTTTATTGCTAAAGGCCCCCTTTATCTGGACCCAGCCTTGATCTAGGTAACTAGAGTTCTTTTTATCTGAGGAAGAGTTTTGGGACATGCATTCCTCAACCTTGAGAGGGAAAGACAACCCTGAAAATAACCAGCAACTTTAGTCAAGGGTTGTAAAATATTATCTTTTCAAACAAGAGGTCGGTCAGCATGGCCTCTGTGAGCTGCTTCAAAGAATGAAAAGCTGAGAATTAGCTGTAGGCTCAGTCTTTAAAATTAATCCTATAAATTCCATGTTTCCACCGTCCTGTCTACCTGTTCCCTATCATTATCCTGAAAGTATGTAATTAGTGGAGATTAACATTTATTCTGCATTCTTCTTCTCCGATATATAGATATACCTCTCTCTCTCTCTCTCTCTCTCTCTCTCTCTCTCTCTCTCTCTGTGTGTGTGTGTGTGTGTGTGTGTATTTCAGTTTTTGGTCTAAAGAATGAGAAAAAAATTATTTAAAAAAGAGCATCTAAGTAATAAGTACACAAGGGAATACAAAACTAGAATGTAGAATCACAGAATTAGAAGAGCATAGTTTTACTGCCCTTAATTAAATACCATCACTAGATGATGTTCTGGATTGTGCTATGTCAACTTGGCTGAGTTTAAGCAATACATTTTCAAAAATTCCCTTTCTTGGATGGGCTGACATTAGAGTTGAATAAAAGTAAAATTTAGAAGGCAATGGGAAGCAATCAATCAATCAATCGATCAATCAATAATCACAATTTCAGATGTCCCTTGTGGTTAGATAGGATCACCCAGATCAATGTAAGTCTTCTGGAAGGTCACACACCTCCTAATTTAAATCTGCTTTGCATGCAGGTGATCTTTCTAATGGCTAGATGGATGGTCCACATGGCACCAGGCTCACTACAAGGACTTGGGCTACAGACTCATAGATGCAAATGCCATATATGGGTTCCCAGGGACTCTACCCACCTCTTCCTAAGCCTTCTTCCTAGTCAGCTTCACTGAAGCTCCGTGCCTGGCTTCTAAGATATTCCTACTCTTTGGTTAATGGCTGTTTCTTTGCTCCATCAAGACCTTTGCCTTTTCAGCTCCTCTCTCATTTGCTCAGGCCACATTGCTATAATAAATCCTTCATCCCACAGTAGACACAGTGGTTTTGTTTTTAGTCTGATTGATCCAGGTGGCACAGTTAGTAAACATAGAGGTGATGGGGAACTTACATGATGGGATCAGGAAATCCAAATTTGAATATTTTGCACTCTTTACATCAATAAAGGAGAGAGAGTAAACATTATAAACCTGATTTGGAGCAATATGAAAGTACAGACAACCTACTGAGACCAAAATAATGAGCCTGAATGTAATCATGCTTTTGGATTTAACTTCCTGTGCTCAGGAGAGATAGACTTTAATTAAATACCATCGCTAGATGTTCCGCTGAGTTGTGCTATGTCAACATGGCTGAGTCTAAGCACTATGTTTTCTAGGTGAGCAAGTGAAACACCACAAGGAAGAAGTCAATCTGCCAAATCCAGAATGTAGAACATTTTTGCCAGACAACTGCTGAATTGTCTTCAGAAAGTCAGCATGAAAGAAAAAAAAATCCTGATATGTTAGTGAGATAACCATAACAAAATCAACTTACAGAGATAAAAGTTTTATCTTGGCTCACAGTTTTGGAGGTTCTAGTCCATGGTCAGTTGGCTGTTTCTTTGGGGCCATTGGTGAGGTAGAACATCATGGTGGGGAGTACATGGCAGACCAAAGCCACTCACTTTTCAGCTGAAGCACAAAAAAGAGGAAGAGAAAATGGTGGCTTTCCACTATCTCCTTTGAAGGCACCCAGTAGGCATTTCTGAACACAGGAAATTAAAGGATCTCCCACCTCTAAATAGTGTTGAGCTCAGGACCAGGATTTGAACACATGATCCATTGGAGGACATTTCTCATCCAACCTAGACCTAGACCTCATCACATGGTCTAGATGAAGGGACCTAAAGTTATTTAAGACATATAACAACCAACCATAATGATGTTGACCATTGGATTCTGATTCAAATAAACCAATTGAGTTATGAAAACACATTTTTAATTCAGGGAAATGTAAATAAGGTCTTGTATTAAATGTTTTCAAGAGACTACTCTTAATTGTATTATATATAATAGTTCCATTATGGTTAGATAAGAAACTCTATGGTGGTTTTAGATATTTAATGAAATATTTAGGAATAAAATGATAGGAGATCTAGCATTCCCTTTAAAATGCATAAGCAAACACAGGAGAATGGTTGCATAAACAGTTATGATAAATGGATGGTTGTTGAACTGAGGGAAAGCTTTATGGGAATATTTTTTGTTCATCTGGGCTGTTATCACAAAGTGTCATCAATTGAGTAATTTACAAACAACTGATTTTTTTTTCCTTCACAATTTGGGGGGCTAGGAAGTTTATGATCCAGGTGCCAGCTAACTTAGTATATTCAGGGCCCTTTCCCTGGGTCATGGTCTTCCTCTAGCTGTGTCCTCACATGGTAATAGGGCAAACAAGCTCCCTGGGGCCTCTTTCACAAGGATATTAATCCCATTTTCACCAGAGTTCTGCCTTCACGAGCTAAGTACCCCAAAAGGCCTCACTTCTTTGTACCCTCACTGTGAGTCTTTATCATTTCAAAATAGCAATTTTGGAAGAAGACAAACATTCAGACCACAACAGAGGAGATTGATTTTGCCTTTTATATTTTGTATGTTGGTAATTATTTTCAGTTAAAAAAACATTTTGGAGAGGCATCATAATAGGTATTGTTACCTATCATTAGAATTGTTTTAAAAGGAGGAGGAGAGGGCTGGCTTCCCAGTATCCCACTATCAGGATATTCTGGCTTCAATATTTTCAGCTTAGTATCTTACTGTGTATCTTACTTAGTATCTTACTAAATAGCTTGGGCTTTGGAATCAGACTCTTGAGTTTAAATCACAAACTATCTCTCCAACTCCTTCTTAATAGCAAAACATCTTTTACTACCTGAAGGATTTTAAATGAATTGTTTGACCTTGCTAAGTCTCCTATGGTTCAAGTATAAAATCCTGGGCAATACATCAGTGGAATGTCAGATGGGGGAGGCCAAATGACATATTTTTTTTTTTTTTAGTAAACAGAGTGCCTGATTCATAGTAAGCACTCCAAAAATATTAGTTATTTGCATTAGTGTTAGTGTTTATTAGCACTAATGTTTACTTGGTATTTATTAATGTGCTAATGTATTAATTATTAGTATATTTGAGGGACAATTGAACTCACATTCCTTTAAAATGTGCTCTGGGATGTGACAAAACTTCTGGTAAAGAGATGGTGTGACCTGAATCATGAGATGGCAAGAATGTTTGAGAAGTAAAAGGGCTTTCCAGTTATTTCTAGAACATTCCTGTTTCTTATTTTCTGAGTCTTTTATTTGGTCACTTGCTATTTCTGGCATTCCGATATCTGACTAGCAACAGGGCTTCCTATGCCAGTCTCCACCTCTCAGTACGGTCTCTCATGGTTTGACTTGTGTACCTTCTCTCCAGGTGTCTCTCCCAGCAGCCAACAGATCACACCCATGGTATTTTTTACCATAATCCCCTTGCAGATTGCTATCTTGAGAAATTAAATTCTGTGGGGAAAATGGATTATTGGAAGCAGAGAGCTTTTAGATTTTTTACAACCAAATGTATGATGACATTGTATCTTTCAGTCTGCCTGTCAGAGAATATTATGTCAGAGAACACTAGGGCATTCCAGAAGAAATACAGTATACACCACATGGGCAGTTTTTAACTTTCTAGAAAATTTACAAAGATAGATAGATCTCTCATTTTTCCAGATGAATTTCATGATTGTGCTTCTTCTATTTCTATGAGGAGTACCATTGGGATTTTGATCAAAATTGCAATAGTGCTTTTGGTAGTATGGTCATTTCGATAATATTAATTCTGCCTATCCAAGAGCAAGGTAGAACTTTTCATCTTCTAAGGTCTTCTTTGATTTCTTTCTTTAGGGTTCTGTAGTTTTCATGGTATAGATCTTTCACCTCTTTGGTTAAGTTGATTCCCAACTATCTTTTTTTTTTTTTTGAGGTTTTTGTAAGTGGGGTAATTTTCCTCATTTCCTTCTCAGATGATTTGTCACTGATATATAAAAATGCCTCTGATTTATGGGTTTGATTTTATATCCTACTACTTTCCTGAATTCATTTACTAGTTCTAAAAGTTTTCTGGTGAAGCTTTTTGGGTCTTCTAGGTATAGAATCATATTGTCAGCAAATAGTGATAATTTAAGTTCTTCTTTCCCTATACATATCCCTTTAATTTCTTTTGTCTGTCTAATTGCTCTGGCCAGTGTATCAAGAACTATGTTTAAAAGAAGTGGTAAAAGAGAGAATCCCTGTCTTTTTCCCATTTTTAGAGGGATAAGAGACCCAGAATAGCTAAAGCAATTCTTAGCAGGAAGAGTGAAGCAGGTGAAATCACTATAGGAGAACTTAAGCTATAATACAGAGCAATAGTAACAAAAACAACATGGTATTGGCACCAAAACAGACTGGTAGATCAATAGTACAGAATAGAGGACACAGAGACTAACCCACAAAATTAGAATTATCTTATATTAGACAAAGGTGCCAAAAACATGCATTGGAGAAAAGATAGCTTCTTCAACAAATGGTGCTGGGAAAACTGGAAATCCATATGCAACAAAATGAAATTAAAACCCTATCTCTCACCATGCACAAAACTCACCTCAAAGTGGATCAAAGACCTAGGAATTAAACCAGAGACTCTGCATCTAATAGAAAAAAAAAGTAAGTCCTAATCTTTATAATGTGGGATTAGGCCCCAACTTCCTTAATAAGACTCCTATAGATCAAGAATTGAAACCAAGCATCAATAAATGGATTGGAACCAAACTAAAAAGTTTCTTCTCAGTAAAAGAAACAATCTATGAGGTGAACAGAGAGCCTACATCTGAGAGCAAAGTTTTACCCCTCACACATCAGATAGAGCACTAATCTATAGAGTATATAAAGGACTCAAAAAATTAAGTACCAAAAAAAAAAAAAAACCAAATAACCCGATCAACCAATGGGCCAAGGACCTGAACAGACACTTCTCAGAAGAGGATATACAATCAATCAACAAATATTTGAAAAAATGTTCATTATCTCTAGCAATTAGAGAAATGCAAATCAAAATCACACTGAGATATCATGTCACTCCAGACAGAATGGCAGCTATTATGAAGACAAACAACACTAAGTGTTAGCCAGGATGTGGGGAAAAAGGTACACTCATACACTGCTGGTGGGACTGCAAATTGGTGCAGCTAATATGGAAAGCAGTATGGAGATTCCTTGGAAAACTGGGAATGGAACCATAATTTGACCCAGCTTCTTGTCTTCATTTTCTCTCCTCAGTCTATACCCAAAGGACTTACAAACAGCATACTACAGGGACACAGCCACATCAATGTTTATAGCAGCACAATTCACAATAGCTAAACTGTAGAGCCAACCTAGATGCCCTTCATTGGATGAATGGATAAAAACAATGTGACATATATACACAATGGAATTTTACTTAGCAATAGAAGAGCATAAAATCATGGCATTTGCAGGTAAATGAATGGTGTTGGAGAAGATAATGCTAAGTGAAGTTAGCCAATCCCAAAAAAACAAATGCTGAATGTTTCCTCTGATATAAGGAGGCTGACTCATAGTGGGGTAGGGAGGAAGAGCATGGGAGGAATAGATAAATGCTAGATCAGGCAGAAGAATGGGATGGAAATGGAGGGGGCAGAGGATTAGTAAGGATGGTGAAATGTGATGGTCATTATTATCCAAAGTACATGTATGAAGACGTGAATTGGTGTAAACATACTTTATATACAACTAGAGATATGAAAAATTGTGCTGAATATGTGTAATAAAAATTGTAATGCATTCTGCTGTCATTTTTTAAAAAAAATCAACAATAAAGAAAAAGATAGATGGAATTAAATTCAATAATATATTTTATATAACTTAAGAGATCCAGAATATTATCATTGCACCATGAGATCAATATTAAAAAATGAAATTTTTTAATACTAAATCTTTAAAATCTGGTGTATGATTTGTACTCATATCACATGTTAGACAAGTCATATGTAATTTACCATTGTGCTCAATTGCTACCTATGCTCAGGGGCAAATGTATTGGAAGGTGCAGCTCTAGATGGTACACGCTTAAGCAATCTATATTATATATAAATGAAATGGGCTATAATTACAAGTTAATCCCACCTTGTTAAGTTATAAAAACAACCAAAAAATTGTGTTCAGTTTGAAAATATTCCTCTTACAACTACTTGATTTAAACTATAAAAAAGAAAAAAAAACTGATTATCTTTAAACTATTTAATAATGACCCTAATAAGGGCATTCTTGGCACATTTCATTTAATGTTGGAAGCAACCCCAGGGTGCAGTGCTTGTTCTAGCCAAGGAATTGAATTTTAATAAAGTTTTATAATTTACTGTGATCATATGCTTGCCCAAAGTTGGGGGGAAACTAGGATTCTAAACTTATATCTGATTAATTCTAATTCTCAGAGAACTTCCTCTGTGACAAGAGCAGAGAAAAACGTCATTTTGTTTAAAGTCTGATAGGAAAAAGGAACAAAAGTATAGGAAAATTTAACCATAGATATTGAGAAAATTATAGAATGGTAAAGCAGGAGATAAAGGAAAGGACTAAAGGATTTTCCTATATCACTTTAAGATGCCCATCTTTTTTTTTTCCCTTCACAGTGCTCTAAACTTGAACCAGGTCTTGGCACTTGCTAGGCAAGAGCTCTACCACTGAGCTGTATCTGTAGCTCATCTATTTCACAGAATCTCTACCACTGAGCTGTATCTGTAGCTCATCTATTTTTTTTTTTTTGCCTGAAAATTCTTTCCAGTCCATGTTTGTCTGTGCAGGAGCACAGACAAAGTTATTCTATTTACTCTATCTTAGTTAAATTTAGAATGGCTCGCTGGGTGCAGTGGCACATGCCTCTATAATCCCAGGGGCTCTAGAGGCTGAGGCAGGAGGACTGCCAGCCTCAGCAAAAGAGAGAGGCTAAGCAAACTCAGTGGGACCCTTTCTCTAGATAAAATACAAAAAAAGTAGAGCTGAAGATGTGTCTCAGTGGCCAAATGCCCCTGAGTTCCATCCCCTGTACTTCCCACTAAAAAATAAAAATTTAGAATGGCTTATTGGATGGCTCCCTCTCTCTTTCTCAAGCCTAGTATTCTGTACCTCAGATAGTGCTAGTGTCAATGACTTCTTAGAAAGGAAACAGTGTAAGAATACTAGTAAGTTCCATGTTTTATGCATATTTTATTTCGGTCGCTTAAAATTTATAATGTATGTTGCTAAATATTTATTCAATATACATAGCTTATTTTATGCCACTTCTAGTTGTATTACAAAAACATTAAGTGGCTAAAATGTGTATGCCCATTCTATCCACGTATACTTCATGTTAATGCTTTCCCAAATACTTACGGAATAATAACAGCCACCTTGCATTTGAAATGATTTCTAATACCCTCTATAGTTAGCTGTAGATTTACGAAAAGCGGTATGTGAATACATCTATATTATTGTCCGACCTGTGTAGTGAAGGTAAGAATACCTTAAGGAAAGTCAGATTCATGAACTAAAAGAGTGAGTGACTTTTAGGGTGGACATAATTTTTATCCTATAGTACCCATTTGGAGAATTAGGGACCAGTTATCCAGAGTGTAACTGGGCTTGTTTCCTGAATCTCACATCTTCTTCCTGCCTACATTTTGATTACTACATCATTCTCACAAAGGCAAATAGAGTGACATTCACATTTTTTGCCAAATGGTAGAAGCCTTGATGAAAATTGGTAATGGATCCAAATGAAATAAGCCATTTAGAAGTATTTGTTTTTTTTTATCCCCAAACATAGTGAAACATAGAAACATGGAACAACAAAGACGGATTTATTATAAGCAACAGAATGGCTCAGGACTTGTAAAGCAAAGGAAAATAGCATATGGCTGTCAAGTGGAAATAGTGGCAGGATTCAGATATGGTATGCGAACCAGGCCTTGAAGAATTAATTAGAACATGCGTGAAAACATTCAAGTGAAAACTCATGAGCATATGAAAAATAAGGACTCGTGAGCATATAAAAATAAGAACCAAGGACATTCATGGTTTGTCTATGAATGACAACTCTTGTGCCTAGTGAAAATCTAAAAGGGAAGGAAGGAATCTAATTGTGGTTAAAACTGGACAGACTTTTGCCAAATATAGTCACAGTGTACTATGAAGCATTTTATCCTACTGCAAGGGGGTGACATTTGTGGTTTTAAAATATGTAACTAACAAGTTTAGAGCTCGATATTTGTATTTATGGTAAATGGCAATATGGAGAAAAATGTGTTTGAAAGAGTTTAGATCAAGTGCAATTGAACAGTGAGAAATAGTCGAGCATTAATGGGATGTATTCCAGAGATTTACATGATAAGGACAACATGTTAGAATCAAGGTATTAGGTTCTCTTTCTCTCCATGAAGACAAGATTCTAGAAACACAAGAGAAATCAATTTCACTTAGGTGGATCAAGAAAAATAAGATAGATTTATTTTTGTCTATAGAAAGCTCATTGTTCTGTATAATGTTGGTGACAGTGACGGAAATGAGAAAGATAAAGAACACAGGATATTCAGGTGGTGGGAGTCCCTACCTGGGATGGGAGCAGTTCGATTTTTATGCCAGAGATGTTGACATTTTATTTATCACCATTCTGCCAAAACACTAATCCAGTTTGGATTAATTGCTTTCACAACTGTATTTTAAATGTTGAAGCTGTAGTGAAATAATTAACTATGGGGCCATTTATCATATCATTCTTTAACACCAAAGGCACATTATTAGCAATGAGTATTTATCAATGTTTTAATTGTAACAGAGAAGGTTATCCTTGTTTATTATAATTATCATCATCATCATCATCATCATTGTTATTTGAAACAATATTTTAAGACCTGGCATCCAATTTCTTTTTCCCTTTTAACACTTGCCCATCAATAATTTTTGCACGGAGAACCTAAAGATTTCAGAAAATTCTGTGAGGAACAGCTCTGCTGTCAGAATAGGACAGGTTTTCTCAAACTTAGCATTGTTAGTATTTTAGCATGGGTAATGATTCTCTGTGAGGAGGGTCCTGTGCATTCCAAATGTGTGGCAATGACCCACTAGATGCCAGTAGCAGTCAACTATAACTGGGCTAACCTAAACTATCTCCCTTATCATAACCCTAGTACTGCCACCTGCATAGGATGACAGTAAGACACGCCTTCACTTGAAACCTGCACCAACGAAGTAAGCCACCCTGTGCTTTACCACTACTGAACCTTTCAGAGGAAATAACTGCAAACAAAATTATGAGAGATCTGCCAACATAATATTACCTGGAACAAAATTATGATTATTTGGAGATATATTTTGAATTTCCCGTCCACCAGTAAAAGTATTCAATTATTCCTTCTTTTTCACCATCTGAAATACCCATCCATTTCTACCCATCCATTTCTACTTTATCTTAATCACTGGCATAAAACAACTAGCTCTATCATTTTTCTAGAGTAACCAAAACACACATCTTTATCCATTAACCTTCAGTTAACTTATCTAAGTATGTTCTGTATTTCCACATTAAAATGGATTTTGCAAACTGTAAAGTCCTATCTGTATGCAGTTTTGATCTCTTCTAACTCTCCTTCCATAGGAAGGGGTAACATTTGACGACTCCTACAGGTCTAGACTTCCTCCTGAGAACATCATAATCATTTATTCAGAAAAGACATTACAAAATATAAATCGCCTTCTTCAAAATTGAAGAAATATAAATTGTATCTTGAAGAATAAGGAATAATTAATTGGGCCACGCATGATGGCACACCTCTATAATCCCAATGACATGGGAAGCTGAGCCAGGAGGAGGATCGCAAGTTCAAAGCCAGTCTCAGCAACTTAGTGAGACCCTGTCTTAATATAAAAAATAAAAAGGACTGTGGATGTAGCTCAGTGGTAAAGTACCCCCAGTTCAATCTTGATTATCACACACAAACGTGCATAAAATAATGAATAAAATAATTTATCAGATTAAAAGTAATGGTGTAGTAGTAAAGAGAAGGAGTGATTACTGAATTAAAAAAAAAAAATTCCTGTGTGCTCAGTCTACTTGATTCTTATCAAGTGCTCCATAATGTATATGTACTACTTTTACTAATATTAATGGCAACCTAATAGGGTAGGTTTTAATATTAACTTTGTTTTACCGAAAATAAAGTGTAGGAGCTAGCAGAAGATACACATACTAAAGAGATTCAAATACGGTGAATGGACTCCAGAATGGTAAGTTGTAAACATTATCATATGCTTTCACAAAAAAATCTAAAAAATATTCTACACCCAGTTGGTTACAATACAAAACTGTTTTCTGTCTTCAACTTAGTGTGTGAAGAAAGAGAAAATGATAATCAACTTACCTGCATACATGAATAACTCAGAGATAGGAACTAGAAAAGAGTCCAAGTCCACTAGTAAGGGTTGACCCTAAATTTACCATCTTTCTCTTTCTCAGTGAGCTGTCTGATATTGGTTAATGTCTCCCTCTTTTTGTGTTTTTCACATGTGTTTTAAGCCATGCCTCCTTCAGGTCTTTGTAAGTGTTTGCGTTATTCTAATTAAGTTTGCTGCCAGAGAATTCAAAACAGAAATCCCATCGTGCTGATGGCTCACTTAGCTGTCCTTCAAGAGTTTCCTTTGACTTCTGAGATAGGTCTAAGCGCCCCTTTTCAGTTAGCAATACCTAGTTAATTTTAAAATTCAATATCCTTTGACTCAGTAATTTCATAGTCAGCTGTCTATCCTACATAATTCCTTGCTACTATGTATGGAAGGAGACACTTAAAAACTGTAGTATTGTTGTTAATACTGAACAAAGGTAAATACCCTAAATGCCATTTTATCAGGGCAATAAGTAGAAAAACTGTGATATATTTAAGTAAATAAGCAATACACAATATTTTATCTTTATATCTAAAATAAAAAGTACATATTATGTAAAATATGATGTTTGAAAATACATATAGACTACTGAATGACTAAATCAATCTAATATTAGCATTTTCTCATAAACTTATCATTTAATTATAGTGAGAACACATAAAATCTATCTTCAAATATCCAATTCTTAAATATACAATATGATGTTATCAACTATTGTTACCATTTGGTATAGTAGATCTCTTGAACTTCTTCCTTTTGTCTAACACAGATTTTGTATCCTTTGACCAACATCATTCTCAACCTTCTCTCACCCCAGTTCCGGGTAACTATCACTCTTTTTTCTGCTTCTATGATTTGCATATTTTCCCCCCACATAGGAGATCCTGCAGTATTTGTATTTCTGTGTCTGGTTTATTTCACTTAATATAAAGTCATCCAAGTTCTCCACATTGTTACATGTGATAGGATTTTCTTCTTTCTTTCAATAGTTTTGTGCATATGTATCATATACACACGCATATATTATGCATATGTGTATGTCTATTACATTTTAGACATGCATTTAGCATAAGAATAGAGAATATTTTAAAAATAAAGCAATATTTAAAGGAAATATACATATATTATGCTATTATTATATATAATCTACAAGTAGAGAAAATAGTACATATTTTTTAGGATTTTATAGTTATACAGCAAATATAATGATAATTAGATAATGAACACCATGGTAATGTGAGAGTGAATGAAGAATTCAGAGTCTTCAAGTGCATTTTTTGATTTAGCTTTTAAGCTGTGTGCCGGTACGTAATGTTTCTCGTATTGCAATGCATTATTTACTTCTCCCATGAGGAATCTTATCTTCGTCATCTTTGAATATCTACCCGCTCCTCTAGACTCATCAAAAAGAATGTGTACTTTCTGGAGAAGTGAATAGATCCCTACCAAAATACAATATTTCTAGAAAGCTAGTGCAGAAAGTAATATTTGTGGGTGAACATTAGAGTTTCATTATTGGCTCACTCTTCTAACCATATCCTGCTTGCTTGGCTGTATACTTAGCAATCTATAAATTTTCAGAGCAGACCACATTTAACTAAGTCTTCCCACAAAGGATGGGGATTCACAGGCCCTATTCACTTTTATGCACCTGCCTTACATTTGCTGGAAGGCGATAAATCAGGCCAGTCTATTGTAGTGGTTTGTCTGTGACCTAAGGGATGACATAGATATTCACTCTAAAAATCGATACTTCAGAAGTTTTTCTAAGGTGTTTGTTCATTTGAAAGGATAAGGACCCATCCTTCCTTCAAAGTGGTTTTTCTTACTTATCATCCAAATATTAATATTGATAGAAATCCAATTTTTTCTTTATATTTACTATTTCTAGATGTACTTCTTTTTAAACATTTCTTTCTTTTAAGAAAATTTATTTTAGCATGTTGAGGGATGCAAAGGAGGAAATTGCACATTGTCTTTTTTTTTTCTTTCTCCTCTGGAATGATGTATGTTTTTACATTTTACCGTTTTAAACGTCTATGGAATTTCCAAAACTTGCACTAAACATTCATCCTAAATAACTGATCTGACATGCAATATGGTATTGAACATAAATGTAAGTATCACTTTGTATCTTTATGTTGAAAGATAAATATGTCATTCACCTCTATGAAAGCACAAACCTACTGTATCTGAAATTCTCATTGTTTGAAAACACTACTGCCTGATCCTCTTAATCTAGCAGGAAATCGATGTACCTTAAAAACATAATCAGATTCAACTGCCTACTACTCATAATCTTCAGTGCTCCCCCTTGTGGGCAAGGCCACTGTCAGTGGGGCACCTCAGGGACTATTGAATGATCCTTTTAAAATGCAGGAAGAAAAGATTAGCATTAAACAGAGACATGAGGCGGGAGGGAAAGGGAGAAAAAAAAAAAAGGGGGAAATCACATGGAAATGGAGGGAGACCCTCATTGTTATACAAAAATATATATAAGAGTTTAAGAGGGGAATGGGATAACAAACATGGAGGGAAATGAATTTCAAAAGATGGGGTAGAGAGAGAAGATGGGAGGGAAGGGGAGGGGGGATATTAGAGGATAGTAAAGGTAGCAGAATACAACAGTCACTAATATGACAGTATGTAAAAATGTGATGTGTAGCCGATGTGATTCTGCAATCTGTATTTGGGGTAAAAATGGGAGTTCATAACCCAATTGATTCTAATCTATGAAATATGATTTGTCATGAGCTTTGTAATGTTGTGAACATCCAATAAAAAAAAATAAAATAAAATAAAATAAAATAAAATGCAGCTCAGTAAGATCACAGTCACATTGGTGATCTTCTTAAGCTCATTGAACGGCCATCCTTCTCAATCTGAACAAGAAACAGAGTCTACAGTTTGGCACCTGGGGTCCTACATTACCTGACTCATTTCCCCACCTTCTGGCCCACTCTCTGCCTCCAACTCTACTTTCTTGTTTACTCTTCAGGGTACCTTTTACTTTCTTGTCCCCAGAGACTTTGTACCCATTTTACTACCTATGGCATTTTTTTCCTCTTTTTACAAATATTTGTGCAAAATTCATATTTTCAGTGGGGACTGCTCAGGTAACTATCTGAAATTGAAATTTCATGATATTCTCTACTCCCTTATCTGGTTTTCATTTTATTACCTTCATTTATTGTCATTTGATTTATCACAAAGTCTACATGGGTACACATATAGATGAATAGGAACCTAAGCATTAAACTGTTATTTGCATTAAAATATAGATATAGATAAAGCAGGATCTTTTTGGTTTTGTTCACCAGTACCTAAAAGAGGAACATTAGCGTTATGATGAAGCTTACATATTTCATTCATACTTTAAAAACTGTGAAAGAATTCAGAGGGCCAAGCTGATTTTGCTTAAAACCTCCATCAAGCAAACAAGGGTGAGTCATCAGATGGGCAGCACCCATGGGGGAAACATACAGACACAAGAGCTATAACTTGGGCCTGGTTCCTCCTTCTAGGGCAGCACACAGGACCTCAGGGAGACGGATGTCAGAATTACAGAGAAGCTCACTGGCTGTAGAGCTGTGAAGCTTTTGTAATCTGCTTGACTAGGGAACAAGCCCTGCACTCATCATATCTGATGCAGAAGTGTTGTGTGTACTGTATATGAGGACAGCCCTGATGCATTCTCATTGTTCTACCAAGATTGACAGCCTTGGACACTTAGCTGTGTCTGGTTACCATCAGCAGCTCTCATTTCCTACCACGTTCCGCTCTGCAGGAAGTCAACTGGTTGCCAGGGAGTCCAAGCTAAAGGATCAGTCTTGGGCAATTGAATCTTTATATCTCACTTTATTTAGTCACTTCTCTTTCTTATTTTCTCTCATCAGTTTAATTAGCTGGGAGTAATTAGGAGGCTTATCTTGCTATTAATATTAAGAAATTCCATAACTGCGTTTCATCTTGAATGGTGTATTGTTGAGCCAGTGCTCTGTGGTACCAGCCACTAAACAGGCGGAGACAGGCTCCATCCTGCTTTTAAATCCCTAATCTCTGGATCTTTAGGTTTTTATTTAATACATGTAAGCATGGAGTTCACTGTACTTAACACATGTAAGCATGGAGTTCACGGTATTTAAGGCACTATTTGGGGTGTTTCATTATTATTGATTCATTTATCTCTAATAACAACTCTGCTATAAGTACTATTACTATTCTCATTGTACCCATGAAAAAACACACCAGGGAGCTGAAGCGGCTTTCCCCAAAGTCCTACAACTAATAAACGTATAAGTTGAGTGACTAGTTCTAATCTTAGTCCTTTGCCTCTATTTTTATTAATATTCCATTAATCAGTCCTCTATCCAAGGAATCTATATATATTTCATAGTAACTATTTTCCGCATGTTTCAAGAAAGATAATTTTTTAACAACATTCACCATAGATAATCATGATTCCTGTCTTCCATTTCCCATTCAATTTTTTTTTTTGTATATGTGTGTGTGTATAAACTGTACTGGGGATTCGATCCAGGACCTTGTGAATATAACTATACCACTGAACTTTATCACCTGCCTGGTTACTGTCATTGAAATTCAGTTACTTTTACAAAACTATTTTCTAGAATATGACCCACTTTGCTAACAGTGTTTGCCAAAATGCCACTAAAATTATGCATTTGATATTTCTATCTATAATTATTATATAGTCTTTTCCACACATGAAATCCATTTAGTCTTTCTAAAAGGGAGAATTGCATATACCAACCTTTAATTTATTCTTTAACCAATTTCTCTAGCAGCATTGAATAAGGACAGATGTGTTTTGACTGGGAGACTATTGAAGGCATTGTTTTCAAAGTTATTGAATCTGTCAGCTCCTATAATATTTTAACAGCTTTGATAAGAAACTTTAAATTTTCACCACTCATTCCTGATCTTTCCTTGATTGAAGTTTATAAAGTGTTTCTTTTATTCTCAGATTTATAGCTCATGCAAAGTAACTTACAGTGATCACTTTGAAATATATCTGGATTAATTAATGCCTTTGACTTCCAAAAATGAAGGAAAAAGAACAAACCGGCTTAAAAGATAAGCATTTAGGAGTAATGTGTTTTTCCTGTTGAGTTGCAGAATTATTGTGCCTGTGTCAGAGCAAATATCTTAATTAACCCATTATTTTTGTTCAACAAAACAATTACACTATTAACAATTACACTATTAACTATCAGCTAAAGAATCAGGCAGGCAGTGAAAAAGACCACTCACCCTTTTTGTCCAATACAACCATTTAGTTCTTTAAATGATAACATCCTTCAATGGCAGAACAAACCTTTCTATCAGGAGGTAGAATTAGACATTGCCATAGCTCTGTGATCTTCGGCTGAGACTCTACAATCTACACATGGTTGTATTACAAATGTCGAAGACCTCAAAACCAAATTCATTTAAAGTGGCAATTATGAAATACCTTTAAAGAAACCTTTGAAATCAGGTAAAATGAGGATAGATCAAAAACTGCCACAAATATGACCAAACAGAAAAACGTTGTTTTCAGACTCCTGTAGCAGGTTTTGGCCATTTTAATTTAGTATCTTAGGAATTCACCTTCTCCTATGCAAGAATACTCAGTTTTCTTTCTCTATATACCCAAAGTAACCTTGCCCCTGTATATTTTCAATGATTGCTTTACCTTTTCCTTTCTCTTGCATTGAAACAAATAATACGTTTCCCTTTGTGTGACTTACATTATATAAAAGACATTACATTTTTCTAGAGTCATCCTTTCTTTGATAGATATTTTTTGGCATGGTTAAGAGGCTGTACCTTATTGGACAGAGCCTTTATCTATAATTGAAAAGCACACCCACACAAAAGATGATTGACTGTAAGGTCCCTGAAATCAAAGGTTCTAGTTTCTTCAGCTTGTAGACTTTCACCCTTTTCTGTGTACTTTTCTTCAAAGAGGCTATGGCAAGAAGGAGCACAGAACAGTCATTGCAAATTGATTATAAACTGCCCTACAGTATTATGAACATACTGTTTGTAACCTTCTTTTTATTAGTTATTTTTTTTTCAAATCAACACCTCAGGGACACTCACTGTAACTTATTCACAAATGGTAAACTTACCCACTGATAAATAAAAAAATGTCAAAATTTTAATCATAAAAAGTAAACCATAATATCTTATATTTTAATTATATTATTAATTACATTGCATTGATTATGTTATGCTATTAATTATATTTTAAATAAAAACATGGAGAATTGTATGAAGAAAAGAATAAAATATGCATATTTCATATACATTCAGGGAAAAAAACCCAGATTATTATCCCATTTTTCTTAGTATATGTGGTTTTAATTAATAAGCTACCAGAATTTATTAAAATATGTCAATCGATGGGCTAGTTATTGATGCATGTATAATCTCATTTTTACTACAAAATAACAGTGTATAATAGATATTAAATATTTATTTCAACATTTTAGAGAAACTTATTTCATTGCCCCACAGTATGGGTAAAACTATTTTGAATCTCGGTCTCTTGAGCCCAATTCTTGTTCCTTTGCAGTTTCCCTGGTTATCTCAGGAATAATAAATAAAAGAACCTTTGTTCCTAAAATTTAGAGATTCTCTTTGGGTTCTTTACTGAAGAAGGGCCAAGAAAAGAACAGAAAGGGACATTGTTATGTATGCAACTGCAGCAGACCAGAAAAATGATCTGCATTTGCACACCTGAGACAACAGTGCCCTAGATTTAGTGATTTAGCACAAAACAGAAGAACTAGTCAAGACAATGATGTGGTTTGAGCATGTGATGAGACAGTAATAAGAGGAATTTTGTCTTCATGACCCTTTTACTATCTAAAAGCTATGATTACTTTACCAAAGGCCATGACAGTAATCTATAAAGACTAAGACAGAAAATACAGCTTAAGTTTGTCAACTGTGTTACATTTTAGAGTATTTTCAAACAACCAGTGGTCTTAACATCTTCCTATTTTGAATTTTTCAATCTAGGATTAAAGCTTAACAAGAGACCATGTCCAAACACCAAGAAATTTGGGATCCTATTTAGCTTTATTATTTTAGGAACAATTCTTTCATAATGTGTTTTAAAGATACTTCTGACATTTACTTTGTTTGTTTCATATTTTAAGGAGAATATTTAAGTCTCTGGGCACAGGAAAGTAAGTTCCTTGCATTGCAAGGAAAGAATTTCTCAGTTTTGTTTATTTCTAGACATTCCGAGTTTCAACGTTTCACTGTTTTCCTAACCAATCTCCTAACTTTAACAGGAGTGACTTGGTAAACCTGACACATTCAATGATTGTTAAGTAAGCATACAACTTATTTATAATTACAGAAAACATAATCAGTCTGTGGTTCATTCTCACAGTGAAATACTAGTTAAGGAACCAATTTCTAGCCCTCACAACACCATTTACACATCACAGTTGTATTATGCTAAGCAGAAGCAGCCAAACTCGAAAGACTATGGAATCTGTGATCCTACTCATCTGACATTCTGGAAAAGACAAAACTATAGAGAGAGAACATAGATCAGTCATTGCCAGGGATTGAACAGGGAGGCATACGTATGGTCTCTGGAAAGGTCACAGGTGAATTTGGGAGAGGGATGCAGCCAGACTGCTCTGGGTCTTGAACGTGGTACTGATTGGGGGATTACCTTTGTTATCAGCAGTCACAGGGCTGAATGCCAAACGAATGGAGTCTGCTCTATGTAAAGGTTTTCTTCATGAAAACATTTCCACAACGAGACACTGCTACACAGCCATTAAGATGGCTAAGATTAAAGCCATAGTCAAAATAAAGTGTTCTGAGAATATAGAACAAGTGGAACTCTCAGAAAATTCCATTCCTAATGTGAAATGATACAAGCACATTGGGAAAACAATGTGGTTGTTTCTTATAAAGTTAACCATGGTTGCTGGACAAGGTGGTGTATACCTGTAATTCCAGCAGCTCAGGAGACTGAGGTAGGAGGATTGTGAGTTCAAAGCCAGCCTCAGCAAAAGTGAGGCACTAAGCAACTCAGTGAGACCTGTCTCTCAATAAAATACAAACTAGGGCTGGGGATGTGGCTCAGCAGTCAAGTGGCCCTGAGTTCGATCCCTGGTACCGAAAAATAAATAAAGTTAACCATGGTTATAATGTAGCCTAGAATTTTCAATCCTAAATATTTAGAATAGTGAAGTCAAAGCTTTGAACAATTTTCATAGAAGATTTATTCATTATAACCCCTAATTGGAAACAAATGTCTACAAATAGTATGCAGATAATCAAATTGTAACATATTTAACAAATGAAAAACTACTCAACCATATAAACATACAAATCATTGTTACAACCACATAAAAGACAAAACATGCCATACAAAAGAAACTAGTCATTGAAAGAGTCATTGTCTCTATATCTGAAACTCTACTCCTATTTATTGGAAACTCAAGAAATACAGATTTCAGTTATAATTATAGTTTCTGGGTTGTAGATGGTTTGGGGAATCAAATAAAAAGGAGAAAAAAATAACATTTTCCATGACAGAATATTCTCTAATCTGATTTTGGTATTGGTGGCATGGTTATATACATCAACCAAACTCATCTAACTAGACCATTAAAATGGGATTAGTTTATTGCATACGAATTAGACCTCAATAAAATTGATTTAGGAAATACTTTATCTAAATAGTGTAAGGATTTAATAATGTATCTTGAATATTACTTATTGGTTCATGTTACTGCTGGGTTTTGTTAGAAGCAAGTACAGAATACTTCTAGAAAGTTAGCTATTGAGAATTTATAGTGTGTGTGTGTGTGGGGGGGGGAACTCTACTGAAATATGTCCCACAAGGAAAAATTATAATGCACTGTGGTAATGAGTCAAGAGATAAACTCAAATGATGCGAGAGTGAGTAATATTATCACTACCAAGAACTTGAAATATAATAGACAGGAAAGAAACCAATAATGAGTGAACAGATGAACTACAAAACTTCAAAGCCCCAAAGATTATGAAAACAAAAAGTTTATTTATAATAATATAGTATCAGTAAAAATATAGACATTTAAGTAAATTTAAAGAATAATTTAAAGAATTTAGGTATAACTCAAGAATAAGTGGTCTGGAAGATATAACAGGAATATTGCCCAATATTCAGTATGGAAAAATTAAATACTAAAAACACTAAAAAGAATTAATACAAACATGAAGAAGAGGATAAGTCTTTTCCCAAAAAAATGTATATATTAGAAATTACAAAAAAAAGCAGGAGAGCTGGGGGAAGAAGAGGTAATAAAGAAGATATTTACCGAATTGCATTCTGTAGTTGAAGAATGAATAGTCATTAGAAATTCAGGAACTGTTTTCACATCAAAAAGGTGTTTGTGGTGATTGCGGTTGTGGCTCAGTGGAAGAGCCCTTGCCTAGCATGTGTGAGGCATGAGGTTCGATTCTCAGCACCACATATAAATAAATAAAATAAAGGTCCACTGACAATTTTAAAATATTTTTTTTTAAAAAAAAGCTGTTTGTATGGAAAAATTAAATACCAAAAATACTAAAAAGAATTAATACAAACATGAAGGAGAGGATAAGTTTTTTCCCTAAAATGTATATATTAGAAGTTCAAAAAAAGCATGCTACCAGAAATAAAGAAGGACTTTTCTCAGTGATAAAAGAACTTCCCCATTAATGAGGTATCATAACCTGAAATGTGTTGGTAACTAACACCAAGTTGTTACTATATGAAGCATGAACTGAGGACACCAGCACAAGCATCAGAATTCCTGTGCCCATCATTGCTGGGACACATAAAATAAAATGACACACGTTACCTGAACAACTCTAGGAGCCAAATGAATCCATAAAACACTTTTGTAAAATATGACACAAAACTGGGGAAATTTTTCTTCTAATCTATGTGGAACATTCGTTGCAAAAGACCATATCTACACAGGTCTCAATAAACTTGTCATACTTCAGTGTGTTTTCGCAGACCACAGTGACATCACCAAAGAATCATAATTTTTAAAATTCTCCAGAATCTTTACTCACAGATTGAGAAACTTGTAAATAATCCAGAGGCCAATGAAACTCAAAGAAAATTATAAAATATTCTAAACTAAATATGTGCAAAAGCACCATATATTAGTCTCTGAAGTACAGTTGAAGTAGTGCTTAACAGAAAATTCATCACTTTAAAAGGACTGTGAGAAAAGAGAAATAAAGAGGTATGCTAACACATTTATATATATATATATATATATATATATATATATATATATTAAACCCAAGGTAAATAATATATATATATATATATATATATATATATATATATATATATATATATATATTAAACCCAAGGTAATGAAAAGGGCAGGGAAAACTAATAGAAGAAATTTTTAAAAATATAAACCAGCCTCCAGATGAGTAGATTTACAAAAGTCCCATAGGGTTTTCCATAGAAAAGACTAATAAAATGTAGAATGATAAAATGACCATTTATTAAGCTACTGATTCTGAGAGCAGGAGTTTGGATGAGGGACAGTCTTGTTTTTGTTCCAATTGGCATTTGCTGAAACAGCTTAAAAGCTGAGCTAGAAACATCTGCAAGATCTTGAGCTCCTATGTCTACAGCTTGACACAGGGTAGGCCAACATGGTGTGAAGCCGAACAGCTCATGCATCCAAATTCATAAAGTCAGGTCTCAAAAAGAAAGAATAGTTTCTGAACATTGGTACATGTGCCTTCTCTCTCGGCAGAACACACTATTCTTGGTTCTGAGTGAACAAAGCTGGAAGATCAATCTGGGGGAAAAGTTACAACTGTGCCAAATTTAGGCAGCAGAATGAGCTGGAAAGGGAAGCTGTTAAATTACAAATAGCAGAATTATTCACAGCTGAGATTCAACAAGGCTTTAATAGGATTAATTCACAGATGATGAATCTAATCTTGATTCTGTGGAGACTGTATGGATAGATTAATTCTTCTAGATGGCTTTTTTTTTGGTACCAGATATTGAACCCAGTAGGGCTTCACCACTGACTCACATCCCCACACCCATTTTATTTTGAGACAAGGTCTCGCTAAGTTGCTTAGGGTGTCCCTATGTTGCTGAATCTGGCTTTGAACTTGCAATCCTCCTGTATCAGCCTCAGGACCCACTGGAATTACAGGTGTGCACCACTGAGACAGTTAGAAGACTTTTTTTTTTTTTTTTTAGGAAGACCAGATAACATACATACATTTATTTAATCATTTATTTATTCATTCATTTATTTATTTTTGGCATGTTCATGAGATGGGAACATCGTTTTTTTTTTTTTTTTGGAAGAATACTTGAAGGAGTCATTTTGCTGCTGACCATCACAATCATACAGAATATATTTTTCTTTTCAGAAGCTGATGCCAAAAATCAGAATAGGAATTTATAACCCTACCCAGAAACTATACTGAAGAAAAGAAAAACTGGGGGTACAAAGACAATCTATTTGAGAATTTTATACAAGGAACAAAGAGAAAAAGAAGAAAGGGAGACACTCCAGAGAACATAGAAAAAGAAAAGGTATAGAAGACATTACAAATGGTGGAAAGTGAGAGAAAGAAAGAGCACAGATCTAGTTTGGAGTCACAGAGCTAATGAACCCCAGGGCCTCATGAGTATTAGGCAAGCACTCTACCACTGACCTATATCCCTATCCCAATTTATAAAGCTATCTATTTGACAACTAACAATGTACTTGTGTATGGGTTAAATTCTGTTTCCTAGTTAAATTAACAAACAGGATTGCTATAAGGTCTCCAAGTTTCATAACAGTATGACAATAAACAAAGTGAGAGTTATTTTTTTCCCAAAGTTTTCTTATTTTGGTGAATTCCATAAAGTACTCAGCTAATCCTCCAGAGTAAACATACAGACCCTGTTGATGCCATCTTTTAATTATTTTAATAAAATATGTAACTAGTAATCAGAAATATTTTTAGGGAGGGAGGGAGGGAGGGAGGGAAAGAGAGAGAGAGAGAAAATTTTTAATATTTATTTTTAGTTTTCGGTGGACACAACATCTTTATTTTATTTGTATGTGGTGCTGAGGATCGAACCCAGTGCCCCACGCATGCCAGGCAAGTGCTCTACTGCTTAAGCCACATCCCCAGCCCCAAGAAATTTTTTATGTGATGTTAACTACCCAATTAATTAGCAAAGGTTATACATGATATCCCCAGATTTCAGGCTAGTTGTGGCTACCATAGAATTTTTTAAGTTCTTTTTATCATTCATACATTTATTAAATATTTAATTCTCTATTGTATGCTGGCACTATTCAAAATATAAGGAACATAAACTAAACAAAAAATAAAAAATATCTTAGTAAAGCAGTATTTATCATGAGTAGATATAATAAACAAAATAGGAATTTCTGGTTACATGCATCTTATATACTAGTATAATATGACTAATTTCCATCCAAACTGTGAGGAGCCACTTTGGACTTAGGGTTTTAAAAGCATATTTAAGTCAACACTGCTCAAAATAAGACTTTAAAATATAGAATAACCACCACTCATGGAATTACTCTCTCTAATGTAGAAGCACTACTTATTTCCAATCATGGATTTATATTGCCCCTCCTGTTGGTTTCCACCAAATCATTACTTATATTTCACCCCTGGGATAAGCATATGCTCTCCATTAGGAAATTCATCTATAAGTCTAAAACACTTGGAGCACACAGGGAATTATTTTTTATAGATTCTAGCAATTTTTCACCTTAAAAAAATAGAATAACCACACTGTTTTCCCCTTTGGATTCACCACTTTGTCACTGTGCTCTAAATAATTGCCAGCTAGAACTGGGCCGTCTAAATTTTAGAAGTTGTCATTGTTGACTTTCTAAAATCATAACAAATTTTTAAAAAATAGTAATCATCAAAGATGTGTGATTTTATAGAATTTGCCTGCATGTCGAGAAGAAATTCTTCAATGTCAGAGTTTTCATGAAATAAGGTAGCAATGTAGCTCCCTGGCAATTGAGGGCATAGGGATTGTTCTTTCTATCCTGAATACAGGAAGATACAGAATTTTGAAGTAACCATACTTTTTAGAATTCTGTAAAAATAAAAATAAGATTGTTATTTTTGATAGGAACACGAAGACAAGTTTCTCTGTTTTTTTTTTTTTTTTTGGGGGGGGGGGCGGGGAGGGCACTAGGGATTAAACCCAGGGCTTTTCACATGCTAGTCAAACATTATACTGAGCTACATTCTTCAAAACCTTTTTTTTTTTGTTGTTGTTGTTTGGTTTGGTTTTGACAGGGTCTCACTAAGTAATAAGTTGTTCAGATTTGTCTTGAACTTGCAATCCTCCTACCTCAGCCTCTCAAGTAACTGGGACTACTGCCATGCCCAACTGCACCCAGCCTGAACATATTCCTTTCTGTAGTATAGAATTCATCACATTTTTCTATTTTTTTTGAAAGCCCCCTAAGGGATTAGTTAAAAGTCATTCTCATCTTTGCATCTTCTGTGATTGACAGGTATTTTTTTGTACACACTAGGTACTCATTTCACAAGTTCTGAATGGATTAATTTTTTTAAAAAAAAAATTAGATTTTGCTTCAATTTTATACCCAGTAGTTGAAACCTTACACTTTGTTACTCACACATGCTTTGGTGGGATTTTATAAAGCAAAGTTTATAATTAAATTTCAATATATCATAGTAAAAAATTCTATCTTGTCATTTATATTTTTATTACCCACATTACTATTCTTTCCTGATTAACTTTATGATCCATAAATTCTGAGGGGAAACCACTCATACTTGCGATAAGTAAAATCTGTGTCTTCAGCAGTCAACCTCTGGATGCAGTTCAGTGATGGCTAATGGACTTGCACCCTAATTCATTTCTTTCCCAGTAGCTATTCTGTCTTTGAATCCCATATGCAATCTAGTGATAAACTATTTTGTAAATACTTAATTCATTGAAATGAACCCAACTTTAGCTTCAGTTCTAATTGAGAGGCTGCCAACTTGATTTTAATAGTACAATAGCAAGTGCCAATTACTTTTTTTGAAAACTTTTTGAAAATTTAAAAGTCAGTTTCATTTTTTGAAAATTTAAAAATCAGGTTTTCTCATGAACCCTTCCATGCTAGATCCAGCACATCACTACAATGAACATTTAATAACCAATGGGTTGAAGAATTACAAAATCTTAATAATTATATGATAATTAAAGAATTTTATAATTAGAGAATAAAGGATTATAGGACTTTTTCAATTACAGGATAAATGAATGGTCCAAAGAAATACATAAATTCACCAATATTTCAAAAGTTTATCCAGTATTCTTTGTGATTTTACTAAGATTTGATTCAGCATTATTTTGTTTTATTATCTCAAATTTTACAACAAATGCTTACTTAAGTAATTCAAATAAATATATATTCATATATTGTTGAGAGCCACAGCCAAAGGGGCCCCAGCAAACTTCCAGCTGCCAGCAAACTTCCAGCTCCCAGCTGATGATTGGCTCACAGCAGCCCCAGCAACATCTAGCTGATTGGCTCCTCTGCGGTGATGTTCATTGGGCTGTTTCCCTGCCCTTCAGACTGCCAGCTGATGATTGGCTCACAGCGGCCCCAGCAACATCTAGCTGATTGGCTCCTCCACGGAGCTGCTCATTGGGGGACTTCTTTGGCTCCGCCCACGCGACCCAGCCAATCAGCCTCAAGAACAGGAGGATTGTGGGAGGTGGTGAGGGCTGTGTGGGGGTGAGAGGCTTGTGGGAAGCCGGTGGTGGCAGTTGGGCTCTGAGGGTTTTTTCCTGAGGAGCTGTTTTGTTTGGCGTTTGTAGTTTTAAAAATAAAGTTAGTTTCTTTTGACAAGTGGCTCCTGAATTGTGCCCAGCCAGACTGCAGCAATATATATATAAATAATATAAATATTAAGTGTGTGTGTATATATATATATATATATATATATATATATATATACATACACTTAATGTAATACTTTCTAAAGAAACATTGTTTTTTTTTTTTTTTTCCTAAAAAATTGTCCAAAAGACTGCTTTCTTATGCTGCTTGGTGAGAAGGGATGCTGACATAAGAAGCTAGGTTATTCTATCTTCAATGGGACTTGACAACACAGAGCATGAGCAGCTACTTAATTTTTATTACCTTTTCCATAATTATTGTGTCTTTTATAAACACTACTTGGGCTACTCAAATGAAATTTTCATCTGTCTCTCTTCTGTTTTATACATTGCTAGTCCAAGTAAATTTGACAGTGGTTTTGTGAATGGGATTCAGGCGGACACCAAGTTGAGTTTTACATGTTGAATGAGGGGGAAATCTTTGTAGCTGAGAGGACGTTCTCAGTTTAATCCAGCACCAGTGCTATGCATTTGATGTATTTAATAAGCAATGCTTAGACATTTTAGCAGCTGTGGAGTCATTTTCTTAAATCCCAAAGTAAAATAAATACTCATACTCAATTTTTCTTTAACCTTTCATAGAAAGGGAACCTTCTCCCGTTCTGCCTCTGAAATTTTACTATTCTCACAAGAATTATAATTTGCTTTCCCTTTAAAATTTAGAGTTTCTTGTGATGTACTAGTTTCTTCAAGCTTTAATGTTATTATATATATATATATATATATATATATATATATATATATATATATATATTGCTTCTTTATTTAGGGGAAAGTTGATTTCAAGAATTCAGAATTCAGCAGATATACATGCACTTTTTCAAGCCCACAATTCAATTTTCAATTATTTTGAATGTTTATTTATTTTTAAAAATTGCAAGTGAAATTGTAAATATTTATTGTTATATAACAATATTTTAAAGTACATATACAATGTAAAAAGTTGTCAAATGTAACAAATTCACTAACTCCCAATTATCATTTTTAGGGTGAGAATATTTAATACCTACTCTCTTGGCATTATTCAAGAATGTATCTTTGACTACATACAGTATAACAGATCTCTTGGATTTATTTCTCTAATCTAATTCTAATTATGTATCCGTTGACAAACATCTCTGAAACTATCTACCTTAAATAGCCCCTTCCCAACCTCTGACACCTACTATTATACTCTCTAATTCAATGAGACCAACTATTTTAGATTTCAGATATAAAAGAGATAATGCAATATTTGCTTTTTTGTGTCTGGCTTGTTTAAATGAACATAATGCCTTCCAATTATTTAGTGTTGGCTTAAATGACACAATAGCCTTCCTTTTATGCTTGTATAGTATTCCATTGTGTTAAGTACTGCATTCCATTTGTCCATTCATCTTTTGATGGACACCTAATTTGATTCAGTGTCTTAGCTTTTGTGAATAGTGTTGCAATACTCCACATGCCACATGCACACTCCAGTTTTACTTCCTCAGAGACTACAACTATCTTCGTTATTTTTACTCTGCCAGACTTGTACTAAATTCTTTCTATACAACTCATTCCTGGATATTTCTACATGGAACAAGAGGTTTATAAGCAACTTCTATCCCATGTGTATATTTTTAAACTAAACATCTATCTCATTGCTCTGGCATACAGGACTCTATTTGGACTCTTGTCTGCTCAGAATGGAAGACCCAGTGGTACAGTGAGATCATTCAAAATAATAACATCCTACATTCTTATTACTGCAGGCTATAACTGCATTTTTTGAGCTACTGTATCAACTTGTATTAAACTTACAATTACCTAAAAGAACAACGTATTTTTCACAGAATCGACTGTCAAATCTCATTTTCTTTGAAACTTGATTATAGGCCATTGATCAAACATTATATTTTGTATTTTTTTAATTTAATGCTTTTTCAATACATCAGCTTTTTCTTCCATGTTTAGACCATATATATATATATATGAAATTAATTTATATATATTAATTTCTTAATTTGTTTTGATGCTATTATACCATAAATAAATTTTAAACTACCTTGACATATATATATATTCTGGTTCTTTACCCAGGTCCTTGGTAAGTATGTGTGAATAAGAGAAAGCCAAGGACCGAATTCTGAAACACACCGTTGAGTATATAGTTGGTTTACTTTTAACTTTTGAGTAAATTATTTTCCATCAGTCACTGAATGGTACTCTTAGTCTCAGAATTTTATGACAATATTACATTATTTTTGAAAATTTAAAGCTGTATTTCATCTTTCACTAGCATTTATCAGTTTACTAAATAGTTTTGGAGGAGAAGTGGAATGACATCAGAACTTTCATAGGATCACGCAGCATTAAGTGGTATTTGGTGGTCCTTGCATTCAAGATGTTCTGCTTTGAAATCCGATACAGGATTTGGCTGTGCTTCAATTTTTATTAAGGTAACTGAGAATCTACAGTTGATATTTTTCTTGTTTTTTTAATTATGAAATCTCCCTGGGCTTTGGTCTCAATTTTCTGCCAAACTTCTTCGTCAAAGCTCTTGCATTTGAAGTGTAGACTAGGACTAATGATGGGTTCTGGAAGCAGCACTGTTCATGGTCAAAGCACATTTAAAGAATCTTCATGAAGTAGCAACCCAAGCAGTTGGTGGCCAGCCATATTTGCTCAGTACTTCACTGTGTCCTCACAGATCTGATGTGATGACTTAAAATATTCTTCTAGCTGGGCTTGGTGACCCAGGGTAATCCTAGAAATGCAGGAGGCTGAGACAGAAGGCTGTTCAAGGCCAATTTAGCAAATTAGTTAGGTCCTAAGCAGCTTACAATGACCCTGTCTTAAAACAAACAAAAAAAGTCTGGGGAGGTAGCTCAGAGACAAAGTGCCCTCTACCAAAATAATAACAATAATAATAAGCCTTTAATCATGCTTTTGTCTTCATATTTAGGGGGTATGTGTTAAGAGCCACAGCCCCAGGGGCCCCAGCAAACTTCCAGCAGCTGATTGGCTCACTGTGGCCCCAGAAAACTTCCAGCTGCCAGCTGATTGGCTTCTCTGCGGTGATGCTCATTGGGCTGTTTCCCCGCCCTTTCAGACCACGGAGCTGCTCATTGGGGGACTCTTTTAGCTCCACCCACACAACCCAGCCAATCAGCCTCAAGAGCAGGAGGAGTGGGGGGTTGAGAGGCTCCTGGGAAGCCTGTGGTGGCAGTTGGGCTCTGAGGGAATTCCTGAAGAGCTCCGGTGGTATGGCCTGTGTGTTCTAAAAATAAAGTTCCTTTCTGCTTGATAAGTGGCTTGTGAATTGTGCCCAGCCAGACTGCGGCAGGTATGTATGTGAGAGGGAGAGAAAGAGAAAGACATATGGAGCCAGGGAGAGGGAGTAGAGCAAGGGGGAGGGAGAGAGGAAGGGATGAAGGGAAGGAGGCAGAGAGAGGCAACATAATTCCTTACATTGCCTTGGTAACCTACTTAAATGGCCAGTGTCTCTAAATGGAGTTTGACATCTTTATCTCATGAGTCCTTTGGGACTGGAATGTAGCCTGATTTATAATCTGTGGCAGGAACCCCATTTCCTGTTGGACTTTTCTGATCTTTTTGTCTTCCATCAGGCCTGTCTTACTGATTCTCTGCTTCTTCTGAATCCCAGGATCCCTTATTATTATGTTCTCTGACTTGCTTATTAACATTGCTGAACTTCCAGGGATCTGCCTGCTCAGACTGGCATCTCTCACTTATCATCATAACCTCCAGACACTGGGATCCGGTTCACTGGCTAGAAAGGGGACATCTGTCTAGTCAGTCCAACTCCCTTCCTGAGCCCTTTCACTGGCTTTGCTGCTGCTGCCAGATTTCCTGACTACTTGGGACTTGGGACACCCTAAACCCACTCAGTTCCTGACAATTCTTTGCTTATCAAGATATCTTCACCAACATGGACTGCTTTATACAACTTGCTTCTCATATCCCCTCTCCCTTGACACCTTTGTGAAACTCACTCACCTGTTATCACAGGGAAGTTATTTTTATTTCACTCGTGGTCCTCAAGGAAACTGTTTTTTGTGTTTGTCTCTTGTACTGGACTGTGTGTAGTTCTGGGACAGAAACCACATGGTTATTCAGTTACACAGATGGTTATTAAATACATACCACATGTCAGACACCATGTTTGACAAATAGGTAAATACACACACACACACACACACACACACACACACACACACACACAGAGTTTGAGGGCTTTTGCAGGTCAACATCACTGGATTTTATCACTAGTAAAAGTAGTCTGGTTATAATATTTCACAAAATTTTGTTGAGTAAATGAATTCAATTGGCTGAATAACTGACTAGAGATTTGAAAGTTTGCTTCCTAACAGAATTATGTGCTCTCAGGCATGGCACCTAGGAAATAAATGCCACTAATTGAGCAAAACTTTTAACAATTAGGGTAAGTGTGGAAGTTGTTTTATTTTTATTTTTTTTTACTTTATTACAATTTTATTAAGTATTGGCTATGGTTCTGGGGACTTGGCAATTATTATCTCATTTAATTGTCACAACCACCATGAAAGTAAGTTATTTTCCATTCTTTTTTTTTCCCATTGGTTGTTCAAAACATTACATAGTTCTTGATATATCATATTTCACACTTTGATTCAAGTGGGTTATGAACTCCCATTTTTACCCCGTATACAGATTGCAGAATCACATCAGTTACACTTCCACTGATTTACATATTGACATACTCATGTCTGTTGTATTCTGCTGCCTTTCCTATCCTCTACTATCCCCCCTCCCCTCCCCTCCCCTCTTCTCTCTCTACCCCCTCTACTGTAATTCATTTCTCCCCCTTGTATTATTTTTCCCTTTCCCCTCACTTCCTCTTGTATGTAATTTTGTATAACCCTAAGGGTCTCCTTCCAGTTCCAAGCAATTTCCCTTCTCTCTCCCTGTCCCTCCCACCTCTCATCCCTGTTTAATGTTAGTCATCTTCTCATGCTCTTCTTCCCTACTCTGTTCTTAGTTACTCTCCTTATATCAAAGAAGACATTTGGCATTTGTTTTTTAGGGATTGGCTAGCTTCACTTAGCATAATCTGCTCTAATGCCATCCATTTCCCTCCAAATTCTATAATTTTGTCATTTTTTAATGCAGAGTAATACTCCATTGTGTATAAATGCCACATTATTTTTTTATCCATTCGTCTATTGAAGGGCATCTAGGTTGCTTCCACAGTCTTGCTATTGTGAATTGTACTGCTATGAACATCGATGTAGCAGTGTCCCTGTAGCATGCTGTTTTTAGGTCTTTAGAGAATAGACCCAGAAGGGGAATAGCTGGATCAAATGGTGGTTCCATTCCCAGCTTTCCAAGAAATCTCCATACTGCTTTCCAAATTGGTTGCACCAATTTGCAGTCCCACCAACAATGTACAAGTGTACCCTTTTCCCCACATCCTCGCCAGCACTTGTTGTTGTTTGACTTCATAATGGCTGCCAATCTTACTGGAGTGAGATGATATCTTAGGGTGGTTTTGATTTGCATTTCTCTGACTGCTAGCGATGGTGAGCATTTTTTCACGTACTTGTTGATTGATTGTATGTCCTCCTCTGAGAAGTGTCTGTTTAGGTCCTTGGCCCATTTGTTGATTGGGTTATTTGTTATCTTATTGTCTAATTTTTTGAGTTCTTTATATACTCTGGATATTAGGGCTCTATCTGAAGTGTGAGGAGTAAAGATTTGTTCCCATGATGTAGGCTCCCTATTTACCTCTCTTATTGTTTCTTTTGCTGAGAAAAAACTTTTTAGTTTGAGCAAGTCCCATTTGTTGATTCTAGATATTAATTCTTGTGCTATGGGTGTCCTGTTGAGGAATTTGGAGCCCAACCCCACAGTGTGTAGGTCGTAGCCAACTTTTTCTTCTATCAGATGCCTTGTCTCTGGTTTGATATCAAGCTCCTTGATCCATTTTGAGTTAACTTTTGTGCATGGCGAGAGAAAGGGATTCAGTTTCATTTTGTTGCATATGGATTTCCAGTTTTCCCAGCACCATTTGTTGAAGATGCTATCCTTCCTCCATTGCATGCTTTAAGCCCCTTTATCAAATATAAGAAAGTTGTAGTTTTGTGGGTTGGTTTCTGTGTCCTCTATTCTGTACCATTGGTCCACCCGCCTGTTTTGGTACCAATACCATGCTGTTTTTGTTACTATTGCTCTGTAGTATAGTTTGAAGTCTGGTATCGCTATACCACCTGATTCACACTTCCTGCTTAGCATTGTTTTTGCTATTCTGGGTCTTTTATTTTTCCATATGAATTTCATGATTGCTTTCTCTATTTCTACAAGAAATGCCATTGGGATTTTGATTAAATAGAAGATAGTGAAGGCATCGATAAATTTCTTAAATCATATGATCTGCCCAGATTGAGACAGGAGGATATAGACAACCTAAACAGACCAATATCAAGTGAGGAAATAGAAGAAACCATCAAAAGATTACCAACTAAGAAAAGCCCAGGACCGGTTGGGTATACAGCAGAGTTTTACAAAACCTTTAAAGAGGAACTAATACCAATACTTTTCAAGCTATTTCAGGAAATAGAAAAAGAGGGAGAACTTCCAAATTCATTCTACGAGGCCAACATCACACTGATTCCTAAACCAGACAAAGATACTTCAAAGAAAGAAAACTACAGACCTATATCTCTAATGAACCTAGACGCAAAAATCCTCAATAAAATTCTGGCGAATCGGATACAAAATCATATCAAAAAAATTGTACACCATGATCAAGTAGGATTCATCCCTGGGATGCAAGGCTGGTTCAATATACGGAAATCAATAAATGTTATTCACCACATCAATAGACTTAAAAATAAGAACCATATGATCATCTCGATAGATGCGGAAAAAGCATTCGACAAAGTACAGCATCCCTTTTTGTTCAAAATTCTGGAAAAAATAGGGATAACAGGAACATACCTCAACATTGTAAAAGCAATCTACGCTAAGCCCCAGGCTAGCATCATTCTGAATGGAGAAAAATTGAAGGCATTCCCTCTAAAATCTGGAACAAGACAGGGATGCCCTCTCTCACCACTTCTGTTCAACATAGTTCTCGAAACACTGGCCAGAGCAATTAGACAGACGAAAGAAATTAAAGGCATAAAAATAGGAAAAGAAGAACTTAAACTATCACTATTTGCAGATGACATGATTCTATACCTAGCAGACCCAAAAGGGTCTACAAAGAAACTATTAGAGCTAATAAATGAATTCAGCAAAGTGGCAGGATATAAAATCAACACGCATAAATCAAAGGCATTCCTGTATATCAGCGACAAACCCTCTGAAATGGACATGAGGACAACCACTCCATTCACAATATCCTCAAAAATAATAAAATACTTGGGAATCAACCTAACAAAAGAGGTAAAAACTTATACAATGAAAACTACAGAACCCTAAAGAGAGAAATTGAAGAAGATCTTAGAAGATGGAAAAATATACCCTGTTCATGGATAGGCAGAAGTAACATCATCAAAATGGCGATATTACCAAAAGTTCTCTATAGGTTTAATGCAATGGAAGTTGTTTTAAAGGCTAATTATGGGAATTTTATTTATCCTAAACAAGAGAACTCTCTAAAACAGGGACCAGCAAACTTTTTCTGTAACGAGGATGGTAACAAATGTATTGTGATTTGTGGCCCATACAGTCTCTATCACAACTACTTAGCTCTGATGTAGCACAAAGTCAGCCACAGATGATTGCCTAAGACGCTCAAGGCTTACAGGGCTTACATTGCAGAATCAGGTGCTAGTAGACTTGGCCACTGAGTCCTGGTGCACTGACCGTGGTCTATGTTTTTATAGAGAATAAATTTGGGTTTCTTGATATAAAACTCCTGGAGTGTTTGTAAATGAAAGTAGCTTAGATCTAGTTTAGAGTTTTAATATTCAAAAGAAGGAAGAGGGGTGGCAATGTCACATACCTTTGACAAAATAAAATGTCACAGCACATCACAAGGGCATGCCAACTCATCTTGGCTGAAGTCAGAGGCCTGTGTTGGCGTACTATCTAGATTTTCAATCTTCAGCTTAGAATAATTTCATTGGCATTTTATTAGAAAGGCACTAATCAGATTTAATAAAATTGTAGGATTTTATAATTTGGTTTGAAATATTTATATTGCTTACACACACACTAAAGAAGAAGTTATCTTTGTTAGAGTCATACATAATACTAGAGTTGGGCCTGAATTGGCCTTTGACTTAATTTTGAATAAGCTATGTAAGCATTAAACACTATGTTATCTGTCAGAACCTATTTCTGCTTCTTGGGTCAATTAAACCAATTGAATTCTGCTTATATATGAAAGTTCAACAGAACTTGAAATCCTGTTCAAAGAACTAGATTTTCAAGATAGATGGTAAGAAATAGGTTTCTTGAAAATTATTTTAAAGCCCTTATGATTCTAAACAATAAGGTAACCACTATGTCATTTATTTCCTTATTTTTCTCTTTGTCCTTGAAAATCCCCCCCACACACACACATACATACATTGTGAAAGCAACTACAGATGATGTAAATAAATGAACATATCTGTGTTCTAATATATTTCCAAAATTTGACAACAGGCAGGATTTGACTCATAGACCATAATTTGTCAACCACTGAACTAAAGTATATGCTATATTAGTTATGTCTATTGAATGATTTGTTATTAATTTTTAAATTAAAAATATGGCATTATTTGTCTTAAGAAAAACATATCAAATTAAGTTAAAAGAATAGACTAACTGTGATGGGACAGAAGTCCTTAAAATTTACGCACCATCTTTCTATTTATCTATGTTTTGTACTATATGAGGGAATATCTCTTTAAGTACGAGTATCTCATACCTGGTTCAGAGAACTTGCTTAAAGCAGGAGACATTCCTGTACATGTTTCTTTTCAGAAGGGTTTGGAATAAACTGTGACTTTAACCATTTGCATGAGCAGAACACAGGATGGACAGCAGTACAATATGACAACCTTTTCATTTGCAATATTCACAGGCCAGTTTGCTTTCTTTGGCTCATGCCATGGCATTTATGTCTTATTATATGCTGGCTGAATGAGACTGTGTTTCCCCTTTTTTCCAGACTCTAGTTTTGAGTTGATAAAGCCTGTGGATCAATGGCAGATTTACACATGCTGTTTGTCCACCTGGTGCTTATTTTAAAAACAACTGCTTCTCTCAAAGTGGACACTTGAGAGTGGATGTGTTTATTCATTCTGTTCTAGATAGAAACCCTGATGATTTCTTTCTAATGTCCATAAATATTCTTTGGTCTAACAACAACAGAAGCCCAAGGCGTTTTTCATGTAACCATTAGGTGCTTTGCAATCCAGAGCAGCTCCATGATTTTGTTAGCCCTGGATATATGGCAGTGCATCATCTAGAAACAGGTACAGGTATTTATTGAGCTTCTATATCAATTTATATATTTAGATTTTTTTCATGTACTGTGTTTTACTTAACCAGAATAAACAACCTGTAGACAGATAATGTTAATCCCAACTAAAGGGGAGAGAGCAGAGTTACAGAATATAATGAAGCTTCTTTGGGTTTCATGTTTAAGCAAATAGGCAACACTGAAGCACGGTAATGATGAACAGAATTTTTGCACTAGAGAGACTCCAGAATTTCAGTGATAATTGCAGTCTTATTAATTCATATAACCTTGCCAAGTTATTTAGCTCTAAAGACCCCTTTTTCCAGGTGAGAAGTTTACTGATGTTGATGTTGATGTTATATATAAACAGATGATGTTATATGTAAAATGCTTGAGAGGGATTTTAGCTTGAGCCAATATACTCAATATATTTTAATGGCTATTACTAAAGTGATAGATCCAATGTGCAAATTATTTCCTTGTGACTTCATATCCTTGATTTTCAGTCACACAAAGCTTATTATTCCTTTAAGGTGATTCTCTTGTTTCCACTCACAGTTGCACAATTTGCAAAGGATAATTGAAACTGAACGCTCAACCTTCAACTCAGGGTCTAATAAAAATTCAATTAATAATTGGCTAAAATGGGTTGGGAATATTCAGAGCATGTGTTTTGTGATTGGTAAGCAGAGAAGTGTGTGTTTTCTATATAAAAGAAGGGAGTAGCTACTTATTGCCAAAAAATTGTTGGCAAATACAAATACAAGCCTGAATTTGTTATATCACTTACTTTTTTCAAGATCAGGCAGAAATGCAGATTTTTTTAATGTTAAAATATTCAATTTTTAAGACACTGGGTCTCCATGAAGAGAGAGTCTAGAGAATGGGAGAAATCTTTGCCAGCTGCTCCTCTGATGGGGGATTAATATCCAGAACATATAAAGAACCTGAAAAAATTAACACCTCAAAAACAAATAACCTAATTCATAAATGAACAAAAGAACAAAACAGTCATTTCTCAAAAGAAGAAACACAAATGACCAAAAAGCATGTAAGAAAACGTTCAGCATGTGGAACAATCAGGGAAATGCAGAAACTACACTAAGATTTCATCTCACTGTAGTCAGAATGGCAATTATCAAAAATACAAACAATAATAAATGCTGGTGAGAATGTGGGAGAAAGGTGCACTCCTACATCATTCGTGGGACTGCAAATTAATATAGCCACTCTGCGAAGCCATATGGAGGTCCCTCAAAAAACTGGGAATGGAACCTCCATGTGACTCAGCTATCTCCCTCCCCAGTATTTATCGAAAAAAAAAAAAAACCCTAAAATAATGACAGCATAGAAATATGGCTACTTGAAAGTTTATATCAGCACAATTCACAATAGCCAAATTATGGAATCAGTCTATATACCCATCAATAGATATATGGATTAAGAAAATGTGCTTATATACACAATGGAGTTTTACCCAGCCATTCAGGAAAACACAATTATGCCATTTTCTGGCAACTGTAAGGAAATGAATAGCCTCATGCTAAGTGAAATAAACCAGACTCAGAAAATCAAGGGATGAATGCTTTGTCTCTTATGTGGAATCTAGGGCAAAACAAAGGAAAGAAAGGAGGGATCAAATATCATCAGGATAAGGAAAGATCAGTGTAGTAGAATAAGGAGATGGAGAGGAGGGAAGAAGCAGGGATGGGAAAGGGGAGGAAATATGGAATATATTTAATAAAATTACTTCTTGTACATATACAAATATACTATAGGGAATTTCACCTTTATGTGTATGTGGACTCTAACAGTCAAGGATGGATAAATGGATGAGCAAGAGAGAGATCAGTGGAGTAGAGATGGGGAGAAACAGAGAATGAAGTGGAATGGGTTAGATTCCATGCATGTTTGGTTTTTGTCATGATGAGCCCAGATACTATGTTTAACTATAATGCTCCAAAACATACACACACACACACACACACACACACACACACACACACACATATCTATGTGTGTGTGTGTGTGTATATATATGAGCCCAGATACTATGTTTAATAGTAGCTACTTATTACCAATATATATTGCCAGAATATATATATATATATACACACATATACATGTAAACAGATAAAAGAAAGATGTTGGCTCTCAAAATTTCTAAAATAGAAAGGACTTGCTTGGGAGTGATATTGGCCAAATCATATCCCTATATTTTGTGCATGTACGAACATGTAGCCACAAATCCCATCATTATGTACAACTTACAACTATAATGCACCAATAAAAATTGTGGAGAAAAACAGTAAGAATATACCAAATACATCTTCCAACTAGATTTTGGTGCTTGGTCATCAGCCTGTGGTGTTTTCTAGACTTAAACTGATATTTTACTAATGAGAAAACA
The DNA here is from genome assembly GCF_964194105.1 of Spermophilus citellus. Classification (NCBI taxonomy): domain Eukaryota; kingdom Metazoa; phylum Chordata; class Mammalia; order Rodentia; family Sciuridae; genus Spermophilus; species Spermophilus citellus. The sequence continues at coordinate 46,818,110 of NC_138199.1, read as the reverse complement.
AATTAAGAGGACTAGGTGGTTTGCCAAATTCACACTGGGCATGACTCATCATGCCAAGTTCACAGTGAGGCTGATCAGGACTAGCAGCGAGAGCTCTTTCTACCACCACATCGACTGCTATCATTCTTTTGGTTTTGAACATTTTTTCTTATGCAATTCCTCCCCAGATCAGGCAGGAAGATCTTTAAATAATTTTTTTTTCTAGTAGTGGAATCTGAAATAACTAGAAGTATTATTCTAGAAATAACTTCAAAATGCTCTTCCCTATAAACTGTAACAAAAGTATGTCATTCAATTTTGACATAATTCTTTCTGAATTCAGAAAATTTCATGTTTATAAAATATAAATTATTGCTTTTATCCTATTCAAAAATGTTTTTAAGAAAAGTGGGAAATGTAGGTTATAATACTCACATAGTATAGTGATATTTAAATTGGATTGAATATGTGTTGAAATTTACAGGGTTAAAGAGAAAATATAATGTAGAAATAAGTGTGAGGCTCACATGGCAACCTTGGGCAAGCACATTAACACCTTAGAAGTACTGTCTCTAAGGTGTTGTACACTCATAAGTGACATGTGGAGGTAGGCACAGGGAACTAAGTCTATGGAGTCATGTGATCAGACACATATTCCACAGTTAGTAAGCAGTGTAGCCAAAAGTAAGTGAAATCTATTTGTTATTAAGCCCTGAAATTGTAACTGGGTAAGGCAACTGAAGCTAGAGATGGGCTTCACCTTGAATGCAGAGGAAGAGAACAGGGCAGAACTGTGATATAGTGCCACATGTTCCTGTCTCCTTGCTGAAATCCTTGATTCTTTTTTTTTATTGGTTGTTCAAAACATTACATAGTTCTTGATATATCATATTTCACACTTTGATTCAAGTGGGTTATGAACTTCCATTTTTACCCCGTATACAGATTGCAGAATCACATCAGTTACACTTCCACTGATTTACATATTGACATACTCATGTCTGTTGTATTTTGCTGCCTTTCCTTCCTCTACTATCCCCCCTCCCCTCCCCTCCCCTCCCCTCTTCTCTCTCTACCCCCTCTACTGTAATTCATTTCTCCCCCTTGTATTATTTTTCCCTTTCCCCTCACTTCCTCTTGTATGTAATTTTGTATAACCCTGAGGGTCTCCTTCCATTTCCAAGCAATTTCCCTTCTCTCTCCCTGTCCCTCCCACCTCTCATCCCTGTTTAATGTTAGTCATCTTCTCATGCTCTTCTTCCCTACTCTGTTCTTAGTTACTCTCCTTATATCAAAGAAGACATTTGGCATTTGTTTTTTAGGGATTGGCTAGCTTCACTTAGCATAATCTGCTCTAATGCCATCCATTTCCCTCCAAATTCTATAATTTTGTCATTTTTTAATGCAGAGTAATACTCCATTGTGTATAAATGCCACATTTTTTTTTTTATCCATTCGTCTATTGAAGGGCATCTAGGTTGCTTCCACAGTCTTGCTATTGTGAATTGTACTGCTATGAACATCGATGTAGCAGTGTCCCTATAGCATGCTGTTTTTAGGTCTTTAGGGAATGGACCCAGAAGGGGAATAGCTGGGTCAAATGGCGGTTCCATTCCCAGCTTTCCAAGAAATCTCCATACTGCTTTCCAAATTGGTTGCACCAATTTGCAGTCCCACCTAAACAGACACTTCTCAGAGGAGGACATACAATCAATCAACAAGTACATGAAAAAATGCTCACCATCTCTAGCAGTCAGAGAAATGCAATTCAAAACCACCCTAAGATATCATCTCACTCCAGTAAGCTTGGCAGCCATTATGAAGTCAAACAACAACAAGTGCTGGCGAGGATGTGTGAAATCCTTGATTCTTAGTCTAGTTCCCATTTTTGGATTTGGATGCCTATAAAATAATTTGTTATTCTTCTGGTCTGTGCTTTTAAGGCTAGAATTCCATCTTTAAACCGAGTTCTATGTATTTACCATTCTCTTGACCATACTACCCAGCAAACACACAGGCTTCTCTGGACTTTCTGGGATCATGCTCTGTTTTCTCCATTTCCTTTCATCCTGGTGAAATTTTATCTCCCATGAATTTGATCTTTCTTCCTAGTAAATTTCCATTCTCTGATTCTAATATTCATCCCTTGGAAGATTATCTGCCTCATTGCTGAATAAGAGAAGGAAAAATAAATGATTGGGAAACAAAATTTTTGAGGAAGTAACTCTTCTGTGTAGTGAGTGATATTTGCTTATTTCTTATGTTACCATGTTGCAACTTTTTCTTTCTTTCTGTCTTGTGGGGAGCTATACAACACCTGAAGTTGACAGTAATGCTGTAGAATACTGCCAGCTTCATTCTTAGTGGCCATTGCTCTAGAATACAAGGGTCCTATTGGAAGACTTCTCTGATCTCTGGAGAAAGCTACATCATGGTATAAACTGCAGGTAATGAATATCTGCTACAGGACCTGCCAAGGGATTACTTCATCTAAAAATAATGTCTTTCTTAGCACATTGCACAAGTATGTGTGTGCCTCAGCACACTTGTACTGGCTGTTCCCTCTACCAGGAGGACTCTCCTACTTCAAATGACACTTTTTCCATCAATAGCACTTTTTCAAAGAGATTCTTTCTCAACCTGCTAAATAAGAGCAGAATGCGAAAATATATTGTGTCATTTTATCCTACTCCATTCATTCACAATACTTATTGTTGGAATAGATTTTATATATTTCATATGTCTATTTCTATATTCATCTCTTTCTTTCCTTTTTTCTTTTATTGGTTTTATTTTTTAAATACTTGACAGCAGAATGCATCACAATTCTTATTACACATATAGAACAATTTTTCATACCTCTGTTTTTATATAAAGTATGTTCACACCAATTCATGTCTTCATACATGTACTGATGTCTATCACATTCCACCATCCTTGTTAATCCCCTGCCCCCTCCATTCCCCTCCACTCTTCTTCCCTATCTATTTCTTCTCTCTTCCTTCTTTCTTCACATTTCTTTCCTTCTTTTCCTTTCCTTTCCTTTCCTTGCTGTGACTTTCCTCCCTCCTCCTGCTGCCTCTTCATTTCATCTAAGCCCAAGTTTCATGAGGACAAAAACTTCTCTGTCTGGCTCACTCACCATTATGCTTTCAAGTCTAGATCACTGCATAGCACATAAAAAATTCTCAAAAAAAAATTCTCAATGAAGATTTGTCTAATGGATGAATTATTTGTGTTCCTCTTTAATTAGCTGTTTGTGTTAGACAGAAATGCAGTATTCCGAAGATCTGGGCAATCAAAGGTACAAAAGGAGATTATATGCAATATAAACGTGGATTCCCTCCTATTCATAGATCTTACCCCAATTATATCCTAACTGTAAAATATAACAAAGAAAACAAATAAACAAACAAAAAACAGTTTTAAAGGGCATTTTAGAGATAAGTCAGAATATTTAATGTGTGCTCTAAATTGTAACAATTATTAAATCAGTTTCCTTATGGATTATGTTACTGGGGTTGTACAGGAGAATTTATTTTTAGAACATGAATGCTGAATTACCCAATGATAAATTGTCATGCTGTCTAAAAGTTACTTATTTCAATTGACTTAGCAATAGCAAAAGTAAACCATATATAAAGCACTTCTCTCTCTCTCTCTCTCTCTCTCTCTCTCTCTCTCTCTGGAGAAAGAGAGATTACAATTATGACAAAATGATAATTAGCAATATATGTGAAGTCTTCACTATAGAATTCTTTCAACTTTCTTGTAGGCTTAAGCATTTAAAAACAAAAAGGTTGGGAGAAAATAACTTTTCAAAAAAGCATTTCTGATGTGACATTTTAGTTAAATTTTTACCTGAAGTTTATTTTTCAATTTCCATATTTATACTATCAGTTTGTTGACATCAAAATGCTTAAAGGACTAAGCCTAATTTTCTTTTTTTTATTGATTATTTAAAGCATTACAGAGCTCATGATATATCATCTTTCATACATTTGACTCAAATTGTGTTTTGAACTCCCTTTTTCACCCCAAATACAGATTGCAGAATCACATCTGTTACATATTCATATTTTTACATAATGCCATATTAGTGCTGTTGTATTCTGCTACCTTTCCTATCCCCTACTATCCCCCCTCCCCTCCCCTCCCATCTTCCCTCTCTACCTCCCCTGCTGTTGTTCAATTCTCTCCCTTTTTTTCCCTCCCCCTTGCCCCTCATAACCTCTTATAATTTTATGTATCATTGAAGGTCTCCTACTATTTCCATGTGCTTTCCCTTCTCTCTCCGTTTCTCTCCCCCCATTCGTCTTTGTTTACTGTAGTCTTTTCCTCATGCTCTTCCTTCCTGTTCTGTTCTTAGTTGTTTTCTTTATATCAAAGCAGACATTTGGCATTTGTTTTTTAGGGCTTGGCTAGCTTCGCTTAGCATAATCTGCTCTAATGCCATCCATTTCCCTGCAAATTCTATGATTTTGTCATTTCTTAGTGCTGCATAATACTCCATTGTGTATAGATGCCACATTTTTTTATCCATTCATTTATTGAGGGGCATCTAGATTGGTTCCACAGTCTAGCTATTGTGAATTGTGCCGCTATAATCATTGATGCAGCCGTATCCCTATAGAGCGCTTTTTTAAGGTCCTCAGGGAATAGTCCGAGAAGTGCGATAGCTGGGTCAAATGGTGGATCCATTCCCAGCTTTCCCAGGAATCTCCATACTGCTTTCCAAATTGGCCTCACCATTTTGCAGCCCCACCAGCAGTGTACAAGTGTACCCTTTTCCCCACATCCCCGTCAACACTTATTGTTGTTTGACTTCATAATGGCTGCCAATCTTACTGGAGTGAGATGGTATCTTAGGGTGGACTTTTTAAATTGTGTGCCCAACTTTAGCCAGATGAGAACCAAGTTTATAAAAGACTTCCTGTGATTCTCACTAGCAGAATATCTCCTTTCCATTAAATATTAATAAGTGTACTTGAATTGTTAAAAGTTTCCCTATTCAGACTAAAGGAGAAGACTTTTGATCAACTTTATGAAAATTATTTTCATCTGAGTGATCATAACATAACTAATGAGTTTCATCCCTAGGAGCACTTATTTACAGGGAACTAAAATAGATTTTCGATATTCAAATTTATATACTTTATGTACTCTAGACTAATTCAATTCAATGAACTTGGAAACTGGGAGACAGATATTAAATAACTAGGAACAATAAAATGAAAATGTATCTCACCTTTCTGTGTTTTTATGAGCGTCTTTCTACAATAGAAACAATTTGCCCCTGGGTCTTACTGTTCTGGTACATAAAGTAATTTTGAAGATTGCTAGTTTTGTATGCAGGTAGCTAATTATTGATTAGCAGATTTGCTCCTTACAGGGAAAACTAATTATCTGTTATAACGGCTTAAGACAATACAATAAAGGGACACTTAATGCATAGTCATGTATTTCACACAAAAATGGTATAGTTGGAACATGAAAAAGTACATACTGTTATTTTATACCAGGTAGTCATTTTTAACCAAGAAACAATTGGCATTGAAATATATTCACATTACTGAGGTTTGGATAGAGCCACTAATCTTCTTCCTAAATATAATTCGCTTTTAAACTAGGTGTTTCACTCTAGAGAACACTACATATAGGAGATGTTCCCACAAATACTGTTTACTTTGTCAGTTTCCCTTATCCTGTGAGAGATCAAGACTGAAAATCATAGGTTCCAATGTCACTAATCACATTTACAACATCGGGGATTTCCCACACCATTTATGACGGAAATTTAAAGTGCTTTTTTTGATGAATTCTGGTACCACGGGCACTTAACCACATGAGCCACATCCCTTGCCCTTCTTTTTTAAAAAATCATTTATTTATTTTTTAAAATATTTTTATCTGTAAATGGAGACAATATCTTTACTTATTTTTTATGTCATGCTGAGAATTGAACACAGTGCCTCACACATGCTAGGCAAGTGCTCTACCACTGAGGTACAACCCCAGCAGTTATTTTTTTTTTTTTTAATTTTGAGACAGGGTATTGCTCAGAGCTTTGATAAGTTTCTGAGGTTGGCCTCAAGCTTGCAATCCTCTTACCTATATTTCCTGAGTCACTGTAATTACAGGACTGTGCCACCATACCCAGCTGGTACAAAAATTCTTATGATATTATTTGCAGATTAAAATCATCAGTAACAAAGGAGTATATGGCTGATGGGGATATCTTACTACTAGTGTTCCTTCTGAAGTCTTTTACTAATGAACCAGAAATTAAAAAATTCTGTGCTATTGCTTTTATTTTCTTTTGGACAATTCTGTCTTTGTATCCGTTGTGTCTATGGTTTATTGAAAATAAATCCTCCTTCAACAGGGAACATGTGCCTCCATGAGAAAATTTATCTTTCTTTGTTTCATCTGTTGCTAACTATTGCTGAAGTACAATTCATTCATAAGTTTACAAAGCATATGCATTTATTCAATAAGATGTATTTAAGTTTAGAGTAGTTAACATGTATGTTGTTATTTGGATGTAACATGTCCCCCAAAAGCCCATATGTGAGACAATGCAAGAAAATTTAGAGGAGAAATGATTGGATTATGATGGTCTTAAGCCAATAAGTGATTTGATCCCCTGATGGGATTAATTTAGTGGTGAGTGGTGACTGAATGTGGCTAGGGTGAGGCTGGAGGAGGCATGCCATTGAGGTATATATTTTGTATCTGGTGAGTGGAGTCTCTCTCTGCTTTCTGATCATCATGTGAGCTGCTTCCCTCTGCCATGCTCTTCTGCCCTGATGTTCTGCCTCACCTGAGGCCCCCGAAGAATGAAGCCAGCCTTCTATAGAATGGGACTCTGAAACTGTGAACCCCTAAATAAAATTTTCCTCCCCTACAATTTTACTGTTCAGGTCTTTTAGTCACAGCAGCAAAAAAGATGACTAAGACAGAAATTGGTACCAGAAATGGGGCCATTGCTATGACTAACCTGATCATGTGGTTCAGAGATTTTTGGAACATTTTGAAATTGGTGGGAGGAATTTTGTGGTGCTTAGCATTGCAAGCTAGAAATGCTTTAGATTGTTGTAAGCAGAGCTTAATGGCTGATTCTAGTGGGAGCTCGGAAGACCAGAATGCCAATAGGACTGGGGAGAGTGAAGACAGTGCTTATGAGGTTTTAGAGAAAAAGGAGGGCACCATTGGTGATTGGGCTAAAGGCTATTCAAGTTTTTTTCTGGCTGAGAAGTTGTCTGAATTTTGCTCATGTACTGAGGCTTTCTATGAGGCTGATTTTAAAAGCAATGGACTTCTTAATCTGGTAGAGAAAATTTCTAGGCAGCAGAGCTACTTCTGGATGTGTCTTGGATATTTCTGGAAGCTTTTAGCCAAGTTTATTGTGATATCCAGGAGCAGAATGCAGTACAGAAAGATTTGAAAACCTGGGCTTGAAATGTGGTAGTAAAACTGGTGCTAAGAAAGTTGTAGCTGTTAAAGACATTACTGCCACTAAAGATTTGCTAAACACTTTGTCTAGAGACAATAAGAAAGATGGCTTGAGGGCATCTCAGGAATTGGCAAGACCACACCCAGCTCAGGGAGTGAAAGTAAAAATTCTTTTGAGAAAAGACCAATGGTGCATCTTTCTTGCACAAAGGGACCTAGGAAGGTTTTTCAATGTGTTCAGCCACCCAGATACTCAGAGGCTGCTGCAGCCATAGTCTCTAGAGACTTTATTTCTCTTTGATATGGCAATAGACCTTGGTGTTAACCACATGATGCTAGTTCTTCAGAAATGCAGAATGATGGAGTTAGAGGGTCATGGAGGCTTCCACCATGATTTCAAAGGAAGGCCTGGGAGGTCATCAAAGTGCAGCAGGGTTAGAGACCCTGTGGGCACCCCCTGAGAAGGCAAAGTGTAGAGATGTGAGGAGAAATTGATGCTGCACTGGAGACCATAGGATTCAGAAATGCCAATAACCTGGGACATCATCCTAGGAAAGCTGTAGGAATTGAGCAGAGATGAGACAACAGAAAGTTCACTGTCACTGCAACCAACAAAACCACAGGGGAGGATTTACACAAGCCCTGTGGAGAGACCATCATGATGCCATGAGTTGCAGATGCTGGACAAGGAACTAAAGACTTGTTTGCCCAGCTAGGTTTCAGTCTTGCTTTGGTCATTTTCCTTCTTTCTATGTCCTATTTTGGTGAATGAAAATATTTACTCTGTACCTTTATATATTGGACATGTAATCACTTTTGATTTTTATAGGAGCTCACAATGTGAGCTTGCCCTGAGTCTCAATGGAGACTTTGGACTTGAACTTTTAGGTAGTCTTGGAACTCTTGAGACTATGGGGACATGTGGAAATGGACAAAACCTATTTTCCATTATGAGCTGGTCATGAGCTCTTGGAAGCCAAAGGTGAAATGTTATGGTTAGGATTTAAGATATCCCTCTAAATCTCATGTATGAGACAATGCAAAAGGTTTAGAGGACAAATGGATTATGAAAGTTTTAACCCAATCAGTGAATTAGTCTTCTGATGGGATTAACTGGGTGATGATTGAAGATTGGTAGGGTGTGGATGGAGGAAAAGAATATTAGGGGCATGGCTTTGGAGTATATATTTTGTGTCTGGTGAATGGTGTCTCCCTCTGCTTCTTGATCATCATGTGAGCTCTCTTCCCTTCACCACATTCTTCCACCATGATGTTCAACCTCATCTTGAGCCCTGAGGAACGGAGTCTACTGTCTATGGATTGAAGCCTCTGAAACTATGAGCCCCCAAATAAACTTTTCCTTCTCTATAATTTTTTCTGTTCAGAGTTTTTAGTCACAGCAGTGAAAAAGCTGCCTAACACAATATACTTAAGCAAATATTGCTTCTCTGCTTTGAGTATTAATTGTGGACAAAAATATCAATGGATATTTATAAATCAAGTTATCATATAACTTCATCACAGTCAGTCATCACTACAAACTTGGGAAGTAAATATTTGGAGCTCAGTTTTATATATTTTAAGAAAAAAAAGAAAACAACAACTACTCTGTATTTCAGAGATAAAGCAAACTTCCAAATTCAGTAGCCTGACAGGAATATAGAATCTGTTCCTTTGACTTTGGGTTTCCTTCCATATCTGATAGAACAAATTGCCTCTCATAAAGCAAAATGAAACATTATAGAACAATTTTTGGTCAACTCCAAATTCCCTCTCTGAAAATAACATGAAGACACTGAAGGAAGCAGATTCATAGCTTCTGTCATTCTCAAGTTCAAAGCTATAATCCCTAACTCTCTTGTGCCTCTGCAGGACAAGCTGGACCAAGAAATTGGGCAATCTTTGTTTATGGAATTGTAGGACCTGAGATGTGGAAGCTGTGAGGTTGCTTAATTGGAGAACAGAGGTGGAGGTATGCTTCACTAGACTCTGTGGGAGCAGCTGGAGATAAATCAAAGACAGCACTTGCTTCTGGTGGCTGTGAAAATGTCAAGACATGGAAAAAGTCAAAGTCAAGTTTCTGATGGTAACAGGTGAGAGCTAGAAAAATGTGAAAAATAGAGCTAAAGCTCTCCAAAAGGAAAAAAAAAATAAAAGGACAAAAAAATTGAGTGTGGCCCATACCATATGCCATTTTGCTGAGTTAGTCTGACACCCATTTGCCTTCACAGATTAAGTAGACAAGTCAGGTGGCAGGACACCAGGAAAACATGGACTCCAATGTCATTTTTAAAGGGGGCTGGGTAGCTATTGAAATCACCCAGGACCAAAACATTTGAAGGATTTGTAACTATGCCTTCATTATGACATTGCAGCACAAATTGCCAGTTAGAAAGTAGTGGTGATGTCTGGCCATCAAAGAAGACTCTCCAACTTTCTCATGGCTTAGATCTTATCCTAAAGGTGAATCAAGTCTTCTATGACTTAACTTACACCCTGCTGCTGCTTTTCATGTACAGTTGCCAATCTCTTTTCATTATGTTTTGAATGTTTTAAAAATTAGCAATCACAGACCCACACTATTTTAAAATGAAATAAATTATAAAGAAAAATGATCACATATTTGAATGCCACAGCAATGTTAGATTATTATTCGTATTTTCTGTTTGCTCACTTAATTTCTGTACTTAAATATTTTTCCAATACTGTAACAGTTTTTGGACCACTGACAATTGAGGGACCACATGTTAAGAAGCACTGGAGGGCTCAGAACTTCCCTTTACACTATTATAATTATATGTATGGATATGATCTTTATATATTGTATTAGAGTTCTAAAGTTTGAGTTTTAAAAGAATTTTTGCAAGTCTCATTGCTCTTAAAATAATTTGCAAAATAATATTAAAGAGATTTCAGTGCCTTCAATTAAATTTGGCTTTTTCTAAGGGAATGAAATAAAAAATGTCTATGGCACTGTCCTGAGTCTTGCTGAGTTTTCATGATTGCTCCCAGGTTTTCAAATTGATATCTGCAGGGTAAAGCACTGTTCTTCAGTGTTAACATGTTGCACACATACTGTGGTTAGCTTCTGCATGTCTTAAATTGAACAGTTCAAAGTATTATGAATCAATATTTTTTTTTTCTTGAACAGGCACAATGACTAGTTTGCAAGCTTGGTTAAACATTTATTTAAGAAAGGTATAATAAATTAAAATTCTAAGTTGTTCATACTTGCGCTGCACATTTATCAATTTGACTTTCAATCATTGTTGAAAATGAACACATCAATTTGTAAACCAAACATTGTATGTTTTGTAAGATTTTCAATCTTCTTTTATTTTATTTTTTTTTTTTGGTATTGCCGTAATAAAAATATCAGTTTCTTTGCTCACTTGCCCTTTAATAAAAATCTCCTAGTCTCAGCCGAAAGATCACAAATCACTAATAGGATTTTAGGACTATTTTTGAATAAATTGAAATGCAATAATAAGATTATAGTTAATCCATACATAGCATTTAGTATGGACAGAATTTGCTCTAAACTTTTTATATGCATTAACATGTTTGCTCACCTACCAACTCTGAGAAACACACACTGTTAACATCCACATTGTTCATGGCACTGTTATCATCTCCATTTTACCAGTTTGTGAGGATGAAACAAATGGCTGTCTTAGAGGATAAAGCACGGCTTTGTGCTGCAGTTACAATTCCCCATGTTAAATTATTGCAAATGGAATCTACCAAAGACAGCAAAGGAACACCAGCAGCTCTGTTGAGGTAGGCCAATTAAATGGCTTTGTCATATCCCTGGGCTGGGCATTTCTCTCATGCCATTTCACCAGGTAGAGCTTTGAGGCAGCAAACCAAAGAATCCTTTTTTCTCATTACATCTTCCATTTCCCATTAATCCTATTTGAAAGCAATGTCTCCTCCACATTAAAAAAAAAGTCAGTCTTTTATCCAGATATTTGCAGATTCTCCAATGGTTAAAACATTTAGACAGCATCATGGTGATTGTCTCCTTTCACTTTCAACCCAGTTGTACTGATCTGAAAACTATTTTTTTTTTTTGGTACAAGGGATTGAACCCAGGAGTGCTTAACCACTGAGCAACATCTCCAGTACTTTTTTTTTTTTTAATTTTGAGCCAGCCCACTAGACTGCTTACATATTTGCTAAGTTGCCAAGGCTGGCTTCAAACCTGCTATCCTCCTGTCTCAGCCTCCTGAACCTCTAGGATTATAGGCATGCACCACCCCATCCAGTCTCATCTGAAAACTCTTGATTTTATTTTTGCAATTGCAATTTTCACCTCTTTCCCTTTCAAACATGGTGATGCTCCAGCTTGCTGGAGTGTCAATGAGTTAATGTTATGGATTTGGGGCCAGAGTAACTGGTGCAATGAAACAGAATGCATTGATGATGTGTTATGTCAGCTATGATTTCTTCATTGCAACATTTCCCCAAAACCTTTTTTATTCTGTTGCCATTGGTCATGACCAAAACCACTCATAACCTGCAATGCAGTCTGGTGACATTTTCAGGAATGGAAGCCTGAAAATAGAACTTTCTCATACTTCCCTTGTGTTTTCTTTCTTTGTGTGACAAAATTCAGTCATTGTATTTTCTTCTTCTGGAAATATGGCATGGTCTAATATTCTACAAGTGCCAGTGGCCACTGAAAAAATGTCCTGAAGAGTCCTTCCATTATAGCATTGCAGGTGCTACTTGGGGCCACCGTACCATCTCCAATGTCAAATGTTAACAATGATGCACTAAATAGGTTAGAATTAAGTGACCTTCCTATCTATTTACCTACCAATCTGTTATTAAAGTCTTTTAGGAAAAACATAGTGTACTTTGTATTCAAATGGCTGTAAAGAAGAGAAAAGTAACGGAAGTATCTAAACAGGAAAGAAAGAAAAGTGCACTGAGGCCAGACTTGTGGGAACTGTCCAGTGACATTATACCCTTGTTTTTTATTCTCAATAGCAGATAAATCTCCCTCTGTTATTTCTTATGGAGACCCCTATTATATCTGTGAAACCCAATAAGTACACAATCTCCCTAGTATGTGAATGTACTTCCGTATGTAGTTACCAGAACCATTTATCCTCCAGTCCAATCAGTTTTACTCCTGAAATATAATTGAGAGTTGTCCACTTTCTCCAGCTGCCCTCCTACCACACAAGTACATTCTGCCCATGACTCTGCCCCTCTTCTACAGACATCAACTTGATTTGTTGCTTTGACTCTTCGATAAGGTACTTGACACTTCACTACTTATTGTGGAAATTGGTAGTACTCTAATCAGATCAATCCTTTTTCTGTTCCTAAGGGCTGAAGAAAATTATCAATGAGTCAGTTCCATCCTCAGAGTTTAAAAAATATCATTGATGGACTCTGTCACTTTTTATATTATCTCTACAACTTCACAGACTGTGCATTTCACACTTAAACACATTCAAGAGCTCATCATACTGTAACACAGATACACAGAAACTTTTCTTACCATAGTGAGATGAAGGCCAGAAATAGGCCTCTGTATTCATGCCCACGATATTTTCCTTATTGCCTTTGCATTACAATGATGTGGATTATTGCTGAACCAATAACCCCCAAAGTCCTGAGAATAACTTGGATATCAATGACCCATGAAAATCTGCAATATCACTGGTCACAAAGGAGGTCTGGCTCTCCCTACAAGCATGACATACAGTTATGTTTATGTTCCTCTAGAGAATCTTGCCTTTCTCCACCCTTTTATTTTATTTTATTCTATTCACAGTATTGTAATTTCAGAAGAAGAGAATAAACTACACCCTGTGGCCTCAAACCAAAACCATATTTTTATTGAATCTATCAAGTGACCTCGGACATCACAAAAGCAAAATCCAAGTGCACATTTTATCAATACTGCAAAAATCACTACATTCCTTATGCGTGTACCTGATCTTGTTTTCTGATCCTTGCATAAACCTAAATTCTTTATATATAAAGGTTCTAGTAGATGCAATTCTTGTGATTTTTCTAGGCAAGTCAAAGGGGCATTCAACTCAAAAGACAATGTATGCATATAATTTATGTATACTTTGTATAAAACAAAAATTTCTAGCTTTGAACTTGATTGTGGCATTTACCATCTATATTAACCCAGCTGTGCCTCAATGTTCTCATCTATAAGACAGGGAAAATCATAGTAACTACCTGATTAGGTTGCAATGAGAATTAAATAAATTAATATGTGTAAAACTATCAGACAGTGACTAATATACAGTATTTACTATAGGAGTGACAACAGTTATTACCTTTGGTAGATAATAATTCATAATGCATTTCAATCTAAAATGAAAAAAATATATATATCAAACTAGATTAGCTGCCAACATGGAAAAAGTAGAAATTCAATGATAAATAAATTTCAAGATACATCTCTCCACTTAGACAAAAGTAGTCATGAGATCTGTAATAATTTAACTCAAGCCTTTTGTTCATTCACTATTCTAAGAACCAGAGCTAGGGTAGTGTAACAAGAGACAATATCTGTGTTGTATTTTAGTGGTAGGAGACACGTGAAAATAAATAAGTGCGTTTGATTGTGATAAATGCAAAAAAAAATGTTAAGTTGATATGATAGGGACTAAATTGGAGGAAGGTTAGAAAAGCCTGGGGGGATTGGCATTTGAACTGAAACTTGATGATGATAAATAAGTGAGCCATACTAAGGGCTGGAGGAAGAAAGCTCCATTCAGATGGACCTTTGGCCTGTCATAGGAACTGGAAGGACCATTTGGCTAAAGCATGGAAATCTAGGAGGAGAGTCATGGAAATGGTATTGGAAATGGAGGAAGAGGGCAGATCAGGTAGAACATCGTATGCCAAAAAAAAAAAAAAAAAAAGGCATCATTATTATGGTCTGAGTGTATCAGAAAGCTATTAGAAAGTTTTATATAGGAAAGTGATGTAACTGGACACTAAAATACATTGAAATCATTCTAATATAAAGGAAAATGGATTTGGATTGGTGTTGTACTTAACAAGAATGAAGTCAGATAGGCTTATTAGAGAAAAAATGTTGCAGAAGTCACAGGCAGAATGTCCTTGTGCGGTGAGAGGGCAGCTGGAGAAAGTGGGCAGTCCTCAATTGTATTTCAGGTGTAAAACTGACTGGACTGGATGATAGATGGTTCTGGTAACTACATATATGGTTATATGGATTCTTCCAACCATAAGATCTGTGCAGGAAAATATCAGGCCAATGCTTGGTTATTTTTCTACTTCTTCAGCATCAGATGATGTCAAAGATCTAATGTCACCCTTGGCTTTGGCCCATCCCTTTTCTGTTTCAGTCTTCTCTAATCTTCTAGCTTCTGGGGACTGGAGTTATCCTTGAAAAAGACTCTTGTACCTAGTGGAAATTCTGTTTTCCAATTGCTAACCCCAAATTATTTTCCCTCAATTTCTAGTCCATCTTGAGCCTGGGGCAGCTATCCCTATAATAGAACTCAAGTGTCAGCTCAACTATTTTCCAGATCTGTAGTTGAGATTTGTAGGAAATAAGATCCTCTGATTTGATTTGCAGCCTACTAGGTAAAGCCTTGAAAATTAAAACCTGCCTATCCTTTTCCAATATGTTGTTACTAGTTCCCTAATAACTTGCTTCCTAGAGGACAAACCAGAGTGAATAGGAGGAGGCAATAAAGCTGTGGTGTTGCCATTGTTCTTATTTCAATTGCCATTTCCCTGAAGACACAACTTCATTCTACCTACAATATTAAACACCAGTATTGCTTCAAGTGGAACTTAATTTCATTCACTGGGCATTTTGATTTTTGCTACTATATTTTTTTCTTCAGGACCAACACCTACAGCCAATTTTCTCTAGTCTCAACTTATACCCCTTTCATCTTCCTTACTAGCTGAGCCCAATAAGAGTCTAGCACATTCTACGTGGTCACATTAATTCTTATAAATATTAAAGTAGCTTTGTTGGCAATATCAAAGAATGCTACACATCTCCAATCCTTCCATTAAAGACTGAAGTGAAATGTTATTTAGGGAAAAAAAGTAGGCTCTCATTAATCAGAGCACTGGCCCCCACGTAGGTCCTTCAAGATGCAAATGGGCAAAATAATGTTGATATAACTATACTGAATTATTAAAAATTTCCCTAGGTTGAAACCACAAAGACTGGATTAAGAAAGAAAATGAATGGCACAGATCATGATAACTTCATGCAGTTCGTTTGGAAGATGAACAACAAAATAATGATAGAAACCATAGCCACATGAAAAATCCAGAGTTGGGTAGCTTAGATTTATGATTAATGAGGCACTCGATTAGGTGCTTTTGAGCTTGTTTTTATTCAACATTTCACAGAAGATATGTCAGTGGGTGGAGTCTCTTCTCTGTGAAGGTCAAGACAGACATCAAAGATGGTAGGTTCAATCTAGAAGAGAAACAAATGCAGTTGCTTGGAAAACTAAAACAAATTAGGAAGGATTGACTGTCCCAGAAGTGGCCAAGTATATTCTCATTTTTCTAAAGAACACTCAGACTTGAAGTTGAGGCTCTGCTGTGGCCCTGAGTTAACCAGTGCAGGGTATGCTCTTCATGTGACTTGTCCTACTCCTCTGTGGGAGATTCTCTGATCATTTCCTCCACCACAACCACTATATTTAAATGCTCACTGTCAGATCACTTTGGTGTTCAGTATTACTTTTTCTCTTTTGAGCTATTTGCTCAAATAGAACTCAGTTTTCAGAAAGTCGATATATTAATTTTCTCAATTTCAGGAGACTTTTGCCCTTTCAAGAAGGGAAGAGATTGGCACATCTACTTCAGATGTTGTCAGAGATGTCCTATGCTTCCCGGCTGCAGTGGAAAAGACTTCATTTTTCATCATCGAGAGTTAACATCTTGGTAGATATATGTGTGACTTGGTGTTCTTGGGAAAGAGCTTCATAGTTTTGATCCTCAAGCCAAATTTATTATTAAAATTCCATAAATAAAGGAATAAACTGAAGTGCAGAACAGCCTTGAGACATTATGATAAAATCCCTGGGGACACCTGGCTTGTCAGTGACTTCTCAGGAACCTACACTTGTGCTTGAGGTCAGGCAAACAAGTTGCCAGAATTCCCAAGAACAGTTAGAACGAGGCAGAAGGCTGTTGCATTTCAATGACAATGTGCCATTCCTATTCATTGCAGGGATGACGTTCTTCCAAGATCAAAAAGCCAAAATGACTATTTGAGAGTTCAAGGCTTTTAATCTGTGTGATCATTTCAGTATGAAACAAAAGCAAAGAGGCAAATAAACAATACCAATGGCAACGTGCAAAACCCTACTCATATCCTCCAACATAACTGCTACGTTTATCTGACAAACATTGCCATTTCGTACAATCAGACTCATTTATAACCTCTCTGTCTTGATTCACAACTATAGAGTTAACTTCAATTGGATAATAGTACAATACGCACATACCCAAAACAGCTTGATAATTACATAGTATCTAAATGCAGATTTATAGATTTTAGCATTGATATCTCCATTAGCTATCTGTTCCTCTTGTTTCAAGTTAGGATTGGGTAGCAAGTGAGGATGAGGTAGTAGATACTAGGATATGTTCTGTTCTCCAGCTGTTGGCGATAATATAACTTCATTGCAGAATTGCTTGAGCTCTTCATCATTTGCCTATCAGAGTCCAATTCAGTTCACACTGAAATATTTTCCTTCTTTTAAAATTGTTATCTTCACTGACATTATGCCAATGCGTTTTGCACTGATTCACAAAAATGCTTTTTCCCGTTCATTTGATTTTTCACAGCCTACAAAGCATATGGGCTGTGCTCTCTCAGAATCTCCATAACCTAAAGGAAAGAGGTCTGGCTAAATGGATTTTTGAAGTCCCATTCAGCCCTGCCACTCTGTCATCCACCAAACATAATCAGAGATTTGTGATCTTTTGTGTCATCTTTTATATGATTACCCACATAGAAATTCCACACAACAGCGAAAGGATGATTTTCCATAGATTATTATATCATTGCTATCGGAGACCTTTTTTTTCCTTCTCTTTGCAATACACTACCTTTTATGTCATTCAAACCTTCTTTCACAGTAGGAAAAAGATGGAAATATTAAGTGACTTTCCAAGTGCTACCAGAGCAAGCCAGAATCAGAGTCTGCATCTGGCCTGAGGACATAGTTGATGGGTGTTTCATCCACAGGCCTGTTAGCAGCACCAGAGAAGGGCAGGGCTGGCAGAGTATTCAGAAGGAAGGAATGGAGATGGATTTAATAATGTATTGCAACTTTATAAAAAAATCTCTTCTGCTAACTGTAATCTACATAGTCTTCTTAAATGGGAGATGCTCCTAATAATATCCTAAATATCTTATACAAAGTCTTAATTTATCATCAACATGTCAGTTTCCGGAAATTTGTGTTCCTATCCAAAGTTTATACAATAGATCAGAGCTTTGGATTGGCAATATAGCAGTGATCTCTGTTTGCTTTGTTTCCTCCCAAATAAGCATATTTAAGAATAAGAATTAATTCATATTATTAAGGATATATTAAGTGAAAATTATAAGGAATTCATAATTTAATTCTTAAACTTGTATAAAACTTAAATTGATTTCAGGTCAAGTAAATTATATTTGATTTTGCATAATGCTTTGTCAGAGTCTACTTTTACTGTAAAAGTCTAAGGAAAGAGAATTATGTAATTATTATTGCTCTCCTTTTCCCCCCACACACATTGAGTGCTTTTAAGCTACATTTGATTGTATTTATATAATCTATACACTTTACTTAATGAATTTATGATATATACAAAATTTATATGTACATATTATAAAACTCATAAGAATACTAGCTACAGTTAAAAAACATCAAAATACCAATTAAAATAATCATAGTACAGTAAAAAATAAAAACACGTTATAGACCATATTGTACTTCTAAAACTCAAACTTTGTGCTCCTGAGAGAAATTTTACACTGAAAAATACTTTAAAGGTTTATTAATAAATAAAACATCTCTTATATTTCTATGCATTTCAAACTTTATGAAAAAGATTCAAAGTTTGGTGAATATTTTCTTCCTTATTCCTTGTAATTGAGTCATAGTAGCTATGACTAATAAATTTATACCAAAATAATATCTTAATTAATACCAAAATGATACATCAATTAACACCAAAATAATATATTAGAAAGATACCAACTTAAGGAATCTTTTTTTTAAAGATTTCAAGTAGCTATATTTTGCCTTAAATCAGATTCCACAGAAGCAGACTCTGACAAGAGGATTCATTTACAATTGCTTGCTGTAGAAATGTTTCCCTGAAAAACTAGAAAGTATGTGGAGAAAATAGCAAGAAGAAAAGGAAGCCAAATCTGTGTGAGTTTTGAAAATTCCATTCTCATCCTATTCTTAGAGGAAGCTCTGGGCTTTGGTTGTGCCTCAGTATTTGGTTCTACTGGACACAGGGAGCTGGGCTTTCACACTTCTGCACTGGAACCCTAAGATGAATAAAATTCCCATGTCCTTTGTGGACAAAAGGAGTTTCAGTAACCAAAGGACCTGTATCACAGAAGAGAGTTTTACTGTAGGTCTTCACAAGCAAATTTACACAGTAATAGAGACCTGTCTCAAAGCATCTAAGAGTACCCAAGCAGAGGACCAACAGTAGCTACTACACATTTGCTACAGGTAGCTTGAATTCATCAAGGAAGTAGTCTTTCCCAAAATGTAAAGTCATACTTATTAAGACTGTATATAATTATTCTCAGAATATATAGGAAAGTGTATACAAAAAATACAGTTATGTAATCTTCATATATCACTTCCAAGAATGAACTTGATTTTCTCTAAGATCTCCTTAAGAATTGTCTTCAACAGCAAGATAGTCTTAGTATGTGGCCATTTCAGTTTCTGAACTGTGAGTCCCATTCTATGTGGAGACAAAGATTGAGAGTAAGAATTTAGAGATAATTATAGTAAATGTTTACAGACAAATTCAATAGAATAATGTAGGGCATGTGTTTTCTACATATCTGTTTCCTAATTTCAGTTTTTTCTGGTAATTAGTTTATTTTTATTATATTTAACAGAGACATTGTTCTGTAATAAATTAGAAAATAAAAATGCTTGTCCTTCAATTTTGTAAGACAATTAGAATAGCATTCTTTTGTGCTATTCAAACAGTGATTTCACTCTCCTTATCCTTTCTTTCTTTTTTTAGTACCAGGGATTGACTCAGGGGCACTCAACCCCTGAGCCACATCCCCAGTCCTATTTTGTATTTTATTTAGAGACAGGGTCTCACTGAGTTGCTCAGCGCTTCGCACTGTTGCTGAACTCACTGGCTTTGAATTTTCCATCTTCCTGCCTCAGTCTCTGGAGCTGCTGGGATTGCAAGAGTGTGCCACCATGCCCGGCTCTCTTACTGTGTTCTTTACTCAACCTATTTCCAAAATATGCTTTTGTTTACTTTCTCTTTTAGTTTCCCAAGGCTGCCATCACCCAAGTACCAAAAGATAGTGGGAAACTTAAAACACTGAAAAATGTATTCTTTCTAACTTCTGGAATCTGGAAGTCAGAAATGAAGATGCTGGCAGAGCCCTGCTCCCTCTGAAAAGCTCTGAGAGAGAACCCTTCTGAGCCTATCCAGCTGGTGGCCTCAGGGTCTACTTGGCTTAGGGTTCCAAAACTCCGGTCTTTGTCTCTCTCTTCACATGGCCTGATTCTGAGTCTTCTCCTCTTCTTATAGTGGCGCTCTCACCAAATTTAAAGCCCTCTATACTCCCGTTTGTTTTCATCTTGCACCAGAATGAATTATACTTATAAAGACTCAATTTCCAAATAAAGTCACTTATGAATTTTGTTATGGACACTATGGGGGAGATCCACTAGAATTCTCCAGTTCTCCGGGTAGACTTATCTTCCCATTTCTAAATTGAATCAGTTCTATGTCCTCATCTTACTTGATTGATAGGGATCATGACTGTTTTGTTTTTAAACCATCGCGCAACACAGGTTTTGTTTTTACTCTCTAATGTGTTTGGATAACTGATTGAATGGCCACTAACTTTAACCAGTGTCTAACATCCTCTCCCTTCTGCCCCTCCCTTCCCCCCATTCCCAGGACAGCACAGTAGTTTGACTTTTCTTTTGCCTCACTGACTTACCATTTTCTTCCTCCTGACTTATCATTTCTTCTCCTCAGCCCCTTGAAGTTGGTTCACCTTAATGTCCGGTTCTTGGTCTATTTCTCTTCATTATGTATTCAGTCTTGATAATCTCAGGAATCCAAGATTTTAAACATCTTTCTAGGTCCAGAACTTCCAAATTTATTCATCTGGATTGATGTTCATGTCTGTAAATCAAACTGATTCCTCAAAGTGCCCACCTGGTGACTAACAGAAAATGGCATTTTGTTCATCAGTGAACGAACATCTCACTCCTTCACAGTGCTGCTTAATCTATGGCTTCTACATTTCAGGGGTGGAAAAGATGAGTAATTCCTGTATAAAAATAAGGGTGATGAGGGTAGACCTTAGTGATATTACATTCAAACCACAGACTTGAAGAACAGGAGGGAGTTTATCATACACATATCTAAAAAGTGTTTCAAACAATACAGTAACTAGTACCACAACCAGAGGGAGAAGCATGCAGCCTGTATGTTTGGATCTGCAAAGAGACCAAGATGGTTGGATAAGAATAAGCAAAGAGAGAAGAGTAGCAGAGAGCAACAGAGCATGCCAAGGAGTTCAGCCCAAAGTGAGGATTTTGAGTTTTACTTTGGGCCTCTGTAGGATGTTTTTAAAGGTATTCTGAGAGTCAATGTTTGTATTAAAGTATAACACATGTAGAAAATTGTAAAAGTTATAGAAGTCAATAAATTTTCATATGTTAAATACACCTTTGCAGCCAGTACCCATATCAAAACAGTATATTGTCAGCATCCCAGCGGCTCCATTCAGGTCCCATTCCAGCCATTAGTCTCATCTCAAGTTCCCAAGAAGAAAATTTTTGATTTCTAATAGCATAGATGAATGGACAAACACGTAACTGTAGTAATGGAAGATTCAATATAGATAATGGGTTTATAAAGGATGTGTATACCTTTTTAGTTTTAACTTCTCAGGCACAATTTGGTCAATCATTTTTTTTTTTTTTTTTTTGTAGCAAAGACTGAACCCAGAGGCACTCAACCACCAAGCCACATCCCCAGCCCTTTTTACCTTTGTTTTGAGACAGGGTCTCACTAAGTTGCTTAGGGCCTTACTGAATTACCAAAGCTGACCTCACACTTGTGATCCTCCTGCTTCAGTCTCCCGAGCCACTGGAATTACAAGTGTGTGCCACCGTGTGCAGCTTGGTCAGACTTCATGGGAATCAAGAAGGCCCCTCAGGAAGAGTAGTAGAGCCAGGAATTGAACTAGCTTCTGGGTTGATGGGAATATCCTAAACCCTGATGGTGATGGTAGTTCTGCAATAGTCTACATCTGAAAATACTCATAGAACTACATACATCAGAAGAATGGATTTTAATATGTGTAAATTACAACTGCAACATGCCTATCTTTAAAGATGAAATGCACATTAGGACTGGGGGTCATGAATAAACCAAGACAGTTTTAGGAATCCAGAAGCAGGAGCTCTTTGATTTTTGTTTCTCTGTTTTACTATTAATGTGCCTCAAGGATTTCCCTTTAGTCAGCCATTTATTTGTGCTTTGAAACTAAATTTTTTTTTTTTTTTTGGTATTGAGGATTGAATCCAGGGGAAATTTACCACTAAGCTCCATCCCTAGTCTTTTTTTTTTTTTAATTTTGAGACAGGAAGGGTCTCACTAATTTGCTAGGAACCTCACTACGTTGCTGAAGCTGGCCTTAAACTTGCGATCCTTCCGTCTCAGCTTCCCAAGCCACTGGGATTACAGATGTAAAGTTAACTTTCAAAAGAAAACAAACTAAAAAGAATGAAGAAAGCCTGTGCAATTTGGGGGACATAGTCGCCAAATACACCCATAGCTGAAATTCCTGAAGACAAAGAAAGAGGAAAGTCTTTGAAAACCTATTTCACAAAATAATGGCTGAAAACTTCTCAATTCATCAAAAAGGTATGAACATCCAGATCCAAGAAGGTAGGTTAACCTCAGATACTGCTGATTTTAGATCCCTTAAAGGTTCAGTTAGTACCTTTTTTTTGCCCCCCCACTTGTTACAAGATCTTGGATCTTGCTGCACTGTAGCATTTGGATTCCTGTCTCCATCAGCTCTGTTGCAATGGGGTCACCAACTCATAGCATGACACCCAACACTGCTTCCTAATGGCAGGTTGTGAGATGGTTCTACTTCGGAACAGCTATGCTCATGCCAGCAACAGGAATTCATACACGAGTGGATTTTCAAATTGCAGTATTTCCCATAATAAAGCATGAATTAAGCTGAAGATCTAGCTAACTCCTCATCATTTTGTGAAATCACAAGGCTTATTCTAGTATCATCCATCCTCATCAATTGCACTCCATTCCATTGATTTTTAACTACAGAAGTTTGACTGGCAAAGCTCTTGGGTTTTGTGTGAAATGATAGAATATCGAATCCTTGGTTAAGAGGCTGAAATTTTCAGACGAGGCGACTGAAGTATTACAGAGAAACAAAACTTAGCTCAGATACAGATTTGATCCATTAAGAGATAAATTTAAATTTGATTTAAATTCATTAGAGAAGGGCTATGCATATAATTACTCCAAACTCAGAAATAGCTATCACTTGTGATTTTGATTAATTTTTGATTAATGGATAATTGAGAAAGAACATATTTTTGAGGCCTCAGTTCTTCACTTTAATTTGTACTGAAAAGAAGGCTTATTTTTTCCTTATCTGTAAGCCACTATAGCAATGGGTTAAAAAGTGTGTGGTGGGGGGAAATCCATCACCAAATGCTATGTTGTCTGTAAAGCAAGAGAAAATAGTTTAAATTATATTTTTCATCTATTCAACAAACATGATTTAAATTTACGCTCTGCACAGGAGGCTGTGCTGGCTATAGCAGGCACGGCTTCTGCCCTCCCATAGGATGCATCTGGTGGGAGTGACTGATAAGTAAGTCACTATACAAATTGAAATTCGATATGCTGCAGGAGTGCAGAAGAGGGAGCCATCAATTCTGACTTCATGGATAAAGGAAGACTTTTGAATTGGGTCTTCAAAGATGAGTGGAATCTCAAGTGGGGAAATGGGAGGAGGGAATTCCAAATGGAGGTAAAACTACAAATTAAGGCACAAAATAATCAGCCTTTTTCTGAGAAGGGAATGAAATCCAATGTGACTCAGATAAAGTATGGAGAGGAGTAGGAAGAAATTTGTACCTAAAAAGAACTTAGTTCATATAAGGAAAGTCAGTAAGCAACCCTATTGCCGGTTACCCTTCTCCCTGTGATCCCCTGTGCTGTGTCTGTCTTCTCCATTGGAGTCCATCTCAATGGAAAATAATAGTTTTTACCTTTTTAAACACCTTAACACCACAGCCTAGCAGAGACCTTGCACACATTAGGCAATTGTATTCTATAAATGTAAATATTAATGAAATGAACAAGTTAATGTTGTGTTAACAATTTGCAGTTACTCCACTTTGGAGAGACAGAAATAAGCACTTAAAAAGTAAAAGTGAAATAACTGAAGACACACTTCAAACATAACAAGTAAGGTTTATAAAATGGATGTAATGGGAAGCAGGAGAAACTGGGGGTAGGGAGATCACACAGAATATATTGCAATATCCAACTGAGAAGCTCTGAGTGAGTGAGATGAAAATTGAGAAGATCACAGGAATTAAAATGTTCTAATAGAAATAGAATAAATAGGATCAGCAATGTAATTCTGTGTGAGGGGTGAGGAGTTATACATCAACGATGACACTGAAGGTGACATTAATTGAAGATGGAAACAAAAGAAAGAAACCCATTTGAGCAGAACATTAGGTCACTTTGGAGGATTTGGGCCACTGGAAAAATAAAAGAAAATGTCGAAAAGGGAGATGAAAACACTTCAATTGCTAAGTAATAGATTGAATAAAATCACCTACATTAAGTTACTTCAGATCAAAGTAACTAGACAATTTGAATGTTCTGTTCTGAGTGTTACTTATGATCCTAAAGTAGAATTTTAAAAACAAGTATTTTATTGTTCTTTTTTCATAGTTTACATTTGACTAAAATAGGCAGAACCTTAATTGTGAGGGCTGATTTCACTCTTAGAGTAAATATGTGTATTTCCCAAGGACTTTCTAATCATCACCGTGTGCTAATGAAGTATCTTTCATAGGGGGAATTGGCTCCCCACTACATATTGCTGTGAGCTAATTGGATATTTCTTTATATCGGTGGTTCTCCAAGTACAGTCTTTAGGTTGGGATTGTGAGTTTCCTCTGCGGAGTTATTAGAAATGCAGATCTTTAGCTCCAGGTCAGATTGACTCAGTCAGAAACTCTGAGATGCCTGAAACCCACTGGTGAACATCTCTACATAACAGCCACATGCTCAAGTCAGAAACCACTGCTCCATGTCATGGCTTACTTGTCTCCTGAAATTTTGTAGTGTATGTAAAGCATGATTGACCTGAAGACATCAGGTTCCTAACACAGGTGTGCTTAAGAAGCATCATGGAACTTCTTAAAAGCTGTGTGAGCATGGGCCCCCAATTTGGCAATTGCGATTTGCTCTGTTGAAGTAAAATCTTGGAGTCTGCTGGCCATTCTGGTAAAGATAGTCTCAGAAGTATTTCAGCTTCAATATTTCAACCTTTACTGATTTAAAGATGATATCAAATATGAGGATATTCACAATTCTTGCACCTTTGTATTCCACCATTCATGACTCTCTTTATTCCTAGAATTATGTTTTGCTGTAAAGCCTATTTTGCCACATATTGTCATTACTACATAGTCTTTGTTGTTGTTGATGTCAATATTTGCCAGATGTATGACTCTCCATTTTTCTTTAATATAATTTAGTATGTCTTTTATGTAACAAAATTACTTGAATCTTTGTATTCCTATTTGACTCTTTGTGTTCAACATTGTGACTTGAAATTATATTTCCTGAGACTACAAATT
This sequence comes from Spermophilus citellus, assembly GCF_964194105.1. Taxonomy (NCBI): domain Eukaryota; kingdom Metazoa; phylum Chordata; class Mammalia; order Rodentia; family Sciuridae; genus Spermophilus; species Spermophilus citellus. Next base: position 46,792,533 of record NC_138199.1, on the reverse strand, counting down.
ACTTGTTTTGAATATCGTTTTCTGTTTCCTTTCATATTCTTTTCCCTTCTTTTGATCCCTTTTCCAACATCAATTAGATCTATCATGTTTCTTTCCCTTCCCATGGCTTAAATGTTCAGTCTCCTTTTCAGATGCTGGGAGGAGGTCATGGGCTACCAGTATTTCTAAGTACCCTGTGATTCTCCCTTTATGTTGAATAACTTGCTAGAATGGCTCCTGGAACTCAGGAAATTCCTGTGTTTCTCACTTTTCAAAAAATGTGTATATAATGAATTTATTATTGTAGCCACTGGGAAAGTACACATAGGACAGCAAGGCAGGGTGTGTGCATGTTTGTGTGTAGGGAAAGGGGGATGAGTGGACCATCTGCAACCCTTCAGGTGTACAATCCTCCCACAAAGTTGATGTATTCATTGAGAATCTTTTAAAATCCCATTGGCCAGGAGTTTTCATAGAGCTCAATCTCCAGCTCCCACCTCTTTCCAGAGATTGTTGATGGGAGTGAAAGTTCCAATTCTCCAATCACTTGGTCTATCTGGTGATCAGTCCTTTCTGCTAAAGGTATTTAGGGTCCTTATCCTAACTCAAGAGCTTAGATTCAAGCATGGTCAAAGGGGCTTCTCAGGAATGATAACATGCACTCCCACACTTGGGAAACTCTGAGGGTTTTAGAAACTCAGTGTAAGGAAGTGGGGACAAAGACCAAATAAATATGTATATTTTTAAATATTTCCACACATTTAATATTCTTGAGGGAGCTCCATGATGCCATTGTGGAACAGAGAGACCACCCAGATGTTTCAGTCCTAGAGGATATCATCTGTACTAGATGGAGGAGAGGAACATGAGAAAAATAAGCCTCACAGAGTAAATTAGAAAGACTTTCAGAACTTTGAGGCAAAGGTTGACAGGAACTCCTGATGGGGCAAAGAGCAGTTATTCTGATTTCATCTAGCCCCTTAAGATGGAAAAGTCTGATTCTGTCCTACTGCATGTTAGAGACAATTATCCATTATTTTTATCTTATGTACTTTCAAGAAATATTTGTCTATTCACACTAACACCTGTATAACATGAAGACACAAATGCACATACAGATAGATAATTTAATTCAACTTATCCAACTTCTACCGGAAGCTTATTCTGTCTGTGTTAGTTATTGTGGTACATAAATGGGAGCGAATGGAGCCCTGCTCTCCATCCTGCTATGTGCATCCCAACCCGCATGTGTACTCACACACACACACACACACACACACACTGCACCATTAGTTACATTTGGTACAAAGAACACGTGTCTGGAATCTTCTTTCAATATCCTGAAATAAATAACCAATCAAACAAGAATAATTGTTGCCTGCAACAGGACTTTCTGAGAATGACTATTAAAGTCTATCCATATTGCCACTATATTAAACATGAGTGAAATATTGATTTCAAAATAAAACACAACTCCAAGGAACAGAACAGATCTGGTATTAGAATAGTCATTTATTCAATACAATGTTTTGTATTGAGAGAAACAGGTGGTTGTTAGAAGAATTTCATACACATGAGAAATAAGATATTTGTAGTTGCCTTGTATCATGCAGAGTTCCAAAGAAACAATTCTATTTCCTATTTGGCTATGCTCCATAAATCAAAGAAAGCATCAGAGGCAATTTCACTCAGAGTGACATAGGTAACTGTCAATATGCTATGATTTCAGAAGTGTTTTCTACAATATAGTTTTCTCAGTTGAGTCGTCTGTAATCTCAGAAATTCACTGCTGGATTATTCTTAAGTTCCTCCCACCCAAATTACAATGAAACACTTTTGAAAGCTTTAAGGATCCCAAGTTAACATGATTTATCAGTTATTTTACAGAATGTAGAGGAACAAAGGGGTAGAAAAATCCGACTCACTTAGTAGTATAGGAGAGAATCAAGATTCTTGGTATGAGAGTAAATGGGAAAAACCACTGATATATTGATTAGCAAATATTTGTTTAGCACCTATTATGTGTCTGGCCATTATGTTTTAGTCACTAGAAGTTGTAGGATTGAATAAGAAAGACCCAATCCCTGTTGTTTTGTAGCTGAAAATAAATCTAAGCTAGGAGTTCTGATGAAATACAGTTTTAATTTTAGTAGATTGGAGATTTGCCAGGGAAGTACTCTTTGAGAATTAGAGTGCAGTTTTGAATAAAATGAGGGGGCCTTAGATTTGCCTGTGTCTGGAAAAAAATGCTCGGTAGGCAAAAGAAAGAGCAAATACAGAAGCTGGGAGGCAGTTGTGTGGTCTCTATGGTCAAGGAAGAGCTCAGCCTGTCAAATGGCTAGAGAGACAGAAGGGGAAAGCCAACAGCAGGATCTAAAGACAAAGGCTGACAAGGCCCCAGTCATGAAGGATCCCGTGGGTTCTACTAAGCCCTTTGACTCAGATCAATAGCTAGTGGGATATCTTTTGTATAGAATGATCACAATCTCATTACTATTTTAAGGGGAATCAATTTTCTGTTTTAAGAAGAGATTATAGGGGTCAAGGAGGATAGGAGGAAGAAGATCCAAACTAGAAAAGATCTTGGCAGTGTAGCATATTAGAAGTAATCAACTTCTGACCACATTTTAACAAGATTATTGAAGAGTTCCAAGTGGGTGTGCAAGAACAGTCAAGGATAATTGGAAGATTTTTTACTTGAGCAATTGAAAGAATGAGGTTGCCCCTAAATAGAGAGAAGCTTCAGGTGGAGTTTGTGGGGCAATAGCCTGAGCTCAATTTCGGACAAGCTTGAGCCACATATTAGATTATCAAAAAGACAGGTCAAGTGAGTAGTGGGTTTATAGCTGTAGAGTTCAAGGCAGAGTTCAGCAGGAGATATGAATATGTCATGTATATCATATAAAGCCATGAATGTAATTGGTCCACCAGACATGTACAAATATCATAGCAAAACAATATAGGAAGAGAAGAGATTCAACATTTGAAGTCGGGGACTTGGGAAGAATCAGCAAAATAGTCCAAGAAATTACCAGAAATAGGGAAAACCCAGTCAAATGGATGTCTGGAGGCCATAGAGAGCAACTATTGTTAGGCAGTGCCCTAATAGGTCAGAATGGACAGGCCAGTGGGAGGAGGACCACAGGGTCAGCTTATCAACATGAGATAAAAGAAGCCTATGAAAAGGCAGAGAGAGAAGAGCATCTTTCATCAAACTGGCATTCAAGATGGCTCTGACATTCCACCCCATTCACCCTTCACAGCCTCTGTTGGTTTTCCCAGTGTATGTCCTTCAGTTTTCCTCCTGTTTCAGTCCTTATTCTGAATTGCTCTTTTGTCCCCCACCCTGTGGATACACGTTTGTGTTTTGCCTTTAACAGTCGAAAAACTTTCCTTTCAGGATGAAACCTTCCATAACCATCCACTACAGCAATAATCTCTATATCTTCTGAGTGTCCATGAGTCTCTTTTTTCTCTCTTCTCTTCATGACCACTTTCTATCCTATATTTATGTAGGTGAATATCTGAGGCAGAGAAGGCTAATTGCTTAACTCATGTACATTCCTCCCTGTCTTTCTCATGAAGAACTACCGTGTACTCACCTAAAATACATTTTCCTGGGTACTATGTAGCTAATATTTGGAGTATGAGAGTTAAGCAGAAATTATTGGGTGGGACTTCCAGGCACAAATCCTAAGAAGTGAATGGTCTCACTGGCGAGAGCCTTTCATTTTTTTGTCTTTACTGTTTCTTCTTTCTGAGATATAAATTCAGTCCTTTGTATGAGTCAGCCCCCTTGTGATGGGGAGGTGATGAGAATGTGCTGTGGTTGATTGACAGCAAAAGATGGGGTTCTTGTTAATATTTGGGATCTGTTCTGGTCTGCCTGACAGCTTACTCTGGGGACTTTGTACAGGGGGTGGAGGGGCTAGTTCCCAATTTTTAAGTCACTATGGGTTTTGTTTTGTTGTTATTTTTGTAGTAGGGGATCTCTTTGATTCATAAATGAAAATGAATTGTAAATGATAACATAGTTTTAGGATTTCATTCATTCATTTCTGAAATTCATTTCAAATTTAGGCATCCTCTTTGGATGCCTAAATTTCTTAGCAAATTTTATGGACTAAAGAGAAGTCAGCAAAGGACAGCCCTGCCCATGAGCCAAATTCATTTCTAGGTTTACCCAGTGTTCCATAGGAGCTCAGTAAATCTTTAATAGATGACCCTCTGGGTATTTAAAAAATTTGTATAAGGAAATCCAAGAATGGATGACATGTCACATACAGTGTTGGTTTCGTTTAGTTCAGGCTGGTTTTCTAGAAGATTCCCCCTCTTCCCTCATCTATACCTCACAGCAGAAGCAGCCATTTACAATTGAACCCAGATTTTGAGCACACCTGAGCAGCCAGACAGAGCACAAGCCTCAAATCCAAGTTAGACTGGTCAAGTTCCTCCCCGGGCGGGCACTTTAGACCTGGAGGTGAGAGCTAAAAGCCAATACCTCTTTGGTTGCCTAAATGTCTGGTCCAGGAGGAGGCAAAGACCATGTTGGATGCTAATTGGACTAGAAGCTTGAGCAAGTCATCTTGATAGATGGACAAATGAAGCAGATGGGAGGAGAGAGAGAGAGAGAGAGAGAGAGAGAGAGAGAGAGAGAGAGAGAGAGGAAACCAGCTATCACAGCACACAAATCCCAGTTCCCAGTTGTGCTTTGCACCTAAGGACAGTTGCCTATGTGTATTCGGTGACACATACTGCTGTCTGTTAAGAATGTCTATGATAATTTATGGTGTATTTCAAAATACATAGAAAAGACAAGCCTGAAGTTTCCTAACCCATAGAAACAAAAAATGTTCAAGGACATGGAAGTGATGATTTGATTGTTAGATATCATATATGTGTGTGGAATTACCACATATGCTCATAAATGTGTTAACTTAAAAATGATTAATTTAAAAATGTCCTTCTCTGCCTATGTAATGTTAATTTAAATTTTTTGGTTCTTTCCACCCAAAGAAGCATAACTAAAATGGAAACTGTAAACAAGAAAGGAATGTTATAGTAATGGATCAAAAACATGAAATGGGTCAGTTCAACACATAGTAGGGAAAATGATACACCTGACATGTTAATCACAATGTGAGCAGCCCTGGTTAGTAATGCCAGTGAGCCTAGTTAAACCACTATTTACTCTGGATACTCTATCCATAAGGGCACAAAGAGTAAAATATTCAGATTCACAGTCACAGACAACCATGATTTTAGAAATTTGTTAGCAAACTTTATGGACTAAAGAGAGGTCAGCAAAAGACAGCCCTGCCCATGAGCCAAACACACCTAATTACCTGTTTTTATAAATCAAACTTCCCTGGAATACAGTCACATCCACTTGTTTACATACTGTCCATGACTGCTCTCACACCACAGGGCAGAGTTGAAAGGTTGCTACAGAGGCTGCTTGGCCACAAATCCTAAATTATTCAGAATCTCACTCTTTGCAGGAAAACAAAACAAAAGCAAAAAACAAACAAACAGAAAAGGCTTGTGGACCCCTGGACTTGATGGAGACAAGAACCCAGAAAATTCCAGACCAAGGTGACCCTTCTGAAAACAGGACAACTTGGACACAGGAAAAAAAATAAAACAATAAGAAAGAAATTGCTGTGCATAAATTATGAGGACAAAATCAGACAGTTATTTGAGAACTCAGTTCTATTTGCTTGTGAATCTGAACACCCACCTGCTTTTATGTTCAATGAGAGCGCATGAATATTTTAATACATTTTCTTCTTTGTGCTTAAGCTAGTTGGAATTGGCCAAGAACAGACAAGATGGAATGGATCCTAGAAGCACAGAATCACGTTGTCTGGGTTGAGGTTGTGCTTGCTTCTGTAAGGCAAACTCTTCCAGAGACTCACCTATGAAGTGGTGTTAACAGAATATTAGTCAGCAGTAAAAGAGAATAAAATCATGGCATTTGCATATTAATGGATGGAGTTCGGGAATATAATGCTATGTGAGGTAAGCCAATCCCAAAAACCAAATGCCAAATGTCTTCTCTGATAGAAGGATGCTAATTCATAATGCGGATGGGTGGGGAGCATGGGAGGAATAGACAAACTTTAGATAGGGCAAAGAGAAGGAGAGGGGAAGAAAGAGGGAATGGGGGTTGGAAAGATGGTGGAATGGGATGGACATCATTACCCCAAGTACATGTATGAAAAATGGTGTGGCTCTGCTTTGTGTTCAACCAGAGACATAAAAAAATTGTGCTTTTTTGGTGTACTATGAATTGCATTGCATTCTGCTGTCATATATAACTAACAAGAATAAATAAAATTAAAAAAATTTAAAAAGTAATGTCTGCCCTTTACCCTCTTGTTGTGATGGTCAAAGGAGATTAACAGGTTTAAGACCTTGAACATGTACAAGAGAGAAGTGATTCCTCTGACAGGTGCAGCAGAGTCAAGGGGCAGCCTTCCAATTCTGATGGGTTGTCTGAATTTTTGCTCTGACACTTATAATCTATATGATCTTAACATCTCCAAATTCCAGGTTTCCCTTCTGTGAAAAACAGCTAACAACAAAGATCTTGTGAAGAAGAGGAAATAACAAAAGTATATAGTGCTATGAAAGACTTAATATTTACTAACTAATCACTATCATTCCTAAAGAGAGAGAGAAAAAGGCAACAGCCTTTCTACTACCCTTTTTAAAAAATTTGTTACAAATGTTAGGGGTGTCATATACAAGGAAAATTATTCAACTGTCATTCCCATTTAGATATGACCTAGCAGGGTACCATTAAGGGAAAGAGTCCAGGCTGTACCTGATTCTAACGTAGTAAGTGCTGGGCTGAATTTACAATACTGTGAAAACAGATCATTTTGCCAACCATATAGCTATCTTTTACAGTTTTCAAACACATGCTGATTTGCTATTAAATCAATTAAGTTGGTCCCCCTCTTGTCCCATTTATACAATGAGTTGCTAAAAGATAAGATTTATCTGAGGTTGAGAGAAAAAAGACACCAGGAAGTTTAAGCCGTGATCCCACTAGATACATTACACTAAAGCATTTGAAGGTTGGTTTAAATAAATAGTCACTGGAGTTGAATATGACTGCAGCTTACCACATTATTCCTGTCTCAATAATCTTTATGGTTCCCATACCACGATAGCATGAATTTCATTTGCAAAATAATTCATTAATGAGAAGCGAATGAGAAGGTGGGTTTTTTTTTTCTTTATTACTGAAAAAGACAGTCTCAACTTCTTGCTCAGAAGGAGCAAGGTTTTCAAAAATACCTTGGAAACATTCAATGTCATGGCATCTATTACTACAATTCTAATCAAATCAATATTAATTTATGTCTTCAACTTGCTGCATTTAAATTTAGAAGAGATAAGATTCAAACTAGGAGAAACAAACAATAAAACATAATAACATCACTATAATAAAACCAAGATTTACAATTCTGCATGCTTATAATTGGAAACATGTATAATACAGAATGTGGCTTGATTTTAGAAAACTTAGGTTTTTCTACAAGCAGAATTAAATCAAGCAGAAGAATTTGTATTATTCTCCTGCTTCTTAGGTTTTCTGAGTAGTGAAGAAGGTTAAGACGGTCATATATTATCTGGCAGGTGCTCATTAGAATAGATTTTCCACTTTTCCTGTGTACTAGTTTATATCATCATGGTTTCAATAGCAAATCATGCTATTTGATTCATAGTGTGAGACATGACTACTTCACAGAAGCTTTGCTCACAGTTCTTGTCACATTTAGGCATGAATGAGCTTTGGAATCTGTATTCACATGCCTGGGGGAGAGATCCTTGTTGACCTAGCTTGGGGCTGTATCTGTTTCCTTGGGGGAACAGGGTGACAAATATGGCTCTGTGTACCAGGAGCCATCCTTATGGATCAGGAATCCATTAAAAGGGCTTAACAAAAACTGGGCAGATTTTTCCTCTGTCTTTGACAGAGAACCCATGTACTCAGCAACGATCACCCACATACGCCCAGCTCGGAGAATAGTACATTGCACCTTCCTCAACAGAACGGATTTATTTTCTCATTCTAAAAGATGTATCCTTTTCAAGTAAAGCTCTTTAAAGCCCATGTGTTCAGGGTCAGACACTTAACATAGTTGAACACCTAGTGAAAGAATTCCTGTTTGTAAATTTAATGAGGAATTGGGAAAAGGGGGGAGATGGGGCAAACATGAAAGCTTACAAGGCCTGCGGGTAAAAGACAATCTGTCTGAGATCCAGTCAGTTATTAGCCTTCCCAGCATGCAGAATGCGCTACCAGGCCTTTTGATTTTTTTCTTGGGATTTCTGAAATCCAGATTCTTAGGGGAAATTTTCCTATTTGAAGATAAGGGAACAATAATAGGTTTGGGGTCTGCACCCAGCCCACTGACCACTAGATTGTGAACTTTGCTATGCACAATGCCTATTGAACAAATGTTTGAATGAGTGGATGAATGAATTCTCTCTCTTTGGTAACCTTGATTGCTTATCTTAACGGAAATGTCATGTCCTTCTGAACTATTCATATCTTAGGGGGAACTTTCCATTTGTGATTAAAAGTCTTAGGAATTTGCAAAGGAGGTAAATTTATCTCCTACATGAACATGTTTTTGCTAAGACTCACCTGGCTACTTTGAGTAATTCAACATAGGTTAACCTATTGATTACAGGTCAGCCAATACGAGTCCATTGCTCATTGTAATGCTTCGAGAGACTGGACTGCAGTGGGGTCAGGGCAGTCTTGCTGAGGAAAATAAATGGAACAGAGTTGGTGATGAATCCTCAGCAAATTGCCACTTAGTCCAATGGAGCATGAATTGCTTTGTGACTGTTCCAATAGGTGTCATCCAAGTGCTACCTGAGCTGTCCTGACATAACTAAAATGGTATGTCACAGCTTCCTGTTTTTGCCACAAACGGGAGAAGAGCTATTTAAGATGGAGAAAGAATCACCTATTGTATAATAGGTAGGCCGCATGTCTCCTTTGAAAAACCAGAGACCCAACTGATATTTTAAAGGTGGCAAACTTGGGCTACTCTTGAATAAAATAGCTGGGGTAGCTTCCTTGCAGGATTTCTGCTCCCCTGTAGCTGAAAGGTTGACACACTGAAACAAAGCTTCCATTTTAATTACCAGACAGATCTCAGAGCACATTAGCATTTAACCCATGCACAACATTACTTTTGGAAAACTTTTCCCTCTGGGGTTACATCTTGTAATTCATAGCTGTCATCTTCCCTGTACTTCACGGCCAGGGGAGTGACATTCCTAATGAGCACACTTGCATCATGTCTTATAGGATTTGACTCCAACTCTGACACTACCCACAGGATTCAACCCAAGAATCCAAATGGGAAAGATTGCTCTGGGGAAAAAATCTATTTGAGGAAATCACTATTTTTTTTTTCAGTGCCATTTCCCTGTCTTTGACATGAAGAACTATCCACCCCACAGAAATCATAATGAGACCTGTGAATGCCAACCATGTCTTCTTGCCATGAGTCACCTCAACTCCACCCATCTTGGCCTGCCTGTCAGGTCTCCTGGACTCTTGGCTCCTTATACCATCTGACTCTGATTCCCAGTTCTCCCACCCCATTGATTCATATACCTTCCATGGGATTCCTTGGAGTTTAATTCTTTTCTAAGTACTCCCAGTGTAATTCTCTCTCCATTGCTTCGGAATCCAGCTGATCAGTTTCCTCTATATTTTCTTTTGTCTTCTATTTCCATGACAAAGCCTGATATAATGTCTGCCTCCTCAAATCAGTAATCTCTGATCCTACCCCTACTTGATTTCTTTCCTCTTATTTACACTTTTATTTATAGTCAGATACCTCTTACCCATCAATGATGTCTCTATCATGACAAAAGTACTATATCAGATTTTTTGAGAATGGGCTATATTTCATAGCCCTTGAGCCCATATTAGCCAGTTCACCAAGGAATAAGAGTAAGAAAGTAAAGGGGGCATGTAGAACAAGATAAAGGAGATATGTTTTAGAGACCTCAGAAATAAGAACAAGCATATCAACAATAACCTGCTTGAATCTCAAGATTAGTCTTTCAGTTCAAACTTAGGTATAAGGAAAAATGAATGGATATCAGTAATTATCAGATAAAACCAAGTTAAATGCACACTCTGACATGTTCAGATTCCCTACTATTTCAAATTTCCACGTCAATTTGGCATTTTTGGTATTTCCTGTTTCCAGTTCACATATCATTCCATGTATTAATTCTTGCTGTCTGTTGGGGTGAAGTGGCTTTCCAGGCATCACTTGCAAAAGTTGGATAGGATATGCAATGGGATTTATGATCCTGTTTTTCTGGGTCAGGAACATTAATATTTGTATTTAATTTAGCTTCTGTCACTAAGGAGCTCTCAGAAAATAAAACACTTTTATAATTTAAGTTTATTGCACCTACATTCATCTCATTTCATGAGAATGTTATAGGTCAGCAAATTAAATTTCAGTTGTACTTTCCTTATGTCTATACATTATTTTCAATAATCAATAATTATATTCAAAAGAGATGTATAACTTTTTATTTTATGGGGTAAAGAAGTATTCCAAATGTGTTGGATAAAAACTTAATTATTTAAACTGACATTTATTAAATTTCTTGCTTGATTAAACATAGTAGCCGTCAGTTACACAAAAGGAGAAATAAAAATTGGATATACTTGAAACTACCCAGAGAGTGTCATTATTAACATTCTTTCCCTTTTGTTTGCTTTTAGACATTATTTTGCCAAAAAAAACTGAGAAAAAAATTTCTAATGATAGGTTTGTAAAGCATTGATAACTGTGTGGTTGCTACAATAATGGAAATTTATTCCTGAGTGACATTATTTTTAAAGTTAGAAGCTTTTTTGCCTCCTACTGAGATAATAGAGCCCTTTGTGCATTATTGATTGCTATAGGTTTAAAGATTATTCTATAATTCCAGATCCTACTTTTTGTATATTATATGAAATGAAACTGGGTCCTGAGTTACACATTTCTACAAACTGGTGAATTTGTGGAATCTATTTTTTTTCAGGCTAAACTTATTTATTATCTCTCTTCCTAGTTTTATTTATAGTGCCTGGATTTAGCATGAAGAAACAGCACTTCTCAAAGTGTGCAGTGAGGATCTAGGGTATATGCTTATATGAAGTTACTCCCAAAGTTTAAAAACTGATCTCTTATCTTTGAACCAGAATAATTCTCAACTCAAATGAAATAGGCATTAAGGAAGTTGAATGATATCAACATAAAAAATATAAAAAAATCAGAATCTAGAAATCCAGTAGTTCCCCAAATTTATTGTAGCATCACAAACCACCCCAAAACATGTGACTGAGACAACAACATTTACTTGCTTAGCCTTTGGTGAAAGCTACTTATTTCTGAGCTGTTGGCTTTGGCAAGAACAGTTAGAGAGTTAGATGCTGAATCAACTGAATAGTAACTCACACCAATGTCTGGTGAGAGGTCTCAAATATCTGAGTACAAGGAAGCTGGAAATTTGGGGACTTCTCTTCCTATTCCTATGTGATCTTTCTATGTGGCCTTTCCAGAATAGCAACTTCAGAATAGCTGGATGTCTTACATTTAGACTAAGGGATTCTGGGGCCCATATCCTAGGTGGAAATGGTATTAATAGCTCTTTATGACATGGGCTTAAAAGAACCCATTAACCTCATAATCTCTATTAAGAAGAAGTCACTGAAGTCTCCCGAATTCACTGGGGAAGGGATTAGACTGTATCTTTTGTGTGTCTTTGTGTGTGGTGCTGGGGATTGAACCAAGGGCCTTATGCATGCTAGGCAAGCACTCTACCAACTGAGCTATATCCCTGGCCCATAGACTAGACCTTTTGATGAAAGAAGTTCAAACCATTTGAGACACATTTAAAAACCACTAATATCTGAATAGTCTATCATTAATATCCATGTAACTAAATTAAGTATATTATTCTAGTGTTTTCTAGACTCACCCAAGCAATATCCCTCATAGTTAAAACTCTATTCAAAACATTCAGCATATTTCTCTAAATCCCAAACTACTTGCATCCTTAGTATTCACTATTTTCTAATCAACTGATCCATTTTTTCACATTAACACAATTGCTTGAAAGAGTATTTGTGTTAGATTTAGTCCTTCAAGAAGTAAATACAAAAAGAATTAGATATATGAGACTTATGGAGAAATTAATAGAATATTACTTGAACCTCCTCCTAATGGAGGGAGACAGAGAAGGTTATGGGAGACTTCAGACCATAATACAGGTCTGACACGTGCGAGAGAAGTGGAAGGAAGGAGAATAGGACATGGAGGGTGTCATGGTACATCACCATCCCAACAAAGATCTGATCAGGCCAATCTGAAGTTCTTGGGTCAAAGTCACTCTTTGAAGACTCATGTAGTTTGCAGGAGTGGATATGCACCTACACCTTATACTCTGTCACTGACTGTGGATGGCCTGTGGGAAGTGTGACCTTGGGATAAGGTCAGAGGCACATCAAGCAAGTCAGAAGGCCTGTGAGTTAATTCTAATTATGGTTTCCCATACCAGGACATTAGAGGGAACATGTATAGTGTCCTTATAGAAACTTTATAGAAATATGGTATAATAAAACAAGATTGCATAGCACCATAGACTTTAATCACAAAATACATATTGTGAATCAAAAAGATGGGTAATTAAGAAAACACAATTTAATAAACTTAGAACATTACTTCCTGGAGTATGAATACAGAGGACTTTCCAGTAGATTTCAAGATGGTGGACTAGAGGAGGGAAGCGCTTTCCACTTGCTCTGCTGTTTGGAATTGCAAGGACAGCAATATGGCTTCATAATGAGGTGGGTTTCTGAAGAAAACCATTATAAGTCAGTATTTGTCAGAAACTCAGAGAAACCTAGTTCTGATATGACAAATGGAGGATATAAGGAAATACACCCAAGCCAACAGTGACAGTGGCAGTAGTGTTGTATCACCACAGAGGGACAGACACCACAAAGGGAAGGAGAAATACAGCAGACAAAGATGGCGCTCAAACACCAGGGTGATGTAAAGACTGTCACATCAAGCGAGGTTTTAAAATGTGCTCCGCTCCGTGTTTCTAGACTTCCAAGCAAAGAACTAAAGTGAAGATCCAAATGGAGGAGTTTAAGCTACGTCTTATTCCTATGGGAACAGAGAGTTTTTAGCAAACACTGCCACTCTATCTCTGTCAGGCCTTACTGTGTGACCTAATGTACACCTGGCAAATCATGATCTCAAAATAGTAAAAAATAGTGGAACTAGGGGCAGAAGAGTGCAACCTGCTCTCCCATTGAGCTCTGTGGTGCAAACAGCTAACTGAAATGCATTGATTAGGTTGGTGTGATTACATACAGTGTAGGAAGCTTGGAAATTCATATTCGGCAGTGTGGAGATGATTACAGGAAATCAACTATGCACCCAGAGTCTGTCACCCTGCTCTACAGGTGGAATTTTTGTGAGATGCTAAAAACCCAGATGAGTAGGCAAGATTGAATCAGCCCTAGGTGTGCAAGGATTCAATCCCTCTCAGAAAGACACCCCAAATAAAAGTCCAAAATCCTGTTTAGAGCTTGACCCTAGCAGCTGGAACCTCCCTAATAGATTTTGCCATTCATTAGGAAAAGTAGCAATCTAAGGTATCCAGACAAAAATCTTAATAGAACCACTTCCAGTTCAATCCCCCCAACTGCCAGTATAGGCACATACAGAAGCTGAGAGCCATTTCAACCAGCTACATCTTCAATCTACTCCAGCAGGCAAAGTGGTGTGAATCACAGAATGAGGTTGAGTTTAATTCACCTGCCCTTGCTCTCTCTAAGAGATACATACCCTAGAAGTAAGGCAAAGAAGGAGGACTGGAATAGGATGCAAATACTCAACTTTAGCTTCCTCAGTGGAAAAATTTTTAATTAAGATTTTTTTCTCATTTTCTTATTGTTTTTAGTTGTTTTGGCTATATTTGCTGATTGGCTCACATATATTCATATATACATGTGGTTCTAGTTTTTTCCTATTTTATCATTTTCTTTTATTAATTATTTACTATCTCATTCTGGTTTGCTAAGAGGTAGTGACTGTTTGCTTTTTATTTGTTTGATATTGGGGATTCGGTTATGTTCTGCTCTACTTCTCTGCCTGTTTTATTACTTGTTGTTTTTTACTTCTTCACATTCTTTCTCATTAGGCCCTTCATGCGCTACCTCACTTCCAATTTCTCTTTCACCTGTTGAAAACTCAGGCTTTCTTTTGCTCTCATATCCCAAATTTAGTCTTAATAACTATAATTTTAACATCCTTTATATCCATGTGGTTTATCCCTTTGGAGAAGAGAGAATAGGGGAGACCAGAGGAAGCTCCATCATCAAAGACCTAGGCCTTAGATCAGAGACGGGGCACTTGCTAGAAGAAAAATTAGACCCAAATCTCCATCATGTCGGCTTAGGAACCAAATTCCTCAACAAAACTCCTGATGTGCAAGAAGTAAAATCAAGCATCAATAAATGGAATTGTATCAAACTAAAGAGTTTCTTCTCAGCAAAAGAAACAATCAAGAACATGCAGAGAGAGTCTTCAGAATGGGAGAAAATCTTTGCCACCTGCACCTCAGGGCATTAATCTCCAGGATATAAAATAACTCAAAAAACTTAACACCAAAACCACAAATAACCCAACCAATAAATGGGCAAAGGACCAGAAGAGACACTTCTCAGAAGAAGAAATATGAATGGTCAACAAGCCTATGAAAAAATGTTCAACATCAGTAGCAATTAGAGAAATGCAAATTAAAAACTATACTGAGATTTCATCTCACTCTAGTCAGAATGGCAATCATCAAGAATACAAGTAACAATAACTATTGGCGAGGATATAGGGAAAAAGGTCGACTCACACATTGCTGGTGAGACTGAAAACTGGCGCAACCACTCTGGAAAGTAGTATGGAGAGTCTTCAGAAAACTTGAAATGGAACCATCATTTGACCAAGTCACCCCACTCCTTGGTACATACCCAAAGGACTTAAAATCAACATACTATAGTAATGTGACCACAGCTCAATTCAAACTAGCTAAGCCATGGAACCAATCTAGGTGTCTTTCCATTGTGAATATGCACCACATTTCCTTTATCCATTCATCTATTTAAAAAGACTTACTTTACATCTATGAGATAATGAGATGATTCCTTGCATCCTATCAAATTATATTGTAGTGAAATTATAAATCAAAAATAAGGTAAAAAATTAACAACTGGAATTTAAGTAATATAGTTCTGAATGAGGAATAAACATAGGAGCAGTTGGGTGAAATAAAAAAATTATTAGAAATAAATGGGAACAGACACATAACATATCAAATCTCTGGGAAAGTATGAAGGGAGTTTTGAGAGGATAAATTACTGCATTAAGTGCCTACATTAAAAAAAATATAGATTTTTAAACAATGTTTTATGGAAATTCAAAATATTAAAAACAGAACTACTATACTATCTAGCTATAACACTCCTGGGTATATATTCAAAGGAGTCAAGTCAGCATACAAAAGACCTGCATAGCAATGTCTATTGTAGTGCTATTCACAATAGCCAAACTCTGGATCCATCATAGTTCTCCACAAATGGATGAATGAATAAAGAATATGTGACACACACACATACATGCAGGAATATTATTCAGCCATAAAGAAGGAAAAATTTTATGTTATTGGTAGGGAGCTTGGGATCATCATGTTAAGCAAAATGACAAGTATCACTCAAAATGACAAGTATCACATGTTCTCTTTCACATGTGGAATCTAAAAAAAGAAAAAAAAAACATAGACAATATGAAAATAGAAGGATGATGTTTAGGGAAGGGGAAGGTAACTAGGAGGAAGGATGCAAATGTGGAAGAGAAGGTTATAGGAAAGTTAGATCCAACTAAATAATGTTATATTAATGTATGGAAATGTCACAATGAGATACATTAATTTGAACAACCAATATGTGTAAATAATAAATAAGAACTAAAATAATTTAAAAAAAAAGTTTATTTAGAAAATTTGAAAGTTTGGGAATTTTTCCAGCTCCTTTAATGACCAAGTGCAGACAATTCCAAGATAAATCAGTGAGTGTGGGATTTAACATAATGCCCAATTAGCCACTGTTTATCTCTTAACAAAATTGAAAACAATATTTTGAAAATTCGTAGGCTTTTCCTTAAAATAATAAAGAGAAAGAGACAAAAAGAGAGAACTCTTAAAAATGATTCTAAGTCGTTAAAATGTAAGGAGACAAAAATGAACATTAATGAATCATTTACATTTCTTGTTTTTTATTTGTTTGTTTGTTTAGTTTGTTTTTGTGGTGCTGGGATTGAGCCCAGGTTCTCATGCATAGGAGGTAAATGCTCTACCATGGAGCCACATACCCAGCCCCATAACTGCATTTCTGCACACTAACAACCAAGTGTCTGAAGGAAAAATTAAGAAAACAATACTATTTTAATCATCAAATAGAATGGAATACTTTGGAACAAGTTAGGCAAGAAAGTTAAATATCTGTCCACTAACGAATTATACCATTAATGAAAGAAATTGAAGAAGACACAAATAAATGAAAAGATATCCAGTGACATAGATTAGAAGAATTAATGTTGTCACAATTTCCAGACTACCCAGAGTGGTTTGCATATTTGATACAACCCTTATCAAAACCCCACAGGCCTTTTTTCATAGAAAAGTATAAACCATCCTAAAATTCATATGGAAAACACAAAAGAGCCCAAATACCCCAGGCAGTCTTGAGAAAGAACAAAGCTAAAAGTATCAGCTTCCTTGATTTCAAAATATGTCATAAATCCATAGTCATCACGACAGTATAGTACTGGCACAGAAAGAAATACAAAGTAGATCAGTGAATAGAACAGATAGCCCAGAAATAAACCCAAGCACATTAAGTCTGCTAATCTTCAAAAAGGGCACCAGTAATACACAATAGGGAAAAATAGTCTTTTCAATAAATAGTGTTGAGAAAACTGATATCTGAATGAAATTGTACCCCTGTTTTATATCATATACAAAAATTAACCTGAAATGACTTAAACACATAAATATAAGGTCTGAAACTATAATAATGGTCTTGTCAATGATTTCTTTGATATGATACTGAAACTACAGGCAACATAAGAAAAAGAGGCAAGTTGGAGTACAGAATAAATGTCTTCTGCAAGAAAAGGAACAATGAATAGATTCGGAAAGGCAATCTAAAAACAAAATATGAACAAAAAATCCAGAATAGACATTTTCTCAAAGGAAACATACATCTGCCCAACAGTCCTATGATAACGTTTTCAAAGTTACTTGTTATAAGGCAAATGAAAATCAAAATCATAATGAAATGTCACCTCACAACTGTTAGGATATCTATTATGAATAACATCAGCCACAAATTATCAACTGGACAAGATGTAACTCTTACTGAGAGTGTGGAGAAAAGGAAACCCTTGTATACCAACACAGCCACTATGGAAAACAATACGCAGGCTGTTCAGACAATTAAAAATAGAACTGTTATCCAGCAAACCAACTTTTGGATATAGACCAAAGAAAATAAAATCAGAATATTAAAGAGATATCTGTTCTCCTCTGTTCTTTGTAATATTATTCACAAGACCAAGGACTGGAAACACCCTAAATGGCAATTAAAAGATGAATGGATAAAGATATGTGCTATGTATTTATACTAAATCCTGTCTATATAAATGCATATGTAAAATGAAGTATTATTTGGCCATAAAAAGAAGGAAATCTTGCCAGTTGGAACACATAGATGGACCTAGAGAATACCATGCTCAGTCAAATAATCTAAGAAAGAAAATGCTGTATGAGAATTTACATATAAAATCTAAAAATTTGAATTTATAGAAGCAGAGAGGAGAATTGTGGTTGCCAGGGGCTGGGTTAGGGATGTGGGAGCTGTGGGTCACAGCATAAAAACTCCCAAATTTAAAATGAGTAAGTTCTTGAGATCTAATGCATGAAATAATGATTTTAGTTAACAATATAATCTTGCTTACTTAAAATTGAATAAAGAGTACATTTTAAGGGCTATCACCACACACATATATACACATATGTAAACAGGACACATTCATTGGTGGTAACTATGGACAGTCATGAATGCATTAATTAATTTCTTGTGGTAATCATTATAAGACATGTATATATGTCTAATCATCACCTTGTATTACTTGAACATATTCAATTTTATCAGTTAAATGTTTTTAAGATTTAAAATAAATTCCTGCAAATCTAAAAAAGGAAAAAAATGGGCAAGCATTTTAAAAAATTGCTAGGAAAATAGAGCACTTATAGCTTGATAAATATGGACTCACAATCCAAATTTTAAAGCACATGAGGGCCTAAGTATGCATTTCAGGAAGCCTGTGTAGCAAAGAGAAAATCTGATTCCTAAGGCATTCAAATATTGGGATTTTCAGGTTATTTGAAAGTGGAATTTTAATGATACACTAGTATTAGCAAGTTGTTTACAAAAGTTAAAATGCATAAATCCAAGATGTTGCAATGAGATGTTTTAAATGATGCGGTAATATGTTATAAATGCACCTGAAAGCAGAAGAAAATAAGTATACAGAAGTAAAGTGAGAGCATGAGATTGATTGATTGATTTACTCCTCTGTCATTACCTATTTTAAAGTACAGTTTCAAATCATATTTATTGAGAGACAACTGCATGTCAAATACGGTGCTGAAAAGTGGGAGATACTGTAGTGATACAACTTTGGTTTTCATTCAATAAGTAGAGGAAAGGAATGTTTATGAAAATAACTGGAATATAAAAATCATAATTTTTAAAATATGGAAGTTCACAGATATGTGTTATTATTTAAGAAGAACTTATATTAGCCAGCTTTCTGTTACTATAATGAAATATCTAATACAATCAATTTATAAAGAAAGAAGGCCTATTTTGGCTGATAGTTTTGGAAATTCCACTCCATTAATATTTGCCCCTTGCTTTGTCCTCTGGCAATCCCATGTCCTCTGGATCATGGCAAAGGCACTTGGTGGAGCAAAATTGTTCCTTTCACAGCTAGGAAGAAAAGGCAAAGAGAAAGATGTGGGGTTCCACAATCCCCTTTGAGGGTACACCTTCAATGACCTAAGGACCTCCCACTAGGGCCCACCTCCTCAAGTTTCCACCAACTCCCAACAAGTCATCCTAGGAACCAAGCTTTTAAGACAATGAATATCCAACCTATATAGCTTCCGTTCTGGTTATAGATTTAGGAAGCAATATTTTTGTCCTGATGTCACCCTTAACAACTTTATCTCAAGGGAAATTAGTTTTCTAACCCCATGATATACAAAGCTTCTTAGCATGACTAGTGAATAACATAATTTAAGGACATAGGTTATAACACTGTTAACACTTTTAAGGCACATTTTATCCTTGATTTTAAAGTATTTACCAATTAAAAATAATATGTATAAACAATATAACTTCAAATCAAGCAAAAAATATATGGAAATATACAAAGGCTCTTTCACATTCTGAATACCTAGATTGGTATTTCACAAATATTGGAACATTTTCATCTAAAACATAGATGATGTGTGTTCAAATCTAAAGCAGGCTATGTACTTGAGTCTGCAAATATATGTATACTTTTTCAATTTTAAACATATGTCTTAGCGATAGTTCTACGTTAGAAGCTGTGTTTATATATGTAGAATGCATTTCACTAGAAAAATACACAATACTTTCCTACTAGTGGTTATATGCTTTTTTTTTCTTTTCTATTATTTTCCTGTTATGAAACAATGTTATAATTAACCTTACCTATAATACATTTATATAGCTGCATTGAAATCTTTAAGTCTATGTTCTGGGACTCTTTATCTCATTTTAGCCTGTCTACCTAGTATTTGTCCTTGAGTCAATATAAGCAAATTTTTATTGTCATATGCACACCTATACAGTTAAAGTCTTTTTAATATATTTTTTTAATATTTATTTATTTATTTTAGTTCTCGGCGGACACAACATCTTTGTTGGTATGTGGTGCTGAGGATCCAACCCCGGCCGCACACATGCCAGGCAAGTGCGCTACCACTTGAGCCACATCCCCAGCCCCTTAAAGTCTTATTTTATGTTATTGGATATGTTGTGGCTTAGAGGTTGGCCCCATAGTAATTCAAGTTTTTGATTTTGCCCCGTGTTCATCCAAGGAGCTGATAGCATAGGGGAACATTCTTGAATATATTCTAGGAATATTTATAATGACACGTACACAGTTTTCCAGAATGCCATTGATTTTATTTTTAAATCTGACATGATCAAAGCCACCTTGATGTAGGATGCAAAAAATAAGAAATAGGTAGAAAGGAGACATAAAAAAGGGCAAGAAAGAAGATTTTAATGCAGAAATTCTGCATACCTTTCTCAGCCTATTGCTCCCTAAGTCTATCTCCTTTTCAGGCCTGTTTCTCCCCAATTCCTGGGAAATCTGTAAACCTTCATGTGCACTATTAATTATCCAACATATAAATAGATTAAGCAAAGAGAGATATGATGCCTTGAGGAAACTATAATTTAGGGGTCTTTCCAATGCTAATTATTGATCAGATAATGAAGACCACATCAGCCTGAGGATCCTGAGATTGACCAAATCACAAAGAAACTGTCTTGAAGTCACTTTCCCATACCCACTCCTCACCATGTTCTCTTATAAAAAGCACTGGGTTACTTGGGCAGCATGTATAATAAAATTGGAACAATACAGAGATTGCAAAAACATAAAGATGACATGCAATTTCAATAAATGTTTCACATTTTGAAGTAAATAAATAAACAAACAAATAAATAAATACAAAGTGCCAGCAACCCCAAAAACCTCATATCCCACTCTTGAGATGGCCTTTTCTTCCCTTTTGAATGTATATTCCCATATTTCTTTCTGTACTCCCAAAGGTATTTCTATCTTAATATAACCTGCATTCTCCCTTTGTGTATTCTCTTTCCTAAATAAGCCTTTGTCTATATCATTAGCACATAATGAAATTCTTTTCCATCACAGATGCCAATAACCCTGCTTGTCCTGAGTCCTGTTACCCCTTCTCTCCAGGCACTCCACCAACCCTTCATCAGAGACACTTCACTCATGACAACCTCTGGTCACAGTAGTCTATTTCAGGATTAGTGTTTTCTCAGAGGTTATGACTAAGCCCCTTGTGCCAGGGAAATCTCCACTCCATGGGACATATAGGATTTGGGGAATGTTCTCATGTTTCCTCTGTGTTCTTGTCTTGCTGATCCTGAGTAGATGTGGTCTAGTGTGTGTGCACAGCCATTATGACTCCCAGTTTACTGTGAGCTTAGGAGGGCTCTTCTTGGCTACAACTTTCCTTGGTTTTTGAAACTTCTGCAGCTGTAGCATTTTCTTGGTATCATGCATGTACTAGTATCCATGCTCATACTAAATGCATAAGAGTATCAAATTCTGTCAACCAAGATCCCCATTGTTTTCACATTGTTAGACATGGATTTCTCCATGATCTATTGCAAATGAAGTCAGTCCTGAAACAGACTGAATTTGTTCCACCCTGCTCCCTGCACCCCCCTGAAATTAGGAAGATATAGATGCTGGCTCCAGAAAGTCCTGGAATGATAAGGATGATCCAGGGACTCAGAAAGAGGTGAGACTTGAAATTCTTTTAGGCTACAAATGACTCAAAGAAAGCAAAAGCTTCTATTGGATGCAGGGTCTCTGGTTTAATTCCTAGGTCCTTGGTCCACTTTGAGTTAATTTTTGTGCATGGTGAAAGATGGGAGTTTAATTTCATTTTGTTGCATATGGATTTCCAGTTTTCCCAGCACCATTTGTTGAAGAGGCTATCTTTTCTGCAATGTATGTTTTTAGTGCCTTTGTCTAATATAAGATAATTGGAACTTTGTGGGTTACTCTCTGTGTCCTCTATTCTGTACCATTGGTCAACCAGTCTGTTTTGGTGCCAATACCATGCTGTTTTTGTTACTGTTGCTCTGTAGTATAGTTTAAGGTCTGGTATAATGATGCCACCTGCTTCACTCTTCTTGCTAAGGATGGCTTTAGCTATTCTGGGTCTCTTATTTTTCCAGATAAATTTCATGATTGCTTTTTCTATTTTTATGAAGAATGTCATTGGGATTTTGGTTGGAATTGCATGAAATCTATATAATGCTTTTGGTAGTATGATCATTTTGATAATATGCATTCTGCCTATTCAAGAACAAAGGAGATCTTTCCATCTTCTAAGGTATTTAATTTCTTTCTTTACCTTTCTGTAGTTTTCATTGTAGAGGTCTTTCACGTCTTTAGTTAGGTTGATTCCCAAGTAGTTTATTATTTTTTTTTTGAGGCTATTGTAAAAGGGGTAGTTTTGCTCATTTCCCTTTCAGAGGATTTGTCACAGATATACAGAAATGCCTTTGATTTATGGGTGTTGATTTTATATCCTGCTACTTTGCTGAATTCATTTACTAGTTCTAGAAGTTTTTTGGTGGAATTTTTTGGGTCTTCTAGGAATAGAATCATATCATTGGCAAATAGTTCTAATTTGATTTCTTCTTTTCCTATCTGTATCCCTTTGATTTTTTTTTGTCTGACTAGTTACTCTGGCCACTGTTTCAAGAACTATATTAAATAAAAGTGGTGAAATAGAGCATCACTGTCTTGTTCCAATTTTCAGAGGGAATGTTTTCAATTTGTCTCCATTTAGAATGATTTTGGCCTGGGCCTTAGCATAGATAACTTTTACAATGTTGAGATATGTTTCTGTTATCCCTAGTTTTTCTAGTGTTTTGAACATGAAGGGGTGCTGCATTTTGTCAAATGCTTTTTCTGCATCTATTGAGATGATCATATGATTATCGTCTTTAGATCTACTGATGTGATGAAATACACTTATTGATTTCCATATGTTGAACCAACTTTGCATCCCTGGGAAAAAGTAGATCCAAATCTCCATCATATCAGATTAGCCCCCTACTTCCTTAATAAGACTATGATAGTGTATAGTGTAAGAATTAAAATCAATAATTAATAAATGGGATGGATTCAAACTAAAAAGCTTCTTCTTAGCAAAATTAGCAGTGAAGTGAATAGAGAGTTTACAGCTTGGGAGCAAATTTTTACCACCTGCACATCAGATAGAGCACTAATATCTAGGGTATATAAAGAACTCAAAAAATAAAACACCAAAAAAAAAAAAAGAAACAACCCCCCCAATAACCCAATCAATAAATGGGCCAAGGAACTGAACAGACATTTCTCAGAAGAGGATATGCAATCAATCAACAAATATATGAAAAAATGTTTATCATCTCTAGCAACTAGAGAAATGCAAATCAAAACTACTCCAAGATATTATCTTACTCCAGTCAGAATGGCAGCTATTATGAAGACAAACAACAATAAGTGTTGGCGAGGATATGGGGGAAAAGGTATACTCATACATTGCTGGTGGGACTGCAAAATGGTGCAGCCAATATGGAAAGCAGTATGGAGATTCCTTAGAAAACTGGAAATGGAACCACCTTTTAACCCAGCTATCGCATTCCTCAGTCTATACCCAAAGGACTTAAAAACATCATACTACAGAGACACAACCACATCAATGTTTATAGAAGCACAATTCACCAAAGCTAAACTGTGAAACCAAACTAGATGCCCATCAGTAGATGAACAGATAAAGAAAATGTGGTATATATAAACAATGGATTTTACTCATCAATAAAAGAGAATAAAGTCATGGCGTTCAAAGGTAGATGGATGGCATTGGAGAATATAATGCTAAGTGAAGTTAGCCAATCCCAAAAAACCAAATGTCAATTGTTTTCTCTGATATAAGGAGGCTGATTCATAGTGAGATTAGGAGGGGGAGCATGGGAGGATTAGACATACTCCAGATAGGGCAAAGTGGTGGGAGGGGAAGACAGGGGGAATGGGGGTAGAAAAGATGGTGGGATGAGATGGATATCATCACCCTAAATTCATATATGAAAACAGGAATGGTGTAAATATACTTTGTATACAACCAGAGATACCTAACATTATTCTCTATATGTATAATACGAATTGTAATACAATGTAATGAATGACTGTTTCCCCATTTTCTCTTGGCTTTGGGGAATTTCTAGAGATTTTAAATATTATTTTTTTCCTTTTAAATAATATTTGCCAGTTAAATTGTTGATTTTTCTGGAAAAGAATAAAAATTCTATTATGCATCAGTGTTCTACTTTAATTTTCTCATGAACCTTTTTCTCCCTCCTAACCTTGAACTCTCAAACCTTATCCTAACTTCATTACTCAACACCTGCTTTCTCTCCATTCCCCTAGGTCTCCTGGTTTAATGTTTTTTTTTTATTCTTTTGAATGCTGTCTCAAAAGTTTGGAGAATCATATTTAATCACATATTAATTACATAATATTGTATCTAGACTCCTTAAGCAAAGAACAAAGATATATATTCAGATTACTGCAGGTATTGGGATTTGCTTTGAATCAGAATTTCCATTAGTGTAAATAAAAGCCTTATGCATAAATCATTATTAAATTTTGTTTTACCAAGAAAAAAAAAGATATTTATATCCATTTTCATTCTATCAATTGATGTACAGTGCTTGGGAAGCACAGATAATACAATAATATAAGACTGCTGTATTCAAAAGCTCTGGGGATAGAGTTTCATTTTTTCATTGAAGAGTGAAATTCTTAGCTACCTTTCAGAAATTATGTTTACATCAAGTAAATTTTATACTTGTCTGGTGATAGCAATTTGAATAATGGATATCCTCTCTGTTGTTCAACTTTCAAATTGGTTTCTCATGCAGTTTTTAGATTTTACAGCTATTTGTTCACTTATATTTTCTGAAACCAAAAGCATTTTTATCTCATTTTTCACATTGATATTTTCTAATACAGAAAGCAATGTTCCACTTATAGGAAATCCAGTTTCCTAATCTGGTAAACTAATCCCTTTCCCATTTTTGAGAAACACACACACACAAAAAAAAAAACAGTCTCTTTCAGATAGATTATGTTCTCTAATCATAAAAATCTGTCATGTATTCATATGGCTAATTAATGAATCACCTTTATTGCAAAATGTCCATATAAACATAAACTATGTCATACATTATGTCTATAAGGGATGAAAAATCTTTTAATTTCAGCTGCTCTCAACGAAATTATTTTAATCCTACTGATTGCTGAAAAGCTATATTGTAACAAAATCTTGTTGGAAGTGATAAGTTGAGCTGAGTTGGCCACATGAACCTGTAAACCAAGGGTTCAGATAAGGAGCCTGTATTTCAGTCTGCATGTGAATACCAGACTGCTCCAATATTTCCTAGGCTACAAAATTATGGTCATGAGATACCACTGAGGCACATTAAAATAGTCTAGGGGAACTGTTTAATACTCTTCTCAGTATTTAAGACAAAAGTTAAATACTTATCAAGAAACATGGGGCAATAATTTAACATTATTTGTGAAAAATCCTTGCTGAATTTCATTAAAAGACCTTTATTTTTAATACAATACTTGAAACATTATTCTCAGTGATTATTTATAATACACAAAACAGTGTATTTTTTCTGTAAGACTATTATATTCCTTATAGCTTAGTAATGTGATAAAAAACATAATTTGTGTATGTGTGTGTGAGAGAGAGAGAGAGAGAGAGAGAGAGAGAGATTGAGGATTGAACCTAGGGCCTTGTACAAGTTAAACAGAACAATTAATTGCATGTCACTATGTAAAAAGTTACCCCAACACTAGTTGTTTAAAATATTTTGCAGGCCTGATGTTTGAAAGAAGCTTAGCTGAGCAGTTCTGGGTTGATCCATCTTGTGAGATTGTAATCAAGATGCAGACCAGGGCTGCTGTTGCAAAGTTGAACTGGGACTAGAGAATGCTCTCTAACTTAGTGGGTTAGGGCCCAGTTCAAATGGAATCACACTACAATTTCTGGGTACTAGAACCTAGCTGAACTTGTTATGTTTTATGATACACAGTAATCCTCAAACTCAACCAGATGAATAGGCAGGAATAAAAGTGTTAATAATGATCATAGCATTTTTATGGACTTGTTACTGGAGTCCTATACCAAAGGCCCAACTGTGGAGGTCCCAAAAAATCAAGTCTGGCCATTTATCACCCCCGCCCCAGGGGCAGGGGAACAAATGGAAAAAGTAGTAGTGAAAGCAAGAAAAGCCTAAACATTATAGGTAGATTGGGAAGGCAAATGAGATTCAGCATCTCAGTCATTTCTTTGAGGAATTCACATAAGCTTTAGGCTTAGAAGAAAAATCAGGGCAGGGGGTGAGAGGTGTGCATAATTAGTCTTGATCTAACTAACTTGATGATCATATCTGGGCTAGTTCTTGGAGGTGGCTCCAGAGAAATTCCTATCACTTGAAGGGGTAATCTCCTTTTGCTTTGTAGACCTGT
Source organism: Spermophilus citellus (assembly GCF_964194105.1). Taxonomy (NCBI): domain Eukaryota; kingdom Metazoa; phylum Chordata; class Mammalia; order Rodentia; family Sciuridae; genus Spermophilus; species Spermophilus citellus. The sequence continues at coordinate 46,765,984 of NC_138199.1, read as the reverse complement.
GATCTTGGAAAGCCGCAACTCAACTCTTATAGACATTGGCCATTACTCCTGTTTAGGGGAGAAGTCTCATCTTGGGGCAAATTCCTATATGACTCCACTAGCTGTTCCGGAAGGTCAGCAATGAATGGAAATCTTCAGGCCTACTCTAAGGGTTTTTAAAGTTGGCGGTTGAATGTTCCTACAAATCTTGAAATTATTTTTGTCCCTCTTCTGCTTGGGTCTTTCACCTGGAAAGGAGTGGATTATCAGCTTTAGATGAACACACTTTAAGTGATTAACATACCTATTAACATGTAGAGCTGAGCAGGAATCTGACCTCACATTTAAGGTAAAAAAGGAGACAGACACAAAATAAAGGCAGAAATGCCAAGTTTTGTTCTGCTTTTATTTACCTGTTAGGCATCTGCCCAAATAAAGAGTTTGTGCTTTTATCAAAGCAACTTCTAATTCTCTATTACAAACTAGAAACACTCATTGGCTCTGCTACTCCTTCTATCCATTGGAACAAACACCATGGTCAACAGATACGAAGTGTAGGTAGTCTCACAAACAGCAGTTAAACACAGTAACATTTACTTTTAAAAGTTATAGCCTAGATGCACCTATAATCTCTGCAAAGTGGGAGGCTGATACAGGAGGATCCCAAATTCAAGACCAGCCTTAGCAGTTTAGCAAGACCCGTAGCCTTTTAGTGTGACCCTGCCTCAAAGTAAAAATATAAAAATTATTAGGGATGCTCAATCATTGGTACCAATTAATAAATAAATGTTATTGTCTAGTCTATAGTCAATGAATATGACATGTCGTTTCATGTCACAATGCTGGACTTCTATTGAGTTCTTACAGCAGTTTGATAGTCTTTAGATGATGAAAAAACTGACATATATTTTACATCCTTATACAACTTGTTTGCCCACTAAAAACCTCTGAATTGTTTAAAGTTAAGAATAGGATTTCTGAGAAGGGACCACTTTATTGGTTTCAGAGTTCAGACATTTCTTTGAATCAGTACGAAAGCTTTTTTTCTTTTAATTCTTATATGACTCTCTTAAGGTTAATAAAGATACAGCTGACATCACAGAATAGATTTCAGAACAATTATGTTCATATTTCAGAATATTTCTTTTTATTTATAACCTTAGGGTTTGAAACAGACTTAGACTATTTTTAAGTCACATGCTATAACCTTTTATGAAAACATGTTGAAATCAATGCAATTTTCAGAAAAATACACAAAATTAAAGGAATAAGGGGTCTTTAATCTAAAAATATATATATTATTCTGTACCTTGTAGAAAAAAATCTGTGAAGAATTTTCAAATAGACTCAAATATGGTTTTTAATAACATTTTCATTTTTATTGTTATATTTAAATTTTAAGTAATATTTTTATTGTATCAAAGACAATTGCTTCTAACGGTGAAAGATGTGCATATTTTTATCTATCTAGATTATTTTAATCTTGGTCTCATATGAAGAAAAGTGAATTTCATAGTTGAAATTCATTTACTATTTCACTACATTACCAAGTTTTCTTAGTGTCCATACTGAGATCCATTGTTACCAATTTTAATTAGTTTTGATTCATGAAAAGAAAAAAATGAATGGGCAATTCATTCATTGATTCATTCATTTAAGAATCACCAAGCCACTCTTTTTTAAGATTCAGAACTAGGAAATCTATGCCACATATTATTAAGATAGAAAATGTACTTTTTCTTGAAAGTTCAGAGCTATGGCAGATTGAGGTTTGTTTTATTCCTGCAGCTCAGGGCTTTCACTCATGTTTTTGATGTTATTTACTTCCTCTCCATTTGCCTTCCCTGGAATTAGTAGCATCTTAAACTCCTAAAGGTCACTAGAGAGCTACTTCAGCTTCAGGGATCACATATTTTTTGCATTCAAGGTAAAAATCTAGTGTTTCTTTTCTTAAACATCAATAGAAGGGCTTATTTGCATTACAACTAAATCCATTTAAGACTATTTACCCTCTTCCACAAATATACTACTCTTGGTCCTAGAATATGGTGCACAAATTGGACAATTGACTTCAGACTGGCCTGTTCATCCACTTCTCAACTGTGACCAAAACATTAAAAGGATCCTCCCCATATTATGCCAATCAAAGTATATCCCTGGATCTGGGTATACAGTAAATCCTCTCTTCTCCACCAAATTTCACGGCTTATAGATAATAAAAAAAGGAGGAAATGACTCATAAGTTTAAAAGATACTTAACTGCAAATATTAATTCAACTTGTCATTGTAAAAGATACCAGTTGGTTCAGAGTACACTCTCTTCATTACTGACAGCTGTGTATAATTTAGAATAGTTTTGTTTAGGATTTTTGCATTTATGTCCACAATTGAGATTAGCTTGGAATTACTCTTTATTCATGAATATGGTCAGACATCATGCTCTTTGGAAGACCTTCAGTACAACAGGTTTCAGGTCTTCCTTGAGTGCTAGTACACCCATGGGCAAGCAATCTGCATGAAGTTCCCCTTGACAGAGGATGTATTCACTGCTGTTTGGCTCAGTTTAGTCACTAGAGGGGTTTGCAATTTTTTCTATTCCTTCTTGAGTCACTTACATTTTTCTAAGAACTTATCCAGTTGATTTGTATTTTCAAAAGTTGTTCATACTATCCTCACTATTTTTAATGTCATTGTCTTTTGCTGTGATGTTCCATTTTTGTTATAGTTTGGATGTGAGGTGTCCCCTAAAAGCTCACTGTGGGACAGCACAAGAAGGTTCAGAGGAGAAATGATTGGGTTGTAAGTGTTAAGTGATTTAATCCCCTGATAGTAGGGATTATCTGAGGGGTAACTGAAGTGGTAAGGTGTGGCTGAAGGAAGTGGGAATTAAGACATTGGTTAGAGTTATTTATTTCTATATGGTGAGTGGAGATCTCTCTCTCTCTCTCTCTCTCTCTCTCTCTCTCTCTCTCTCTCTCTCTCTGCTTTCTGATCATGATGTGAGCTGCTTCCCATCTTGCCATGATGTTCAGCCTCACCTTAACCCCCCTAGAAATAGATTCAGACTTCTATGGACTAAGACCTCTGAAACCAGGAGCCCTTAAATAAACTTGCTCCTCTATAGTTGTTCTGGTAGGGTCCTTTAGTCACGACAGGAGAAAAAGCTGACTACAAACACTTTTGTAGTCTTGATATTGTTTGTTTGTATAATCTCTCCTTTATTTTCTTCACTGGTCTCAGGAGAGGTTTATCCTTTTTATTAGTCGTTCCAAAGAACCAAATTTGTTGGTAATCATCATGTATATTTGTGTCTTAATTACTTTCAGTTCTAGTCTTTATTATTCCCTTCCTTAAACTTTTTGTTAGTTTTCTGTTGTGGTGGTAAGTTATCACAATTTTAGTAGCTAAAAATAGCATGGCTTTATTGTCTTACAGTTCTAGAAGTGAGAAGTCTGACACCGGTCTCACCAGGCTAAAATCATGGTGTTAGTAGGGCTCTGTTCTTTTCTAGAGGCTACAGGGGAAAACCTGCTTCCTTCCCTTTTCCAAATTATGGAAGATGATCATGTGTCTTGACTTTTAGCATCCTTCTCCATCTTCAAAATCTACAGTGTCAGGTCAGATTCTCACTTTGCATTGTTCTGAACTCAATTCCTGCCTCCTTCTTCCATGAGGACTCTCATGATTATGTAACACAAGAAATCTTCCTTGTTTTAGGATAAGCTGGTTAGCACCTTACCATGTAAACTAACAAATTGACTCTGGATTAAGACTTGGATATCTTTATGGAATCATAATTCTTCTGCTATACACTTTTTGGTGTTATTTTGTCTTATTTTGCTGTCTTTTAAAAATATTTATTCTTAAATTTCAGGTAGACACAATATCTTATTTTACATTTATGTGGTTCTGAGGATTGAACCCAGTGTCTCATGCATGCTAGGTGAGTGCTCTACCACTGAGCCACAGCCACAGCCCCTGTCTTTTTTTGTTCATTAATATTTAGTCTTCCACATTGTCTAAGGTATTACTTTAAAGCTCAATTTTTTGTTAAGTACTACATGAGGTTCATCCTGTAACTTCTAATGTGCATGTTATACATTATTATTGAGAACAAATAGTACCACTTTTGACTATTTTTTTTAATTTAGAAAGGCATTTCTTAATTTCTAAATAGGAGATGTCTTGCTAGTTAGCCTTTTGTAATTGGTATTAATTGTATTGTTATCAGAGAATAAACCATGAAAGTTTTATCATTTAAAAGTATTCCAATTGGCTTGAAAACAATGTATATTTCACATTTATTCTGTTGGGTATTATATGTATGTACATCTTGGCATTAGTTAATTATTTTTAAAATATTTTAATCAGTACTGAAACTTTTTCTTTTCTATCAATTGCTGAAAAATTGATAGAATATTTTACATTGGATTAATGTTTATATTTACATTTGATGAGTATTTGTCTACTGTGTTTTTTATGCGTTTTTAAAATTTGTTTTAATTAGTTACACATGATAGTACAATGATCTTGACATATCATACATTTGAATCAGATGGGATATAATTTCTCATTTTTCTAAGTGTACAGGTTGCAGAATCACATTGGTCATGCAACTACTGTGTTTTAATATCTGTCAATATTCTTTTTACTTCATTTATTTGAAGGTTATTTTATTAAGTACATACCAGTTTAAATAGTTATATACTTGTAAAGCTTATTGTATGAAATGATGCTGTTTTTAAATAGCAATAGAAATATTTTATCAAATAAACTTATTTATAGAGATAACCAAGTGGGTCCACTGTAATCACTAGGTATTCAAAAGTGGAAAAAAATCAAAAGTAGAGGTCAGAATAAATTTTCCAAGAGGTTAAATAACTTTTTTTCCAAACAAAATTTAGAAAAAAATATTATAAGTATTATAGCTTTGCTTAGCCAACTAATATTTGTTTATTAGAGGCAAACTAAAATTCAACCGCTGATCAACTTCTGCCACAATTCTGACTATAAAATATAATTTGTGAGATGTTACATTTCTATCAATTAAAGAAATTTCAAAAGAAAATCAGAAGATAAATCAACTGTTGTTTCAGGGACAAAAGTATCCTACTGCATATAAACTTGCTGAGTCCTCACCTCTGCCCCAACTGCAATTTAATCTGAGCTAGGATTAGATGTATGAACTAAATCTTTGGGGAACAGTGAATGAAACATCCCACAAACTTTCTTCATAAAATAAGAATGAATGGCTACATTTAAAACTTCAGACACTCCACAAACCATTTATAACAGAATTTCTTTTAGTTGATCTTGATATTTACACTAAGCATTTATTCCAAAAATAAATGTGTGGAACTGTTTTTGTGGATGTATTATGTAATGGAACTACTATGCATCTTGTTATTGCAGTTTTTTGTTTTGTTTTGTTTTTTACATGCCTACTACATGCAAACCACTGAGAGGCATGGTGAAGAATTTGTAAATGATCCTGTTTTTAAGGAGGTTTCAAAAGAATAGGAAAAAAGTTTGCTTGAGATCTACCGTAGATGGACATAATTATTCACAGGAGGAATTGATATAAAAGAGAGAACCAGACCCATCTCTGGGCAACCAAATCTGAGTCTGCAAGGTTAATAGTCTAAGGCATCATTAACTTTTGTCATGTCTAGGAATTTATTCAAAAGAAATAATCATAGATGAATATAAGGTTTTCCATACAAGGTTTCCTATCACATGCACATATCTATAGGTAGATGTAAACTCACCCATAGATATAGAAACAACACTAAAACATTTACTATTGCTGTGTAGTGGGAACATGAATAATGTTTAATTCTTCTTGAAATATTCTCTCATTTTTTTTGCACCAAACATGTTAATGTTTTGATCAGAAGAACATCAAATCTTATTTTAAAGACTAAGCCAATGCTATGGCCAAGCACAGTACCTTGTACAAAATAGTTAACAAATAAATGTGATTTGAAGTGTATGTATGCATCAAATTAATTTTTGTATTTTTTTGTTTGAAATAATCCAAGATGCACAAAAATGTTGTAGAAATATGACAAATAATTTCTCCTACCTTCTGTCTCTAGATGCTACCATCATATATAACCACAGAACACTATTGAATTGACATTGTCAAATTGCTATTAACCAATATAAAATATTATTCAGATAATTGTTCTGTTTCCACTGTCTTTTTTAGTTTTTTTTTTTTTGACCAGAATTTAGTTACAAATCACACATCAAATTCACTTATCACATCTGCTTAGTGTTCTTTAACTTGACAATTTTGCAGAGTACTGACCAGTTATTCTGGTTCTTCAATTGAGTTTATCTGGCATTCTCTTAAGATCACACTCAGGTTTATTTCTTGCCAGACCATCAGTGAAGTGGGGTTGTGCCTTTCCAAGAGCATCATGGGAGGAGGAAAAAATAGTGTCAATTTATTTCATTATGAGTAAATGATAACTTTTATGGTGGTATCTGCAATGTTTCTCCAATACAAAACTATGAATTTTCCTCTGTAATTAATAACTAATATTATGATAAGTTACTTTGAGATAAGGTGTAAACATATCTATTGATTTTAGCACCTATTGATATAACAATTATTTCTGTAGTATTTACCAAAGAGAGATTTTTTTCCATTGCCATTATTCCTTCCATTTTGATTGGAAAATTCTATAAGAATTATAAATTCGCTCCTTTGATTAACTTATTCTACCATTTATTTATATTGGTATGACCTCATGGATATGTTTTCTTCTGTGGGTTACAATTCACTTCTTATTTATTTCCATTTTTACTTTATTGTCCCATTAGCTGGCCACTGGAAACTCCTTCAAGATGGCATTTGATAAATGGACTCTTCATCAGCAGTACTGAAGAGGACAGAGTGAGGTAAACATGGAGAACACAAAAGAATCATTGTAGAAAGTCAGTGAGAGTCGAAGAAAAAAGACATTTTTCTGGGCCTTCCTATACATGAAAATTTATCTGTGAATAGAGCTTTCCTCCTACAAAAGGAGATGGTCTTGGGGGAAGATGGTGGTGAGGAAGATAGAGATGAAGGAAATTCATGCAAAAAATCATGTGTAATGTTTCCCAACAGAAAGAAACCAGGGATTGTGTGACATAAAATAATTGCAGACAAATGGCATATTAATGACACTCAAAATTATAAATTTTAAATATTCTTTATGATTCTTAAGAAAAAATGAAATTTCTTTCAAATAATTTCTGAGTCATGAACTTTTTTCTGTGTGTTTTTTTAATTCACAGTTGACTAATATGGGAATAATTCCTAGAGACATGAAGGCCAATAAGCTTAGATAACCACAGAATATTCTATACTCATTTCAAAACAAGGTTATATAAATTAATTATTTTTACTGTTATTTCAATATTAGCACCATTATGTTTTTTGATTATTTTAAATCATTAAAGAAGATAATCTGGGGTGGGGTTGTGGCTCAGTGGCAGAACACTTGCCTAGCAGATGTGAGGCACTGAGTTTAATTCTCAGCACCACATATAAGCAAATAAATGGATAAAGGTCCATCAGTAACTAATGAATTTTTTTTTAAAAAAAGATATTCCATGGTAGATGAATATCAAAATAGCTCATATTTCCCACTTCCACTTAACCTCCTAGAAATAATTTGTGGAAGAACAGAAGACAGCCAGGTTTGGAAGCTTACTATTAGTGAACTTCTGTCTTTCATGTTAGAAGTTAGTTCAATATTACTTGTAGCATATAAGTATTACTGGTCAAGGAGAGTCTTTTTAAAAATGCAAAGCATTTACTCATTCTTATCCAGGCCTGCCCAAGTCTCTACCAAAATTGAGCTAAAAATAATCTCCATTACTAATGGGATATGACTTATCCTTTTGTTAAACTGAGGCTGGAAAGTACCGACACCAATAGATTACTACATCCCATATTTTACAGATTCAAATTTCTGACAGTAGTAAGTGCTTCTGCTACTCTCTACTTTGCTAACAGGATGCTTTCTTTATTTTCCAAAAATCTTTTTTTTTTTTTTTATCCCCAGTGCATACTTAGATTTATTTTATAGGTGATTAAAAGAGGTTTATTTTTTTAAGGTCAAATAACATAAAACTCTCTTCAAATTGATATTTATCTCTGTTCATCAATTATTAATTCTACTAAACAGTTTACTTGTGTGTTAGTAATCTTGCTTCTCCATTAAAAACATGACAACAATTATGGGTGTGTTTGCATAATAACATATTTAATATGATGAGAGAACTAACAGAACAATTGTTAGAGAATATAGAACTCTATGTCAATAATTATAGTTCAATCATATCTCAAAATTTTATGGACATTAGGCAGCCTGCACAAACAACCCTGAATGATAGAATCAAGACTAGATTACCAAGTCAATCCTCTCTTGAGATGTAGAACTCAGCATGAATCTTCATATATTTAGATGTTAGTTTTCTTATCTCTAAACTCAATAGAAGAGATTAGACAACCTTGAATATTCCTTACATGTTCAGAGATAAAGTATACTTTATATATTTATTTTAAAAATACATATTTTTACATATTTAATTAGATGTTTACTGTAATATTTTTTTAAATAAAGATTGTACCAATTATGATTTGTCTTACTGTTTAAAGCTTGACTAAGTTTCAAAATTTCCAAATGGATTCAACTTTATGGCAAATCAAATAAAGTATATGTTGAAATCCAGGAAACCAGGAAACGGTTGTAGATTTACAGAGGTAATTTTCCTGACACTCCCACAACTATAATTTATAGAGTGTTACTCCAGATCCATTTATTTCTTGACCATACATGAGGGCCTATGTAATGGCATCACATAAATTCCCTAATGTAATTTCAGAAACGATTTGTATATTTTAAAAGAAAATACTGTTTTTTAAAGGTTGTAGGTAAAACCTAAATACATATATTCACCAAATTTATAGGAAGTGTTAAATAGATTTGTACAAGTATAGATGACCTATATGGAGTTCAAGCAGATAGAAATGTTCAAATGGGTTCCATTTCTTTTAGACCCTCTCTCTCTAAATTGTGTTGCCACAGAGATATACCAAAGATGTGACAGTAGAATATATAATTTATTTGTAACTTTACATTTTTCCATTGTGTATACAATGTTTATATTTTTCACTGTATACTAGAGTTTTGTACTTTAGCTGTTTTGTGCACCCAAGGTCCTCCAACTAGCCATAAAAATCAGAAGATGTTTCCAAAATATTCTGTTTGCTCTATTGAGATGTCAGGAAAAGAAAACTATAATTTCTCATTTCTCGTAACTCCAAGTTATTCCTTAGAGTTAGATGCATTAAGAATTACAGTTTGATTTGCCAGTCTTGGTCAGCAAACATTGTTTGCATGTATTTATATGTGAGCAAGATGAGGCACAAAAAAACTTAAGACACTGTTTAGGATGCATCTAGCTAGTGGAATCTGGTTTAAAACTCAGATCAATTAGATTTCTTCAGGCTTTTGACAAGGAATTAAGAGAAAGAATAATTTTAACATTAAGAAAGTTTTTCTCTTCTCCAAGAATGCAAAAAACAAAAACAAAACAGGAAACTAAACCTGGAAGTTGTCAATTTTAATAAAGTGATTGTGTTGCCTGCACACTGATGTGAGCACCTTCTTATTGACACCATGTCATATGATCATGCCATGCAACCCCTGGGGGACATTTCCAGGAGTACCTCTTGCCGCCTGTGCCTCCTTTGTTTTTACAACCTCTTCCTGTAAAGAGAGAAAGAAAACATGGGAAGAAAGAGGATCCAAAAGACATCTTGCTAATTCAGTGCAATGATGGAAATACTTTTTTAATTCTTTCCAAACATTCATGAAAAATAAATGAAGAGATTTGGGCTCCTGAAAGCAAAGCAGCATTTCTTTCAGAGATATCTATGTACCCAGTACGTTGAACCTGGTACACTTTTTGCTCCCCAAATCAAAATTTCCCACTACAGCATGGTTTCCCAACCTTTGTATCACTGACATTTTCTAGGGTGGGGATGCCTACAGGTCTTTATGATGTTCACCAGCAACCCTGGCTGCTCTACATACAGGAACATCCTAACAGAGGTGGCAATCAGAAACAACTCCTGGGGGGAAAATGTCATTGGCCACCAAGAACCACTGCTGTATGGGGATCGTTAGTGTTTCACATTTGGGGTTACACAGGGTCATAAGTCCAGATACTAGATTAATTTTATACTGTAAGAAATATTGAAAAGGAACTTTTAAGGTGCTTTTTATAGTTAAGAATAAAAATAATTATCAGTTTCCATTTCCCATAGGTGGTATACCATTCCCAGATCCTATTCTTATCTATGGCATATATTATGCATCCAAATTCTTTCTCTTCTATTAATCCTTTCACGGACAGGGCAGTATGGTTTATGACAAGAACACCAAGCTTTCTATCTATCTATCTATCTATCTATCTATCTATCTATCTATCTATCTATCCATCATCTAGCTATTCATCCATAGCTTTTGTTATATGTTTAAATCTGAAACACCTGTGCCAGACATTCAGTAGAATTATTCACCAGTCTCTTAATTTTCTGATCTGTGAAATTCTTAATTATAGAAGCTTGATATATTATTGGATAGATTAATTGGGAGCATAGTAAAACACAGAATTGCCACTTGAAGCTTTCTAAGTCCAGTAGAGTTTTACTTACGCTCTTTTATAGTCCTGTTCTGCTCTCCATGGATCCCTGTTTTCTTTGGAGCAGGTGCTGCTATTTGCTAACTACTCCTTCTGTATGGATTACCTCTTCATCAGGTGTTTTTCTTCTATTCCCCTGTCTCCAGGAGTAGGGATCAGCTTGCTCTTTGCTGTGCTATTATCAGACCATGTTTTTCCCATCACTCAAAATTCTCCATTTCACATTTCTTCCTCCATTTTTAACACATTTATCTAAAGTGAATAATCATTATTGCAGAGTCATTTTCTAGTAATTCCAGACACAGCATCACCGAAGGTCGTCTTTTATGAATGCTTTGGTCTTATGTACGGATCATCTTTGCCAGCCTCTTTGCATGACCCATACTATTATTTACAGACAGGGTGTATAACAACAGGACAGAAATGTGATAATATTTGCCTTTGTCTGTTTATCACAGTGTGCAGCCACCCTTTTTTTTTCTTTCTTTCTTTTTCTTTTTTTGTCTAGCAGATGTACTGAGGTACTGGATATTCAGACTTCTTTCACTGTTAAGTTGAACCACAGCTAAGTCACAATTTTATCAGAATGAGTTTTCCTGTCTTTAGTTCTGCCACCAACCTTCTGTGTTTTAGCTTCCTTGTTATATATTTGGGCTGGAGGAAGTTGGCTGCAATTTCAAATACTTTATGGTTCACTCTTGAGCCCAACTTCAGCACTGGCCTGGCGTATTTTTACCTAGGAGAGTGTGCAAGATTTTACTACTTCTCTCTAGACCACCTCCTGTAACAGCTAAAAAACTGGGGAGAAGACAGTGTGAGAATGAGCAAGGTCTTTTTCCATTTGGGTCTCAGCTTTATTTATCTTTGGTTAAGGATTTGGTTAAGGAAAGCTGAGCCCATATCTAACTATTTTTTTAACCTATGTAAAAACACTACCCTATTAAATGCCATTTCTTAGTTTTTCTTTTTTCTTTTATGCTATTGGCAAGTCATGAACTATAAAAATAAATATGAATGGTCCAGTCAAGGAACTAGATCATTAAACATAATTGGGATACTGTTTTTTTCCCCATTCCTCATATCTCATTGTTTGAACTAATCTTTTAAAGACTAGGAACTTAGGCTATTTTTCATTTGTTTATGTTAGACTGAGTAAACTCTGATGTCTAAAACACAGACACATTAGATATGAACAAAATATACCAGTTTTATTGCCCCTTTTAACTGAAGGCAGCAAGAGCAAAACTTCTCCAACTTAAGTCTTTTCTCTAGCAGGCCCTAGTTAGTGGAATAGGTTAGGTGAGTATCTTGATTATCCTCTTGTCTCCAAGTCTCAGTCTTCTGGGACCAAAGGAAGCAAATTTTCATTGGATTTTAGCAGGTACAATAGTTTCAGAGTTCTTATCCTAGTTTTCCAGGTTAATTTTGAAAGAGTGCCAGAAACTTCTCATTTATTGATGACACCCAGTGTTCATATTTGCAATCAGCCAGGTGTTTAAGTGCTACAATAAATGAAATGAATCCAGAAATTCTTTTCAAATATTACTAAAGCTAATTTACAACTTAAACATACCATTTTTCCCCTAACTTCAAACTATTCTACTCTAAAAACGTCCATGATATTGCTTATAATTTAAGTTCTAGAGGCCTAAACCAATTTTGAAATGGTTTGGTGACTAAAGAGAGAACATACTGCCACATGGTTGCTTTTACTGCAAGGATCCAGATCTGAAAGTGTCTTATAGCAAAGACTTCTTGATACAGATTTCTGAAGAGGATGTCAACATCATCAGCCCTCTTTTTTTGTTTTTACCTGCCTGTTCCCTGTCACCATGTCTGGGTTTGGGGGGGGGTCATAATTTTTCTCTTTGAAAATATGTGTTGATAGTTATTGATCTATCAGTCAATAAGAGTGATGCTTTACAAAATACCCCTTTTTTTGTAATGCCAGGCACTGTGCCAAAAGCACCATTATAAAGAAATATCTCACATAATCCCTGCCTTTCAATAAAAATACAAATCAACTAGTGCTCATTTTCGAATTAATACCCATGGTATGTGCTCATTTGTGTCTATGCACAAAGTGTGAATTTACACAGAACTTGAAAACACACAAACTTGAGGTCATAACAGAAAAGGTCAATTCTAAATCCATGAAGTGAACTTCAGTTTGTATTACATTTTGTTCTTTTAGTTACTTGGTGTGTTTTCACTCTAACCTGCTGATTTTTCAGGAGGTCTTTCTTAAATTAAAATTTTATATTGTGACACAGAAAGAATCCCACACACTATTTGCTCAGTTGTATCACCTGGAAAAAATGATAGCAAAACATCATAGGTAGGATACTGACTTTGATATATTCAAAATGCAGAACATTGCTACCTTCACAAAGATTCCTTGTGTGATACCTTTATAATCATACCTATTTCCCTCCACCTGCTTTATCCTTTACCCTAGCAATCAAGAAACCGTTCTCCATTTCTATAATTTTGTTGCAAGAATGTTATAGAAATGAAATCATACAGTATGTAAAAGCTTGGGATTAGATTTTGTTTGTTTGTTTGTTTTTTACTCAGCACAATTCTCTTGCAATTCAGCCAGTTATTGTGTGTGTCAATCATTTCTTTTTGCTGATGGGATGGATAAGTGGTGATTCATTTTAGATATCAATATCGAGTTAAAGGATACTGGAATAGCTGGTGAAACATTATTTTTGGGTGTGTTTGTAAGGGTCTTTCTGGAACAAATAAACATTTGAGCCAATAATCTGAGTAAAGATGATAACCAGCACAAAGGTGAATGAGTATCATTGAGTCTATCAAGGGCCACGGAGGGCAAAAAGCTGGGGAAGAGCAAATTCACTCTCTATTTTGAAGCTGGAACATTCTTCTTCTGTTGCTCTTGGACTTCAGAATTTCAGGTTCTCAGGTTTTCAGACTCTGGGACTTACCTCAGGAAACCCTCACGGGTTCTTAGGCCTTTAGACTTGACCTGAGTCACAACTTTGGATTCACTGGATTTCTAGCTTACAGACAGCATTTTGTGGGACTGGTTGGTCTCTGTAGTTATGTGAGCCAATTAGTATAATGAATCCTCTCTTCTATCTATCTGTCTATCTATCTCCCCATCTCCTGGTGCTTTGAAAAACTTTGACTTGACAGTATATGTGACCGATTGATTTATCTTGCTATGGTCTAAATGTCTGTGTTCCTCCAAAATTCATTTGTTGAAATCTATTTCCCCATGTGCTAGTCTTAAGAAGTCAGACTCTTAATGCTGTTAAGTCAGGAGGGCTCTTCTCTTATGAATGGAGTTAGTGCCCTTATAAAAAAGGGTGAAAGGAACTGGCTTGTCATCCTTTCTGTCAGGGCACATCAGGGACCATGAACAAAGAACAGGCCCTCATCAGGCTTCTGGTTTGCTGGTGTTGTGATCCTGGTCTTCCTAGCCACCAGAATAGACTGCAAGGGAGAAATTTTTGTTGTTTATTAATTACTTAGTCTAAGTTTTTTTTACTTATAGCTGCCCAAACAGTCTAAGACCACCATTCATCCAATGAATGATTTCAGTTTTTAACTCTTATAGATAAATTTCTTAAAATACTCAGGCACAATTTTTTTTCCTGTGATCCTCACACTTTATTTCTCAGTGATACATTCCCAACAGTGCAGTGGTTTGGTCTCGTGGTAGTTGTAGATTGTTAGTGATGCTGTTGCTGGATGCTTCCTCATGTGATCATTTACCATATGCATGTCCTCTTGAATAAAATATCTCCTCATGTTTTGCCCATTTTCTCATTGGAATTTTGTCTTTGTATTTATTATTATTTTAGGCATGCTCTTTATACATCTTAGATATGCTTTGTTGGATATGAAGTCCGGAAATATTTGCTCCCAACAAGTAGCTTGGCTTTTTATGCTATTAATAACATTTTTCACAGAGCACAAGTTGTATGTGTATATGTTTTATTTTGATGAAATCCAATGTATGAAATTTTTCTTTTTTAGATTATCATTTGTGATTAAGTCTAAGAAATATTTGCTTAACCCCAGGACACAAAACTTTTCCATAGTTTTTCCTAAAAGTTTTATAATTTTAGTTTATAAATTCATTCTGTGATCTGCATTAAATTGATATTTGCATAAAATGTGAGGACTTAGGTCAATTTTTTTTCCCCTATACATGTCTAATTAGTTTTCCACCTTTGTCAAAAATCAGCTAGGCATATTTTTGGAGTCTATTTCTGGATTCCATCTTCTGTCCTATTAACTTATTTGTCTATCTTTCCACCAATATAACACAATCTTGATTACCCTAGTTACATACTAATTTTTTTAAACAGGTGGAGTGATTCTTCTCACATTATTCTTCTTTTTCAAAGTTTATTGTAGTTCTCACATTATTCTTCTTTTTCAAAGTTTATTGTAGTTATTCTAGCTCTTAGCTTTTCCTTATGTGTTCAAATATTATTGTTTATATCTCCAAAAATGCATTTTTATTTTTCTTATTACCTGCATGCAATTTTTACTAGATAGAATTACCAAATTTATGAACACAGTAGCCATCTCCATTTATTTATGTCTTCTTTGTTTACTTTTATCAAGGTTGTATGTGTTTCATCACTGAAGCACTTGCATGTGTTTTTCATATTTCCTTCTAAGTGCTTCACTTTTCAGCAGGTATAAATAACAATGTATTTTAATTGTGGTGTTCATGTTTTCACATCAACACTATCTAGAAATATGAATGA
Source organism: Spermophilus citellus (assembly GCF_964194105.1). Classification (NCBI taxonomy): domain Eukaryota; kingdom Metazoa; phylum Chordata; class Mammalia; order Rodentia; family Sciuridae; genus Spermophilus; species Spermophilus citellus. Next base: position 46,750,544 of record NC_138199.1, on the reverse strand, counting down.
TTTTTGTTTGTTGACTTTGCATCCTGTTATCTTGCCAAGTTAACTTTCCAGATCTTGAATTTTTAAATTTACATAGTGATTTTTCAGAAACACAATAACTGGTCAAAGGGATATGAAAATCAAAACCACAGTGAGATATCTCCTCACACCTAGTAGGAATGACAACTGTCAAAAAGACAAAAAATAGCAAATGTGGGGTTTCCTACATAGATAATCATGTAATCTACGAAAAGGAAGTTATTTATTTCTTTCTAAGTGGCATGTGATATCTTATTCCACTGTCTATGACTTTTAGCACTAGGTTGATTAAGAGAGGTTGGAGTGAACAAATTGTCTTGTGTTTCTGGTCAGCCTTATTGGGAAATCATTCAGACTTACATGTAAAAAAAAAAAAAAACCATAAATAGGACTTTTGGGTCTGGTTTCTTTTTTGTAGATGTCCTATATCAATTCAGGAAGTTATTGTATTTCTGAAAGTCTTCAGCCTGAGTGGATGTTGCCTTTTATCAAATATCTTTTCTGCAATGTATGATGTTGGTACCTTTGTGGAGAATCTCTGCTGTACATGCAGAGATTTCCTTTGGGGGATCTCTAATCTGTTCAATTTGCATGTTAGTTTTTATGCCAGCACCATGCTGTCTTGGTTACTAGAGACCTATAGTATGTCTTGAGGTTGGGTGTTGTGATTTCTCCAGGTTTGTCCTTTTTGTTCAAGATTATTTTCACTATTCAGGGCCTTTTGTGTTTACATGTGAATTTTAGGAATTGTTTTTTTTCTATTTCTGTGCAGAATGCTGTTAATATGATGATTGGGATTATATTGAACCTGTAGAGCACTTTGGGCAGTATGATTACAAAAGGAGAACCTCTTCAATATTATCTGTGAAAACTGAATGTCCTTATGTAAGAAAATGAAATTTCCCACCTGTCTCTCACCATATACAAAAAATGAACTCAAAGTGGATCAAAGACCTCAGTGTAAGACTGTAAACTGAAATACTTAGAGGAAAATATAGGGGTAATAATTCAAGACATTGACATAAACAATGTTTTTTGTGGCTAGGACACCAACATCATAGAAAACCCAAAGCAACAATACGTAAATGGGATCTTATCAAACTAAGAACCTTCTGTACATCAAAATAAATGGTCAACACTGAAAAAAGAACCAGAAGAACGGGAGAAAATATTTAAAACTATTCTTTGGCAAATAATATCCTGAATATATCAAAAATGAACTCAAAAAGCAAAACTCAACAAAATGAATACACAAATAATCCACTAAAAAATAGGCAAATGATCCTAATAGACGTTTCTTAAAAGAAGGAAGAGAAATGATATTTGAAAAATGGTCAACATAATTGGTCAAAGGGCTTCAAAAATCAAAACCACAGTGAGATATCTCCCCACTCTAGTAGGAATGACTACTGCCAAAAAGACAAAAGATAGCAAATATGGGTGAGGAGATGGAGAAAGGGGGGTCTCTGAACATTGTTGGTCAGTATGTAAATTAGTGCAGCCATATGGAAATAAATGGAGGCTCCTCAAAAAACTGAATGTAGAACTATCAGATAATACAGCCAGCCCACTCCTCAGTAGATATATCCAAAGGAGATAAAATCAGTATGCAGTGCAGAGACATCTGCACTCCCATGTTTATTGCAGACATATTTAAAATAGCCGAGAAATGGAAGGAAAACAACCTAAGTGTCCATCAACTAGTGAGCCGACAAGAAAACAATTGTATATCTACACAAAGAATATTATTCAGTCGTTAAAAAATCATGGCAAAATGAATGGAACTGGAGAATGTTATGTTAAAGACTGACACATAAAAGCAGAAAGCTTAGATTCTGTCTCCTGTGTGGAAGCTAAAGAATTTGATCTCAAAGTTATAAAGAGGAGAATAGCAATTACTAGAGAACAGGAAAAGCAAAGAGAAGGGGAAGAGGAAGGATATCAGGTATCAAAAACCAGAAAGAATAAGTTCTAGGTCGAGCACCACAGTAGGGCAACTACAGCTTACAATAACCTATTAAATATTTTATGAAAAACTAGAAGAGAGAAGCTCATAGTCTCCAACAGAGAAATAATTAGGACAAAGAAAAAGTAATTATTGTGATTAAATTAATGTACCTTGAATATGTGTATTGAAATATCACACTCTACTCCATAAATAAATGCAATTATTATGTGTTAATTAAAAAGAAAAAGAAAAAGAATCACAACCAATAGCTAAATAATGCTTTTCCTGTATAGATCTATATGACCATTTTTTTCCCCTCTTTAGTCTGTTAATACATAGATTACTTAATTGATATTTTTGATGTTTTGTATCCCTGGAATAAACCCCATTTGCAAATGGTATACAATTCTTTCTATGCATCCCAGAATTCTATGTATTACTACTGAAACCAAGGGAAAATGTGAATAGACCTACACAGCTTCACCTTTTCTTGGCTCCTTAAATGAACCCTCTAGACTTAAACTGCTTCACCTGCTCTTAGTTTACCTCCAATCACCTTGCCCCATGCCTAGCCTATAAATATCCCCAAATCCCACCCTCAGGAAGTGAGATAGGAGGCCTTTTCTCTCATCTATGTACAATTGGCTGTCTCATGAACGGACAGTTTTGCAAAACTGGTGGTTTCAGCAATTGGCATGCTGTGTGACTGCAAAACAGACCTGGTTCAGTAACAATTTGGAGAGCCAGGCAGAAGTCAAGCCCTTACAGAACTTTTGTTCCCAGGCTGCTTGTCTGCCTCCATGTGGAAGAGTTAAAGCAGTTTTCTGAGCCGTTTGTCTCCAGAATCATCCCCAGGACATTCCCTGGCTCAGGGCCATGGGCCTTCGGTACATAATTTCACTTTGACAAGAGAAGGTTTCTTGGTGTGGAAGACATCTTATTTGGTGAGTAACTTGGGCACAGGTGCCTGGATTCTTGTTCTTATTTCTTCTCTCTAGTTTGGCCTTCATTGTGAGAGTCTCAATGTGGAGATGCCCGGTACTTGTGAAAGGAATCCTTGGTTTGGTCTTCCTTGTGGGGGTCCCAAAGCTAGGGAAGGATGAGGTATCTCTGTTCACAGGAGTTCTCTTATTGATTCTTGAGATCTGGTTCTAGCTGCAGCTAGTACACACTTCTCACCAGCCATGTGTGAATTCTGAAGCAATGGGAAAGGTCAGTTCTGTTCTCCTGTGGACCCCATCTGATTGCATTCTCCCAAATTGGGTAATATTCAACTACTGCCTGGCCCCAGTATTCTTTGGATTCTGGAGAAAAATGACCTGAAAATGAGTATTGATGACAGCATGAGGGAAAATTTAATTCAAACCCATAATGGTGAACTGCCCCTGAAATTCCACTTCAGCAAAGTTCCCCAGGCTGCTCAGCTCTAACCTGGAAGAGATTTCTCCTGCTTGTCATTTTATGACCATTTCTGAAGAGTTTGCTTTTGGTTTTGTGCAGTTTGCTATTTTGCTTGATAAGCATGCCTACTTTAAAACATTTTTTTGAATACCTTTAAGATAATTCTTAAATTGCCATTGTAGCGTTAATAACATGCTAAGGACATTTAACTATTTCCCTATTGAGTCTTATTGCTTGAAAGTTTATTTCAGCTAGTCCTAGCTAAAATGTACACATCTAAGAGTTAATTCCTGAACTCAAGTTTTGAGTCTGAGAAAAGGAAAAAAACATAAGTGGCTTTATTTTTTTTTAAAAAAAGCAAAGTCTAGCATGGGATCTGCTTCACCTGAGAGCATGGTGCAGAGCCTATATTGGTCTTGCAAATGAAAGGCTTAAAGTTTAACCACATGAACGTGAGCTTAATTATTTTAATTTGTTGGTAAAATAAAAATCAAGATTTCCTCTCAATTGTTATCCTTCTCCTCCTGCCACAGCAGCCACTGCAGTTCCCTGATGGTCTAGGGGTCAGGATGCAGTGTCTCATCCACATGGCCTGAGTTTTATTTTAAGTCAGGTGTTTCATTTGACAATACTCAGAAACCTCCCTCTTCTACCCTCTTCATTTTTCTTTTTATTCCTTCAATACTTGGAAAAGAACCTAGGGGGGTTCTATCACAAAGCCACATTCCCCTGATTTTATTTATATAGAGAAATTTTTTTAGACTGGGTCTTGCTAAGTTGCTGAGGTTGGCCTTAAAACTTGCAATCTTCCTGCCTCCGGTCTTTTCTCTTATCCTAAAACCTGAGACATAAAATTATCTAAGTGGAAAACCTGGGCCCTAATAGACACTAATTAGAGACATTCTTTGAGATCTAAGGTGATGGAGGAAATAATTGGAAGACTGATACTCAAGGGGGAGGAAAGCTTTCTAGAAGATAGCAAATGAAGATCTGTGTGTGTGCGTGCGTGTGTGTGTGTGTGTATTATATATATATATATAATACACACACACACATACACATACACACACACTCACACACATATATACACATATAATTTATGTATGTTTGTGTATGTGTGTATTGTATGTGATGTGTATATGTATGCTTATGTCCATATATGTTTGTGTATCGTCTCCATGGTAGCAAACTGATTTAGAAATAAATGAGCAATCATGAATTAAATAACATGACTTGAAAAACTCTTAAGATTTGTTTAATATTGTTGTCTTAAGTTAAAAAAAAAAGTTTTTTTTTCCTGATCAGCCAAATAACAACTTTATGAAGAAAAGTAAATGAAAAATTTGTAGTCTACATAATTGCTAAGGTATGGTAACCCAAACTAAAAATGCAAATGGAGCAGCTATATCTTTTGTTGGTTGATCTGTATTCTAGAACAGTCCATGTGAGGCTAAATGAATTGAGAAAACTGACTTCTGCAGAATATTTTAAGATGTATTTACCACAAAATTAGTAATGTTTTCATTTCTGTAGATTAATGACAAGATGACACTAAGCTTCTTAAGCTATTTGAAACATTCTATATAAAAGTGTAATCTGAACTATTAAATCTGTTTTGATTCCATTGTGGTTGGAAAACACTCCATGATTTTTGCAGAATGTGATTAATTTATGGCACAGGTTATAGTTTAGTCCATAGGCACTTGATAGTGATCATGTGATCAATTAGAGATTAATATTGAGGTTTGCAACTATAATCAGATTTTTCTATTTCTCCTTTGGCTTCTATCATTTTACTTCAAATATTTAAGATCTGTTCTTTGTTACATATATACCTAACACCATCGTTTTCTTTGTGGATTGACTATTATATCATTATTTATTTATTTCTGTTTCTGGCAATTATCTTTTCTCTGAATTCTACTTTGTCTCATATGAATATAGTCACACTTTCCTGTGATTAATATTGCATGCTGTACCTTAGTTCATTGTTTTTACTTCAATCCATATTGTTATTATTTGAAATTAATTTCTTATAGACAGCATATTATTGTGTAATGGTTTTAATTGTCTTCCAATCTTTTTTGTTATATTTAGAATATTTAGATTTCATGAAACTATTGATGTTTATGAGTGCTCTTTATTTTCCATTTTCTTTTTCCATTCTTCTGCTTTACTGTGGATTACTTTAAGCCTTTTTTTAGAATAGAATTTGGATTTTTCTATTAGTTCATCTTTTATTACTATAATGAAATACCTGAAGTAGGCTATATTTATAGAGAAAAAAGGCTTATTCTGCCACACATTTATGGGGGAATATGTTTCAGTGGCCAGATATGATGATGCTTTCTTGCTGGCAGAGAGGAAGCTCAGAGCAACACGTGATAAGAGATGGAGCAGAGCCACGGGGCCTTAACTTCTTAACACAGTGATCACACAAAGTTCCAGACTTGGAGCTACAGGATTAATGCCCATCCTCCTGGGTTTCAATCTTACTTTTGATCTATGCTCTGCTTTCCCATTTCTCCTTTTTGGTGTCTATTATGCATTTGTGTCTTGAAAGTAGATAGCTCGTGTTTGGGTATTTACAGGCTCACAGGAAGAGTTTGCCTTGAATGTCAGTTGAAACTATTGACTTTTCGATTAAAGCTGGAAGGAGTTGAGGCTTTGGGACTATTTGGATGATTGCACGCTTTATGTAAAAAGAACATGAGTGTTGGGTGACCAGGAATGAATGCTATGATTTGACTCGTATGTGATCCCAAATTTATGCTGAAATTCAACCCCACGGTGAGATATTAAGAGGGTGGAAACTTCTTGAAGTTCAGAGGTGAGGCTTTGGAGAGTTGACTAAGATTAGATAGTCATGTGTTGGGGCTCTTGTGATTGAGTCCTGGCTTTACAAGAAGAGGGAAGGAGAAGATACCTGCATCTGGTTGCTTGCTGTTTTTTTTTTTTTTTTTTTTTTTAGCCAAGTGATGCCCTGTACCCCTGGACTCTATCAGGAAGAAGACAGGCTTCACATTCTGCCCTTTATCCTTGGACTTCCAGAATAATAAACCTCTTGTTTTATGACTTACATAAGTCAGTGATATAGTGTCATTGGCAACCCAAAATGGATAAATCCTCTATTGTGTTTTAGGTTTTTTTCCTACATATTGTATAATCTACATGTAATTTACCAGACCCCAGGGGCTTCATTGTTTTATGTATTTTAGTAGAATGAAGAAAACTTACCTCTTCGTGTCTTTTACTCCCCTATTTACGAGTGCATTCCACATGAGGCATACTCAATGTTTACTTCAACCATCAAACACAAGTTAGAAAAGTCAAGAGCAGAGAAGGTTGTTGTATTCTGTATTCTTCTTTCTGAATGTTCCTAATACTGTCCTTGTTGATGCTGACCACAGTCCCCTGGATGAATACACAAGAACTTTCAGGAACTCCTGCATAAATAAAAACCACGTACATAAAAGTATGACTCAGAATTTATCATATATTCTATAAATATGTAGTTGTTGAATTCTGGCTTGTGCTAGAACAATCAATAGAATAGTCACCAAAATTTGGATCTGAAATTAAGGCCATGAGTTCATTCTATTTACACCATATCTAGCACTGTTGTTTCAGATTGTGACTAAATTAAGATTCCAATGTAAATTTCACCTTTCAAGTAGAAAAAGTAATACGTTCTAAAGTTTAGTGAAGTGAATTAAGTCAGAGTTACAATATTTCCTTTTCTAAGCACAATAATCCCAAAAGAACTTGTTAAACTTTATTTTCACAATGTAAAGTATGCATTTTAAAACAGCATTTCAATATATAGAGAGGAATTTCCATTTCTATACTCCTATCCCTGAACAATCTTAAATTGTTGATTTACTTAGTGACATGGTGAGATATTTTTTTCTTTTTAATTCAGAAAGCTTAATTGGATGCAAATCTCTTCAACTCCTTGAATTTTTCATTTTCTCAATCACAAAAGCACAATATAATTTGGAAAAAAAATGTTGAAACCACCTTATTTAAAAACAACACAGTAGATACTAAGGAAATTAATAATTATTGCATTAAGATATTTATCCAAGTTAAATGACAGTATTATGAAGAAAAAAGTTTTCAAATTTGTTTATATACATCCAACCATATGAATTGGGAATATATCTGTTGGTAGAATATCTTGCCCTATAAAATATGAAAGTAATTATGTGCAATTAGCAGCATATATATTTTGCTTGCAATTATTATTATTTAAAACTTATGCAAAAAAATCAGGAATAGCACAAGCAACTCACATATATAGTCTTTTCTGAGACTCACTATTAATTTGCATTTTCCCCTATTTGCTTACTCATTCCTTTCATAAGTATGAAATTTTTTGAGTCATTTGAGAGCAAGTTGGAGATACAGTACCCTTTACAACAAAAAACTTCTGAGAATGTTTCTTATATAACCACAGTACAGTTTTCAACAAGTGCAAATTTGACCTTGATACAACACCATTTCATTGATAGTCTATCTGTAAGGTTTTTCAATTGCCCCAATAATATCCTTCAGGACTGTCTTTTTCCTGGAACTAGGATCTAATATGGGCTCATGCACTGAATTTCTTCACTGTGTCTGCTCCAGCTTTTCTTTGTCATTCTTCACTTTAATATATTTATTTGGGTAAAGACTAAGTGTTTCATACACTGTCTCTCAATTTGGGTTTGTCTGATGTTTCCTCATGAATATATTTAGGTGATTCATTATTGTCACGGACACCAACAAATGTGATAGTGTTTCCTTGTGTGTGTCACTTGGAGAGAGAATGTCAGTTTATCGAAATAAGCAATGTTAGTATTGACCACTTGATTAAAGTGTTCTTCAAAAGTAGCTCAGTGGTAAAGTGTTTGCCTCACATGTGTGAGGCAGTGGGTTCGATCCTCAGCACCACATAAAAATAAATAAAGATACTGTATGTTCATCTACAACTAAATAAATATTTATAAATAAATAAATAAATAAAAGTTTCTTCAAGGGAAATCTGGCATTTTTCTTTATAATTAATAAGTAACTGATAGGACCATAGTTTTGAATTATCCTATTTCTCATCAAACGTTCACTAAATCATTTTACCACGTATAAATAATAGTCAAATTTCTCATCCATTCTCTATCATTGATAATCTACTGTAAAAAGAAATTTCTTGTCTCCAATTATTTGATTCACTTATTGATAGCAGTACAGACTTATAAATTCTTAAATGTGTTACAATTTACCATTATCTTTTTTGTTGTTGTTGTTGTTGGTACTGGGGATTGAACTCGGGGGCCCTCAACCACTGAGCCACATCCCTAACTGTATTTTGTATTTTATTCAGAGACAGGGTCTTGCTGAGTTACTTAGTGCCTCGCTTTTGCTGATGCTGGCTTTGAACTTGCTATCCTCCTGCCTCAGCCTCTTGAGCCAATGGGATTACAGGCATGTACCACTGCACCTAGCTATATCATTATCATTATTTTGAAGCTCAGGTTTTTCCAGAGTTGGTCAGCTAGGGCACGTTCAAGCTGGCTGCTCTGTCCTTTTGGTAAAACTCATTTTGTGAGTGCTTCTTTACATTTTTTATGGCAAAAAAAAGGTGCTTATACTTTTCTAGGCCCATCTGAGAAATCAATCTTCAGGAATTTATAAAATGCTTGTTGGTACAAGACATTCCAGCAGGCTTGGTTTCTTTTATGTGCTGATTGGTGTTTAGAAAACAGACTTTGGATGTTTGATGTACTCCTTGATTCTTGTATATAAATGTTTCTAGGCCTTGACAAATGAAGCTAGGATGACATAATTTATATCTATTTAAAAAAAATAAAACCTATGCTATGGGATTCATTCAGAGCTTACTTTTAGTCCCCCTCTCCAGTGAGATCTCATTATCCTCAAGCTCAAGGCTAAGAATACTCAGAAATTAGTTTTAGAATTGAGAACACGTACCACTGTTTAAAGCCAAATAAATCTGAATTGGGGGCTTTTTGTACTTTTCTGTTTGAGATAAAATTTACATAATGCAATGAACAAATCTTAGATGTGTGATTAGGTTTGTTTTGAAATGTGACTACCCATACCACCTACATCCCTAATGAAGTATGAAACAATTCTATCTTCTCTACAGAAATTTCTCTTATACCTTCTTGTCAATATACACTCCCTTCCCTAGAGCAACAAATTTTCTGAAAGTTCAGATTCATTTTGCCTACTCTAGAATCTCATACAAGTGGAGACATGTAATATACCCGGGATTTTACCCCCCAGAACATCAATGCTCACACAGACTTGGGGGGATGCCATTAGGTGAGATTCCATATTTTCAGCTACTCTTTTCCAAATTCTTGCTGTTATATTTCAGGACCCCAAAACTCTCAAAAAAAAAAAAAAAAACTGTTTCTCAACTTCTGGTTCACTTTTCTGTTTGACTTAAGGAGCATGCTCCAAACAGAAAGCTGAGGCAATTCTGATATGACTGATAAGTACGCCTCAATGTGCCCTTCCATCAAACAACATAGATGGATATTGCTGCTTCAGATATTTTGTATACTTTTCTGGTCATTTCTCATAGAAGCCCAAGTCTATTACTTGTTATTCTGTCTTGGCTAACACCTGAAGTCAGCAAGACCCATTTTCATATAAAATTCATTACAGTACTTCATAACATCTACCTTTTGTTGTGAACGTGCTACTGGGAATGGAGCCCAGGGGTGCTTTATGACTAAGCCACATCCCCAGTCCTTTTCTATGTTAAGTTGCAGAGGCTGAACTTTGAACCTGGGGTCCTTCTATTTCAGTTTCCTAAGTAGCTGCGATTACAAGCGTATCTGGCGATTTTACTTTCTTTTGAGTACACTAAAACAGCCTTTAACAGTATGAGTGAATTTTTGTATGTGACGTATGTGTGTGCATGATATGAATTATCTAGATACTTTGTCTAATACTCTAGAGCTCTACCTTCCAATGGAGTCTCTTATTTTTCATTTTGTAAAATGGTGTAAATTACTGCCAACTTTCTAAAGGTGTTTAAGAAATAAAGGAAATAATCTACATGAAAGTTCTTTGTAAGCTATAAAGTGCTTGAAAGTGAAAGGTATTATTATAGGGCAGGAGTAAACTTTAATTCCAACTTTGATCATAAATTCCAATAGGAAAGAGTTAGAATTGATAGTTCTTAATGGCATTCTTTTCCCTTAAGATTTTTATAAGAGCATTAAAACTGGAGAAAAAAATGAAATCTTATTTCAGTTTGTTGTACAAGTGAAGATGACCCAACTATTCTGAATTTTAAAGTATTTGGATATAAAATAATTCTCCTGAAATATATCTTAATTCCTTAAATGGCTATAGCTTTAAAAATATAATCTCAAGGAACAATATGAGTTATTTTAGAAAATATTCTGATGCCTTCAAGTTCAGACTTTTGCCCTCATGGAGAGTTCTTTACCTGTTCTATAAGCAAATTAACATCAGAGCACCTAACTGTCACAATCATTAGAAGACTTTTGCTAATGGAACTGGTATTTCCCCCTTCAATGTTTTTTCAGATTTAATTAAAGGCTTCACTCTTTGTCAACTATGAGTTGTCTTATTTAAAAGTTTAAGATAGTTGCTTCTTTTGTTAAAATATTGCAATATTTACCAAATAAATTATGTTATTCAACAGAATGTTTTCTCAAGATTCTCTTCTGGGAGGAAATTAGTTTCTTGAAAATGCAAGCCAAATATGTTAACCATAATTTTATGTATTTTTTTAAATTAACAGTCACATAAGAATGTTTGGCATGGAGCACAAAATCCTATTAGCTTCAAACATCTGTGACAGCATAAGAGCAGTACCCACCATGGAAATCTCTCACAGGCTAATCATTCTCCTGAGTTATTCCTGGGGAATTGGAGGAGAAATTCTGTTGTCTCAAAAAGGGACATTTACTTCTTCCCGATTTAGCAAAATTAATTTAAATTGGTTGGCAGCTTCTCATACCATCTGCAGGGGGTATTCCTAGGAAGGAGGAAGACAGAGGAAAGAAGCATCCAGGCACCATTTAGAAAAGGTTAAAAAGGGGGTTAGAAGAATGCTGCAGGAGGTCAGGGAAGCAGGCAGTCATCAAGCAATCGAAGGTCATAACTGTTTTCCAGGATTTTAAGCAATTCTACTGCTCCACATTTCCTTGCACTCCATTGGGCAAAGTGGGCTATGTCTGGATTTGCTAACAGTTCAGAAGGGTTGTGATGGGCCACATGGCCAAGGTAGAACACTTGTAAGGACAAGGATAGCACAGGTTTCTCCTCTGGAGGTCACTGATAGATTTTTTGCACTGCAGGGACTTGGGAAGCTTCTGTGGATGGTCAAGGAACATCCTATGAGGACAGCTGTGAAGGGTACACTGTTTCATTGTCAGAGCATGAATACTGTGAGTGCTGTCTCCTGCAATGAGGCAAGGGTCAGTAGAATCACCAGCACACACAGAAGGAAAAGGCACAAGGAAGAAGTGGAAAAGAAAGACTGAGCCAAGGAGCAGTTTTGATGTAAAGTGTTTCTTCATCGAAAGTGCTTATTTGTAGCCAGGCACAGCAGTGTATGCTTGTAATCCCAGGGACTTAGGAGGCTGAGACATGAGGATCTAACCTCAGCAATGTGGTGAAGCCCTAAGCCAATTAGCTCTCAAAATAAAAAAAAAATAAAATAAATAAATAAATAAATAAATAAATAAATAAATAAATAAATAAAAACTGAGGATGTGACATAAAAGTGTACCTGGGTTCAATTCCTAGTACCGAAAAAAAAAAAAAAAAGGCTAGGGTTGTAGCTCGGTGATTGAGCCCTTGCCTAGCACTGGGTCTGATCCTCAGTACCACATAAAAATAAATGAAAGTATTGAATTCATCTACAACTAAAAATATTTTTTAAAGTCTTTTTATGGAGAGTACACTGAAATTGTTTCTAGAATGGGTTATCCCAGTTCTATAGTTGTAGAGAAAATGGACTTTCCAATGAGTGATCTTCATTATAAGTATGATCATTTCCCAGGGAATAGATCACAAATGATCAGCAATTTCAAGTAAGCAAAAGAGTACATAAACAAACAAAAGAATACTTATTTATTTATTTATTTATTTATTTATTTATTTATTTATACATACCAGGGATTAAAACAGGGCCATGTAATCACTGAGCCATATCCTTAGCCCCCTTTTTTTTTTTTTGCATTTTATTTAGAGACAGGGTCTTGCTGAGTTGCTTATGTCCTTGATAAGTTGCTGAGGCTGGCTTTGAACTCTCCATCCTCCTGCCTTAGCAGCCTGAGCCAATGAGATTACATGTAAATACCACCACACCTGGCTACCATCTGTTTAAAGCATCCAGCAAAGCCCATTATGAAAGAGAGCATAAGTGGGCTGTCAAATTCATCTCTGGCTATTTCTTTTCTCTAAGGAGTTAAGAATCCTCAGCTCTTTACTCCTACCAGTGCCTTACACCCACTGACACAGTGATAGAGAAGCCTGGTGCATTCTGAATACAGTACAGGGAACAGTTTACAGGTATGGATGGGAATGCAGGATATCTACCACCACAACTTCATTGATATTTATGGATTGTTAGCATTCTTTCTCCTGTGTATTCTGTACTTCAGAAAATGGCCAGACCTATAAAGAACGGTTTACAACAGTGTAAAGCTTCTACTAGAGAACATTTCTCAAAAGAGAAGAAAACAAACAGGTGTCAGAGGAATATATGATGCTAAATTTTATTTTTTTAACAGTACCATATGTGTCATCTCTGGCATATTTTGTAATGAATTACATTCAATGGAATGATCTGAAAACATAAGCATTTATTTTCCCATTCTTTTAGGAAATATTTTCCAAATACTATACAAGTCATTTACAAAACAACTTTCAGAATATAGTCTATTTAGAATTAGAATCATCATGTATTTATTTCTCTGGTATTTGCTTTAAATGGTGACACTACATTCCACCTTTGCCCAGATTAATCATAAGGGCATTCACTAGCTAAAACCTGTAATGAAAAAATTTAAAAACCACATATTTCAAATTTTTCATAATCATATTTTATGTTTTCTCTTAAGTTAATAAATAACCACATCTACCATTTCATATTTTGGTTCAAAAAGTTTTGAGTTTTTTTAAAAAGACATTTCTTATAGACCTTTGAAACTATTTACATGTATTCTTTCAATCACTAAAAATTTATTGAATCATGGGAATATATTTAGCTTTTGATTTAGCATTTTGTGATAGATAGGTACACAAGACATTCTGTAAAAAAAAAATTACACAAATATTTGTAGTGAAATGTATTCAGTGGGATAGAAGATGTCTATAGATTACAAAGGGAGCAGATATTCTTTATTGAAAAGGGAGAGAAAATTCCACAGAAATGATTAAAATTTAAATAGAGATTCTCATGGAGAAGAAGGTGGTAGCTAAGAGTAGAACATACCAGCAACAGTGGATATTGGGGATCTGGGAGGACAGAAGAAGAGGCCAAGACACACATATTTGCTCATTTATCAGTTTTTGAACCTGAGGCTCTGTGCCATATACCCAGCACTCTTCTTAAGCTCTGGAAACACAGTAGTGGAGGAATATGGTGGGGGGTGGAACCAAAAACCTCTCGAAAAGTAGAACTTAGGCCCTAGTAATTGATTTGACTATGGTCTGTGAATGAATTTGAATGCTTTTTTAAGGAATTTGACATTCATCTATTTGGACATTAGAAACCGTTGAGGTTTTAAGTTTGGGAGTGATCAGGTATGCATATGAGAACACCAGGGTTGATGGCACTGTAACAGATGGGTTGTGAGAAATGATGAAAAAGGAAGTAATATGAAAACTGTCTGGAACAAAACTGAAGCAGAGGTAGGGAGCCAGGGAAAGGAGGAAATATAAGAGGGGTGTTTAAGCAGGTAAATTTCATGACTGAGGACTAAGGGAAAGGGCTATGTGGACCAGTGTGAATGTCATGTTTCTAGAATCTTCTAAATTCAGGAGAGGGGGTACCCAGTTAATCTTACTCATTGAGTTTCTTTTGTAGAGAATAAAGATAATGCAGATTTGGGGGTGAGTATGGAGGGAAAAGATGAGCCATAAACTAAAAATACTGATTTATGTGAAATCTAAAACTCAAAACGGCCAGAGCCATGTACTGGATAGAAGCTGAAATTGTCCAGGTAGAGATCTGTGTGAAGACACAGGACTCAATAAAGATTTCTAAATGTAGATACTTAGATGAAGTCACCAGACTATTTAGTTTTTATGAAGCCCCTTTTTGAGCTGGCAGTGCTCCCGTGTTAAATTTGTGAACAGTTAATTGTTTGACTAAAAACTTGTAGTTGGGAAAGGATGTATTTTGAGGTATAAGCAACACTCAAGTTTGTTCTAGAATATTTTTTCATACACATCAAAGGGGAGAAGATTTTCCTCAAGGCTGGTTTTCACCCCAGAAACACTAATGAACAAGTGGTTGTACACTGAATTAAATATGATATCAGAATTGTTTAAATGCTTAAACAGTGTGACTATGATGTGTCAATAAGAAGCCAGGTGCTGGGGTATAACCCCCATCTTACCTATCCATCACCCCTGAGAACTACTCAGAAACCAACCTTGGAATCTATGGTTTGATGCCTGAAAATATCTATTTCTGTGTTAAACGAGCCTTGGAAATTGTTTACAATTTCATCTTCAGGTTGTACTCTGTTTTGCACTGAGGATTTAGCTTCTAGCTTTTTGAAAGAATAAGTTATAAGCCAATCTGGCAGTCGAGTGGAGGACAATATTATGGTTAGGATTTTTCAGTAGTTTCCCTAGAAAACGGGATTGATGTTTCTATTATGACACAATGCTATAAATACAGCTATTTACTGCTGCTTGCTATGTTGTGTCTTCCTTATTCTATGTCTATCTCTGCAAATTTTCTGGGGCTCGACATTCGATAGTGATTCAAGGGCCTGTAATTTTGAGAATGATGGAGGGGCTCCCTCTCAGGGCATAAACATTTCATTCACTTCTGTGTCAATAGACCAGCCTGGTGTAATTGCAGAGTGAACAATTTATTCTTTTCTCTCTTTTTTTTTTTTTTTTCCTGTGAGTAGAAACACCTGGTGTGTTTGGAAACCTACTTCAGGGAATGCCTTGACTAAGACAATGTCCAAAGGAGGAAACTGCCATGTCTGTTTTTAGGAAAAAAATAGTAATGGACTGTGTAGTATACCTGACCTTGAGGTTCTTACTGTGAGGTGATTGGGAAGACAATTCTACAGAATAGACCGCAGATTACTATCTTATGAAGTTAGTGAGATTGAGCCTTTCTCCATGAATATTCTTTTGCTCCTACTTATTTTCAGACAAAGCTCAAATACTCAATGGAAATAGGCTTAGGTTTTTAGCTGGAGAAAGAAGAAGTGATGCAGATTCCAGGAAAGGTAGGGTTTTGATCACTAATCAGGTTTCCTTATTCTGGGTGGAGATGAGGAAGAAACCCCAAGAAACAGACTGCTGACAATACACCCAACCAAAAAGCTCCTGGATCTAAACCGCTGTCAGGATCAAGGTGTGCACATCCATTAGAATCTCTGCTGAATTAAAATATGTTAAAAAAATCACAGTGGAACCTAGGGTAGCAAAAGTTAGTGGCCTGGGTGGTTTCCTTCTATATCATCTGCAAATGCTTTTGCTAGTTTTCCTTTCTGTAGTTTGTGTTCCTCTCTCAAAGCCAAAATAGGATATATATATTCTCTTTTCTCTGATTTTACCATTCATAAATAAAAGTTTTCAGATGGTTATGTCTTTGTACCTGCATTTCCTATTTTATCTTTAGTGAGTGTAGATTATCATTTTTATAACTAGAGTAGAGGTTTTAACGTGTCTTCCAACTTTTATTTTCCTCCTTTAAATTTGAATGAAGCAATGCTGGTATTTCTTTCATTAGAGTTAGCAACCTTAATATCCTTAGGGTTTGGACAGGCCTGCAGATGTAAGATTGTGGGATTTAAAGAGGAACAGACCGACTCTATTCAAGTAGCAGTGTGTTCTTCTAACCGGGATGTTGTCCAATTTCTTCTTTAAAAACACACACAAAAAAATTACTTTTTTCTTCTCTTCCCCTTATTCTTCTTCTCTATAGTCAGAATGCTTGGAGCAATAGAACTAATGAAACTTGTTAATCATCAAGCGAAACTCGGGGGGAATATTGATTAAGTTATTCAGTAAGTATTTACTGAACCTTCGTGGGCCAGACACTGTACTACAACGCATCTCAGAATAACCTTTGGGCAAGTGGCATTTGCCACTGTCCATGAAGCTAGAATTTCACATATGCAGTTTCTTAAATGAGAGAAAAGTTCAGGAGGTGTGAAAATTCACTAGGATTATCTTACTTAACCTACAAGGATTATTAAAAAAATACATTGAATAGTATAATGTAGATTATATTTGGAAAAAAATCTGAATATTTTAAAATATAAATTTAGAATTAAACATGGCAGATTTTGCAGTGGGGCAAAGTAAATATAAGAAACTAAGGAACTCTGGGTTAAATTTTATACCCACCACTGCCCCTGCCCCAACTCCTTTTAGAAACTGGTTAAAAAGAAATTGAAACCTAAAAAGAAATTAAAACCTAAACTAATTTGAAATCCAAATCCCTGAGCATGATCATAAATAGACTGGTCAAGCTTCAAATTTAGTTTTTCCATCCTAAGTCCCAAAACCTGGATCAAATATGGCACTCCACCGTCAGTACCACTCCAGATCACCTTATTGCCTTCCCTGGTTTCCTACCCTGTCCGTTGCTGTTTTACCCTTCCCAAAGACCAACCCTCCACCTTCTTCATGATGGGGTTACTGCACACTTTTCATTACAAATGCTCCAGCTGGAGATTCAGGTTCAGAGACCATTTACAAAGCAGAGAGGTGCCAAGCACCATAGTGTTTCCATACATATCACCACCTGGTCTGTGATCAAGACCTGATAACATCCCCAACCTAATAGGCAGAGTGACGTGCTCATAGACCAGTCAACACTTGTAATGAATATTCACTTGCTTCCAAAGAACCAAAATATATAGGCTGAAGTCAAAATGAAGGTCCACAAGAATGGCAAGAGCTGTCCCAGAATACCTTGCAAATAACCTTGCAAATAACATACAAAGGCCTCAGGCTATTAAGACAGTCACTTGTCTCCCATTCTCTTCTTCCTCTCTCCTGCTCTCCCTCTGATTCCTGTTTCAGTGTCTCCATAGTTTTCCTATCTTCACTTTTGCATATCTGCTATAGTCATTACTCTGTACACTGGTTGTTATGGTTTGGATGTGAGATGTCCCCCAAAAAACTCACATGTGAGATAATGTAAGAGGGTTCAGAGGGGAAATGATTGGGTGGAGAGCCTTAACCCAATCAGTGAATTAATTCGTGAGTGGATTAATTGAGTAGTAATTGAGGCAGAGGGGGTGTGACTAGAGGAGATAGGGCATTGGGGGTGTGGCTTTGGGGTATATATTTGTATGTGACAAGTGGAGTCTCTCTCTGTTTCTAATCATCATGTGAGCCGCTTGCTTCTGCCATACTCTCCAGCCTCACCTGGAGCCCCGAGTAATGGAGCCTACTGTCTATGGATCGGGATCCCTGGATCTGTGAGTCCCAAGTAAACTTTTCCTTCTCTAAAATTGTTCTGGTTCAATCTGTAGTCACAGCAGCAATAAAAAGCTGACTAAAACATTGGCTTTCTCTGCAATAACTTTAGTTTCTGTACCTCTCAATGTCAGCTTGCCTTTAGCTTTGGTTGTCCACCATGTTGAGGGTGGTGGTAAATCTGGCTTTCTAAGTACCAACATCCTGCATTTACAATTTAAACAGAATCTGAATCCTTTAGCCCATCCACATTCTTGAGCTGAGAGCCACTGAGATCAGCGGACAGGCTGGTGTCACACTGTGGAAGCCTGCCCAGCTGGGCCTTCATGCCACCCTGGATGGTATCGGGGTTCTGTTTTGAAGAAGGGGAAGGAATCATGATTACAGTAGAACAGCCACGTTAACTCTTTTCAGACTTCTGGCCTGTGCTCTTCCCACTAGACCTCCTGAGGGACTGTGGTGAATCCTCTTATATTCCCACCACACTTCATCCCACACCTAGAAACTGCAGCTACTGATAAACTGCCCTGTGATGTGTTAACCTTGAAGGGAATAAGATGAACCTTGAACTGACACATTCTGATTTTCCATCTGAAAGTCCACTTTTGGAATGTGATCTAGGGCCTGCCTGAGCCCAGTCCCCAGAAGAGTTGAGCAAGAGGGAGAAGGGAGAGAAGACAAGAAGGATTTTTAAGATATTTGATCAGCTTCCTGAGCTAGGAATGAAGAAGGAAAACAAATGGAAAAATCATTCTTCCCTGTGGTTACTTGATATTCCTATGCAGATGCCTGGAAGAGAAAAATCAGTAGGAAAAATAAATTTTTTTAAAATACCAAGGCAGGAACTGCACCAGGAAAGTGAAAAGCCCAAACATAGTGAGACCCTTCCTCTGCCCTCTCCCCATTTACATGGATAAGTCATGAGACAGAGACTTGGAGCTGGTTCTCTTTCTAGATTCCCAGAGACAAGAAGGCCAGGAAGGAAGAAGCTGAGGACAGATCTGATGCCCTCACCAGCTTTAGGTGTTCCGACTCAGACTCATCTATATTTCATCTGCATCTCGGAGTACAGAGTCTTTCCTTAAACCCTCTTGCAGTGTTTTGCTGATGATAATTCAGGGACCAGAAAAGCAAACTCTTAGAGATTTAATTTTTCTCCTATCTTTTTTTCCTTGCAGCTCAGGCAATCATCCTTGCTCATTTGTCCCTCCTACACACTCTGGGGAGTCCCCAATGAAATTCAGCTAGTTTACCAGTTGGGGCTGCACTGTAATTTGGGTTGGCAAACACTGCAGAGTGGCAAGTACTATCTAATATTTTTTTTTCCTCCCTTGCACTGTTCCTTCTTCTATTGACTTATCATCTCAAACGTTTACAATCCAGTAAGAGGTCATAGAAATTTATTAAACCTTTATTTTTTTTTCTTTTCCTTTTAAAAAGATGTTACTTTAAGTTTTTCTTTCTGTTTCCTCTGATTTTCACAAAGGGTCCTCGGGGCTCTCATTATGTGGATCTCCCATGGACTGAATTTTTTTTCTAGAGCAGAGTGCTTGGAATTTCTTCGGCTTTAAGCTGGCACATAAATCCCTTGCCAAGCCTTAAAGGGTTTAGGGTGGAGCCTCCTCTGATGGAGCTGCTGCCTGAGTTGCTATAAGACCTGCAAAGACCATGTCTGTCTCCTCTGTGGAAAGTAATCTGCCCCCTGCCAGCACCTCAGCTTTGCAGCCACAGTAGAGCAAGCCCTGTGGGAGACATTAGCAGCAGTGTGGACTCCATCCAAAGCTAAGATAACTCTTCCATAACTTCTAACTCTGGGCCATGTCCAGAAAGGGGCATGGCAGAGCCTACAGCAGCCCCCTGCTCTGGCCAATTCTAAGTGTGAATCTCCTGTGAATCAGCTGGGAAGGAAAGGCTTCCCACATGCCTGTCTTTAGATTTTTTTTTTAAATGGGGTTTTTAATTTCTACCCCACTGTTTTCTGAATTTCTTATTCATTCTCTGCTTTCCTCTGTTTCCCCCCCCCCCCCCTGGTAGTAGGGATTGAAACCAGAGGCATTCTACCACTGAGCTATATTCTCAGCTCTTTTATTTATTCATTTTCAGATAGGATCTTGCTAAGTTGCTGAGGCTGGTCTTGAGCTCAGGATTCTTCTGCTTCAGCCTTCTGAGTCACTGGGACAATATGAATTCAAATGAATTGAACCCCACTGAATACAAGTCCTCTTTCTTGAATAGAGATCTGAGCTTGGGGTCCTCATTCATCCTAAATGGAATTTTCCTTAGCAATGGTAGAACAGAGGCTTTTGTATTCTTTAAGCATGAGCTTACTTTGAATAAAATATTCTCAGAGTGTAGAAGAAATGTCTCCTGGAAGTTTCAAACTCATCTCAGTGTGTCTCTCTTCTAAACTGCTAATTTCTACTTTGAAGGCTGAGTTCCTGTGAGATCCATAATTCCCCACATTTCCCAGCACAATGCCTTACATATATTATTCAATTCAATGAATAGACATGGAATATGTGAGTATATATTTACTATATAATGTTCTAATGGATTTCTAGGGTAAATATCACCTATTTACTCATATAAAGCTCAATTTTGCTGTGTCTATACAGCAGACTAGGTAGTACATTCCTCTGTCATCCATGGATGATCTCAAAATTTCATTCCTTTTGGTCTAAATAGGTCTTTTCAACTTTCCCTCCTCTAATCATGATACCACCATAATTTAGAATCCCCGGGCTGGGGATGTGGCTCAAGTGGTAGCGCGCTCGCCTGGCATGTGTGCGGCCCGGGTTCGATCCTCAGCACCACATACAAACAAAGATGTTGTGCCCGCCGAAAACTAAAAAATAAAGATTAAAAAATTCTCTCTCTCTCTCTCTCTCTCTCTCTCTCTCTCTTTAAAAAAAAAAATAGAATCCCCTCCCCCAGTGTATTCTCTCATTTCTTGCTTGTCCCTGCATTCTTGTTGTTCAATGTGATTTTCCTCCTGGTAGGCTGGGATCCTCTCAATGTGACTTGTACTTTCCATGATGTAAATCCTCCTTCCTGGAACTGGATGCACCAACCTATTCTCCCAGAGTCTTCTGCTTCATGCTTTGGGTCTTCTGCAAGGCTAGCTACAACTCAGAGAAGAGTTGTAGACACAGAGAAGAGACCCTAGACACTGCCAGGGAAACTTATTATCAGCAGCTCTGTAGATAGGGGCAATGTACAGTGATGAGGGATGAGTGTGGGGCCTGGGCTCTACAAAGAGCAGTAGCTTCTCACACCAAAGACCTATGCATTAGACATCAGATTTCAGAGTACTGATGCCTTTGCACTGTTGGCTCTTTCTGCTTGTATGATACAAGTAACATAATAATCTATTAAATACATATTTCCCTAAAACTAAATTAGTACTGCTTTGGCCAAAACTTCTCACTCACAAGCTTTTTATACCAATTAATCTTACATCTGCATCCTCAATTTGGATCCTTACCTAAACTGCCACGTCAGTTTAACATCTATCCATTTAACATGTTTCGGTGGTATTCTCTACCATCAGTTGTTGGACAAAAAATGAGGATGACATAAATTCTTTTCCTGTCTATTGTGCTCTTATTAAAAAAACTTTCAATTATTCAGAAATATTTACAGAGCAAATCTAAACCAGAGGTGTTTTTTAAGATAATCAGTATATATTAATGCATGAAACAGACATAATTCTCACCCTCACAGAATTTATATTTTAATAAAACTGCCAATAAAACTCATTAGTATTCCTCTTAAAATCAAATCCTTTGGACACTGTCTTGTTTTCCTTGTAATATGCCCTTGTTTAATTGAATTTGTGAATTTTGGCTTTACCGAGTTTCATATATGATAATCCCTTTGTTCTTATTGAGCAGTTCTTAATATTTTTTGCAGTGGTCTCTTATAGAGCTCAGTGCTCTTTTGAACCTCTCGGTTGTCTTCCAGTTTCACCCACACTCCACACTACTACCAACTCCACTACTAACAACATTAACTGTCTTAGTCAAAGCTCGTGGGGTTCTAAACCACATAATGTTATTCCAAGGAAAATAATGCAATATAAAGATGCAAAGGTGGAGTGAAGTCACCAAAGGTAGAAATTAGGAGGATTCAGAAGACATGGATTAGTAATTGGCTGTAAGGTAAAAAATAAATGTATTTTCTCATTTTCCCCAGTAAACTGATATTTCATCTGTTTCAAGAAGGTTGGAGATGGTGTGCAAGGTCAAATCTTATACATCCATTTTTGAGGGCTCCATGCTGCAGTAAGTGGGTAGGTGATCCTAGGATAGGTGGTCACTCTGAAACTCCTTGGAGGAAGCCTTCTGGACTCTTTCATAATTGATCAGGTTAAACAATTTTCACCTTCATTCTCCAGATCTTTTTCCAATAGATAGGACCAACATTGTGTGTTCTTTCCTCCCGGATTCCTAATCTCTTTCACCAGGTGATATAACTCACTTCCTTATAATTTTGTCATTCTTTGCTGTGTCACTTATACAATCGGTTATTTAAACTTTCTCTATTATATCTATTTCAAAGAACCAAAGCCCACGTTGACCTCATGGTTAAGCTTGGATTCATCTCCTCACTGATTCCCATCTGAAGTTTATTATGAGTTGGCTTTAAATACTAGTTTTTTTCAGTAAGTATTATTGATAATCACGTGTAATTTCTCTGCTTGTAAATCAAGACTTTTTGAATTTAAATAATTTCATAAGTTTATATGTAAGCTCCTTGAGGTCACTCCCTCAGAAAACAGAACGAAGTACCAGGCACATAAGGTGGTAAATAAAATATAAAAGAAGGATTTAGAAAATAATAATTATATACTGTGCCAGACATTAGGATGAATACTAAATTGGGAAACCAAGGTCACAATAACTTTCCCAGAATGTTGTTAGTTTGTGGCCCTACCAGGATATGAACCCTTAACTTTTTCAACTGAAGCCCAATGGTAAATGGTATCTAATGATGTAGGAAGCAATTTATTTTAAGGAAACAAACTCTTTTCAAGAATTGTAATCAATGACCCGTAAATTGAGTTAGCTAACATGGTATTGCAAGTTCTCCTTATCCACTCAGTATTACTCTGCTGTGCCTTTCTTGATAATCCTATGCTAGTCATTAATTTGGACTCTATGTACAAGAAACTAATAAGATAGCCTGTCTTCAGCAACATTACTTATTATAGATTATACTTGTTTAGACTGCCAGGGAAATGAATCTGAATAAATGTCTTTATTCTATAGTGCCCCAAGACTCAAGTCTGTGTTAGGAGTTCTATAGCTCCCTTGAAAGACGGACTGAGACTTTTCCCCAACCCCCTGCATATTTCTTCCTGGCAGAAGAACATACACACCCTGGGTTTGGGGACAGCCCATTGTGCCTCATAAAAAGTCACTCTATGGAAACTACTCATTCTTTATTTGGAAAAGTTAAAAAAAAATATAAAGAGTTCCCTTTTTTTGCTTCCTATTTTGATAAATGGAAGCCCCAAACTATGAAGGATTCTGTGAAGCTATTCAGCTCATAAACATGCACTGGTGATTATTACACCTCTAGCAGAAGGTAAAGTCCATAGCACATAAAAGGGAAAAGCAAAAGGAGCTATCAGAGCACAGTTCCTCATTCTCGTGAAGTAAAGGGTAGAAATGGAATAGTGACAAATATTGAACAAGGAGTCATATTTTTGAGTTAATATTGCATTTACCACTCTCACTGAGGGTGATGTTTCTTTCAACCTCATCACCACAAGGAGCCCTGGCCAGAACCTTGGCAAAGGAAGTCCTAATTAAAGTAGGTAGAAATCAATGGCTCTGTTAGTGATCGTGTTTGGTACAAATTGTTTGCCTCCCTGGCTTCTGGGAAAGGATTCAGGAGTGAGAGTGAATGGTCTGCTCCAGCAGGGGCAGGAAGAGCAAAGCTCTGATAAGCAGCACATCTCCACATGGCGCTGGGTCTTACTCTGCTTGTTGAAGATATTTTTTTCCACATAGTGAAGCTGACTGTTGAACTCGGCGTGGTGCACAGCTATGCTTCATGAAAAGTGAAACACTTAGACTCCAGGCCTCCCTGCAAACAATTAAATCTTACCCTCCTGAGGGAGGGTGGATTGCTCATAGCAAATGACTTCTGTACTTATCAGTGCTGAGTTTGATTCTTGAGCCTTGATTATATCTCATCTCATCCTCATGACAACACCATGGGATAGGAGCAATTATGTGCACTTTGGAAATGAGGAAAATGGCAAAAACTAAAGAAGATGTTCAAGCCCATGCAGACAGGATGTCGGGGATGGGACTTATTTGAATTCAGGTCTCCATGGTAGACATCAATAGATGTTGTTTTCTAATTGACAGTTGCATG
Organism: Spermophilus citellus; assembly: GCF_964194105.1. Lineage (NCBI taxonomy): Eukaryota > Metazoa > Chordata > Mammalia > Rodentia > Sciuridae > Spermophilus > Spermophilus citellus. The sequence goes on along the minus strand of NC_138199.1, from coordinate 46,726,111 downwards.
TATGATGAGAAAGCCAACTCTTAACTACATTCAGAATGACTGTGGAAGAGAATGGAGACCAAGGATAAGAAGCAGTCCTTCAAATATTGGGAACCTCTTTCAGAGTGACTAATCCATTTCCATTTTTTTCTTTGTATGAAGAGAAATAAAAGTAAACTGAAAAGGGTGCAAGAGATTTGTGCTAAAGAGGTGAGGGAAGTTACAAAAAAACCCACTAAAATAGAAGGGAAGGAGATAAACATGGGATCAGTGACCATTTGCTCCTCCCAAAGATACTCTAAAGGGAGGATACACATCAATTCCTGCCTGGGCCTGGTCAGAAGGCAGTTTCCCCTGTGTCTGACAGGCTAACGTGGAAAGACAACTTGCATCCATTATTGTTCTCTGTCCCCTGCATTCCTTGATATTCTCTTAAACTGTTTTACATTTGTTGCTGTCTTGCATAGTTTATGTTGTGAGAGACTGGGTACCAGATCAGCAGAAGAGAGATCATTATGGAACACAGTAGTGGGGGAGACAGAAGGAAGCAGGAAAGGCAGGGGGTGTGGGGTGCAGGAAGAGCAAAGGGAGGGTATTAAAGGGAAAAAAGGAAGGCCCTAATAATAAAAAAAAAGGAACACCCTTCTAAAACTGCCAATATGGGAAAGTTATTTCAGAAGGAATCAGAAAATTGGCCAATATGCCCGTCTTACTACTCTGTATTTTCTTACCAAATCTTCATCCTTCATATAGTGAGGGATTACACAGCATCAGTTCAAAAGTGTCTGAGACTTGGGTTGATTTAAAAAAAAAAATCAATACAGTTTAATCATATTTCAAGTCACTGACTAGTACATGTCCTCTGTAATAATGTGGGCTATCTTCTGAACGAGATGAGGCAGAAGACTTGGGCGGAGATAAGAAATACTAATACAGGGCAGCGTTTAAACAAATCAATGTACCACTGTACCTTGAAAGCCACCAAACACACAATGGGTACCCAGCAGGCCCAGCACTTAAGGTAGCTCCAGGCAGCTACCAGGCCAGCCATTATTTCCATACCTTCAGAGCATCATCAGCAACAGGGAAGCATTAAGATGGCAAGTGGGATGGATTCACATCTGTCCAGGTAACTGTGAAAGCCGCTCTGTTTGAAGCACTCGAGACCTGCTTAGAATGGTACTTTTGCTGATGGCATTAGCCTCACCAGAGTGACTGCAAACATCGTTGCCAAAGGGATTGCTTCAGCTTTGTGTGTCTCCATGGGAAAACCTTTATTTTTCCCTAAAGAGAACTGGCAGGGACTGACTTTGCTTTCCAAATCATTTATTCTTCTTTAAAAGAAAACAAACAACAAAAAAAGTGGGGGTTTGCTGGTTAAAAAAACAAATCTGATAAGACAGACCACAAAGTGCTAGTCAAAAAGAGTATCTTAAGGCCTCCTTATTTACAGACTTCCATGTACCACCCCCCACTTCTTTTTTTTTTTTTTCTGATTCAGAAAATAAATGTTTGGGGTAAACAGTCAACCAAGGTTTCTGTTTTCTCTTTTGCTTTCAGAGTATGTTGTCAAGCTTGGTAAATTTTTTAGCAGCTGTCAGAGTAAATTTATTACCAAAGATGTCTACATCCTTATGTAATCCAGAAGGGAAAGTCCTGGCTATTGGTTTTATTTTAGCCTTCTGAAGACTAAATACCTAGCATGATTATGATGCAAAAAAAAAAAAAAAAAGAGTTGGCAATGTGAAATCTCCAACTGCTGTCTATTTTGCAGTAATGAATAAAAGCAGATTGTCAGAAATTGCAGTACTTGAAACTTCCCTTCAGTCACATAACCAAGACACAGAAGAGCTAGCTCATCAGGAATTACAGATATGTTTTAGAAGATTTAACATACAGTGGAGTTTATTTTAGGAAAAGAGAAAACAGATTCCTGCCTTAATGTATGATTTTTTTTAAATCATAGGAACTATGCTCTTTTTGTTTCTATGTTCAATGGAAAAAATACAGAAAAAAATGGTTATTATTTACAAAGAGACTATTAATACCTTCTCCCTTAGTAGTTTAGGGAGGATTATTATTGAGAGTGAGGGCATAGGGCATGCTCAGAAACAGGTGATGGATTTTACAGTAAAATTTTTCATGACCCAAATGGCCTGCCACTACAATAATTTACATGAAAATTAAAAATATAATGTGTCTATAGACTTTATAGATACCAAGCATTTGCAATTACTGCAAAGCTGTATCACAAATAGATAATCAATGGAGACATCCAGTCTGGATATGTTAATAATGTATACATAAGCAAATGTGTATAGACTATCCCTGGACATTAACATACTTAGAAAAGATTCTGGGAAATTATAAAATGATTTTAGAAAAAAAATCTCATCAAAGGGTATACAACTTGAACTTGTAAATAACTGTTAATATACAATGAGTATCTAAATCAAATCATCTTTCAGACATTTCTGTTGATCAATATAGTATAGTAGTTTAGACTGGGGTCAGAAAACTATGATCTGTGGAACAAATCCGCCCTGCTGACTGTTTTTGATCAAGCTTTATTTGAACCCATATTTTTACATTTTGTCTATGGATACTTTTGTGCTAATAAAGTAGAGTCGAGTAGTTGCAACATAGATCAAAAGGCCTGCAAAGCAGAAAATATTCATGAACTCACTCCTCACAGCAAGTTTTCCCAGTTCCTGGTATAGATAGGTCTAGAAGCCTATATTGATAGTCAACTGGGATGGGTAACCTAAGACATATTATTTAGTTTATTTGTGCCTGTTTCCTCATCTTTAAAATGAGAATAGAAACCATAACCAGGTAGAGTTGCTATAAGGATTTAATGAATTAATTGGTTATACAAAAATATTGGAACAGAGGCTTCAGGTAGTAAGATATCACCGAGATTTGATATGTTCTTACTGGAGTCACTACTACAACTCCAAATAGTTCCAGTGAAAGTGAGTTTTCAGCTCTGATTCTCTTCCTGAATTTCAAATGTGAAAGATTGTGTAGCCCCGTGGATGACACTTAAGTGACAACCATGGGATTAGACTAAATCACCTAGTATATTAGCCAGAGTCCAAAAGGAAAACAGAAACTACATTAAGTATTTCAACAGAGACAATTTAATACAAGAGATTATCTGAACGAATGTTGGAAATTGAACACATAAAAAGTAAACACTATTATAAATAGTAATTGCTCCTTGTGTTAGATAGCTATATCCTCCTTCAAGGCTCATTTTCACTATGTTTGAGAACACAAATGGAAGAAGTTGATATTATGAGAACATGGAAATTATTTTTTTTTTTAATCAGCGTTGAACCCAAAGGCACTTAACTACTGAGCCACATTTCTAGTACTTTTTATTTTTTGAGACAGGGTCTTTTTAAGTTGCCCACAGCCTTGCTAAATTTCTAAGTCTGGCTTTGAATTTGCAATCCTCCCGTCTCCACCTCTAGAATTGCTGGGATTAAAGGTGTGCGTCACTATGCCCGGCTAGAACCTAGAATCTTGGAGATGAGACCACACAAGGCTAGAAAGCAGAAGTAGCCTCATGGTACTGGGCTTGGGCCTCTGAGGTAGGTGCCATACAGCTAGACTGAGAACCCTGATGGAGTAATATAAAGCTGGTTTCAGTCATACTAACAAGTGAGATTAAATAAAACCAGAGATTAAAATCCTGTAGAGATTCTCCTTAAAGAAGTAGTGATCACCAAATGTAAGTAGTTGATGATTATTATTAAATTCCAAGATCATGAGTAAAATATCAAAAATTAAAAATTCCATCTTTTTATTTATTTTAAGAAAAGCAACATCTGAGTTAAACTTTCAGAACTGAATTAGATTTTCTTGGCTAGAACTGAGCATAGGAGGAACCAACTTAATAAAATGTGCTGGGTGGTGGGGCAAGTGTCATGGAAACACTGGGGGTGTGACTAAAAGAGAGATGAAAGACAGGAGGTGGTGTTTGGAAAACCGAGGGCCATTTCTCACTTCCACAAACAAGCTACTGCTGTAAACTAGTCTGGTCAATGGTTAATACCGAGACACACTTGAAACCTCGTTAGGATAAAATATCCTGTGAAAGTTTTCTTTGGGGAAAAGAGGAAAAGTCATCAGAGGAAGCCACAGGCTGATGTCCTAGGAGGGAAGGCAGTGAACTCCAATCCTCTTCTGACTTCCATCTTCTCCATGCCAGCCAGGTCACTCTCAGCCCCCCGTGGATCATGGCACCCTGCGACTTGGATTGTCAATTGAGCTTTGCCTATCCTGTGAAAGCTTCCAGAGCCTTATCTCCATGTTCTGTAATGAGCCACTTGTATTTAGGTTTTAGTAACACACACTATCTCCTACTTCCCCGTGCTCTTTCTGAGCTCACATAGTGCCTTTCATCTCAAATGACACCTTTCTCTTTCTTAGGGGGAAAAAGTTAGATCACCCACCCAATCAAAAGTCTCCAAGCCTGTCTCAACCTACTTGCTAAGCCAGCTATACCTTTCCTATGTTCTCATTACATCACATGCAAATTTAAATCTTGTCATTAACAAGAATGTCATTGTGACTATTTTTACGGATGCCACACTCACCAGAAATCATCAGGAGGAAGACTCAGGGTTTGTTTGCATTTATATTCCATGATTGAGCATATAATGCTTGTACAATGGGACCTCATCAGGCTCTTATTGAAAGAGCAAAGGGATGGTGGTCTTTTATTGTTCTCAGTCAAGTTTCAGAAATGGGCAGAGGAGGACATGACAATCTCCAGATGATGCTGAGCATCCTGCTGAAAAAGAACAGGCACCATTAGATACGGTTAAGACAATGCTATAAAGCAGGGAGAGAAGGAGCAGAATGAGTTGGGGAGCATACTTCTACCAGAACTTTCTGCCATAGTGTCAGTAATCATTAAGGAAAGAAAGGTCTTGGGAGTTAATCTGTATATTTATGCACCATTGAAGCTGTTGATGATAATGGTTTTCTAATTAGCTTCCTTGTTTTTTTTTTTTTTTTTTTTTTTTGTCTTGCTGACTACCTGAGCTACAACTCCTTAAACAACCTGGAGCATTACCAATTTGCTTTAGTTCACTTATTCTCACTTATTCTGAGGGCTAGAAAAGGCATCTCTGTAGGTGTGAATCTCAGAGCAAGCCCTAGTTGATCTGGGTAATTACAACTACTTTCCTATGCTGCAGCTTCTCCCACACCAGCCAATAGACTGTTAGACTAGGGAGATTTCATCAACAAGAGCATAAGAAATTACTATTCATTTTTTTTAATATACTCAAATAGCTGCCGTGTGGTGCATGCCTGTAATGCCAGAGACTCAGGAGGCTCAGACAGGAGGATCACAAGTTTGAGGCCAACCTCAGCAACATAGTGAGACCCTGTCTCAAAATAAAAATAAAAAGGGCTGGGGATGGAGCTCAGTTGTAAGTGGCTCTTAAATCCCCAGTACCCAAAAAATAAATAAATAAAATACAAATAAAAAGATGGTCAAAGATAAGCTGCTCTGCTGCAGGTGGCTATGAGGAAGGATGGAACATGGAAAGTCAATTTTAGTGATTGATTACATGTGTCAGGCACTGTGAATGATTCATTTATATCTATTATTGCATATGATCCTTGTGACAGCTTTTTGATAGAAATATTATTTCCACTGTAAACATAGGGAATCTGAGACCCATAAGGTCGAAGTGACTTAACCTAGGAAATCAATCACCATCTCTGCATAATTAACCAGTATACAAGTCCATGGGTTGAAACAAACCACCTTTTTCCTTCCCAATGATCATGGGATCATTACTTCTGTCTGGGTTGGTTACTTGGCCTTCCTTTTCTTGGTCATGTGGCTTTTGTTATCTGGTTGGTGATGATGCTGGTTAGGCTATGTGTTTTCCAAAGACTAGCTTCACATAGTCCCGAGACAGCTGAGTTTTAAAAGTAGTAAAAGAGAAAGCAAGCTCCAATACAAAAATACTTTTCAAAAACCTTCTTGGGTCAAGTTTCCTTATTCTACATTGGTCAGAGCAATCCGTGTGGCCAAGCTTAGAGTCCATGTGGTGGGAGGGACTCTAAAGAGAAGTTCAGAGAGACAAGAGCCACTGGGAGGCATTACTATAAAAATCTACACGTGTAGTCACTGGCCGAAGCAAGATACAAGCCATGTGGATCTGACTCTCCAATGTTTTCTCTATATTCTTGCTGTCTTAATACGTAAGAAACTGTGCATTCATGAAGCATTCCGTGAATGCTTAAATCAATTTATTTTTAATTTAAAATACAAAAAAAATTCTTAGGGGTGCCTGATATGCAAGATGTTATTGATTAAATACGTATTTTTATCAGGTATTACTTAGGGTAGTTTTCAACTAGTAGGTTCTTAGCAATCATCTAATACATTAGCTTAAAATTTAAAAATACAGTGCAGTTGACATGACTTTCTTTTCCCATGGGCAGCTTATTAGGTTCCTGTTTTTATCTTAGCATGGCTTCTAAGTTTCTTTCTTGGTGGAACAGAGGTTATTTAAAGAAGGTGGAGGCTGTATGAAGAGATACATATCTATCCCTTCTATTACCTTGTAATGGAAAAAAAATATTTATATATAAAATCAAGATAATCCACACTTAGTTTGTGTCATCAGGAACAAACTTATAACTATCATGAGTGCAGGGAGCTTTCTCAGTCTTGCATCTTTAATATAAGTAGCTCATGGCAGCTAAGCCCCCAAAAGTTACTTCTACCAACACTCCTTGGGGTAGAAGCCACTCATATGTCCAGCCCAGATGAGCCACAGTAGGGAGGATTACATGAATATTCACTGAGCTCTAAAAGTTTCTGGTATAGTATGTCAAGGTCTGAAAAAGTTCAAGCTCAATCAATACCCATTTATCTAAAATTTTGTAATCCTAGCCTGAAATCTATAAAGCAAAACATCCCCCCTCTGTTAACAGAGGAATAAACAGAGCTTGGTAAAAGTCAAGATATTCTGACTTCTATAGAAAAAAAATTGAATTGGTAAACCATTTTAAAAAATATCCCTATTTGTAATTGTATGATAAGAATAATGTAATTGTTGGATAAGAATAATTTGACTGCCTATCCCCAAAATATATCCCATTTGTGTCAAATATTTTTTTTTCATAATTCATTTTCCACTTTTGTTTCTAATTAACATTTATTTATTGTAAAAATTAGTGGGTTTCACTGTTACATTTCAAATGTGCAGATGTTGTGTATTGATCATGTTTACCCTTCCTTCTATCCTCACTAGTCCTCCTATTTCCTCTGATGTATGGTTTGACGGGAGTATACCTGCATGGTGGGGAGGGAAGATGGCTATTCACTTGTACCAATTAAGTTCTGGTCATCTAGGCATGAGCAATCTACCAAACTCAACCATAAATTGTGAGAATGGAACCTACTTTGAGTTGCACTATCTCACTTGCATTTACTGGAAAGTTCTTCATAAAGGATGATATTTGGAGTCTGTTAAACCTGCACTGGATCTTCTGTATTCCACCACTTATCATTACAATGCATAGAGAAAGTTTTTCTTTCTGGACTTTAGTTTTATCTTCATTACAACATAGAGGTTCATACTGCCTAACTTTAGTGTTCATTTAACAATTTTTATTGTTGTTAGTTTAGACAAGTCATTTCCATAAAATCCTTCATCAGTAAAATCATATGCATGGTTGTTGTGAGAATTAAATAAAAGAAACATCCCAGCTACACCTTAGTAAAGCTGGAAGTGGGGAGAAAAATAAAAAAAATAATAATAATAAACCAAATAATTTGGAAAGGGACTGGGCATTAATGCGTGTGCCCTTACTGACTGAGCTTAGTATTTCATGCACAGTATTCCATTCCACTATTCAATTTGAAAATCTGCTTACTATAAAACATTCCAGCCATCTGTTAAAAGATAAGATAAAGACCGGATTTTAAAATCAAAATTTTGAAAAATCAGTAAAATTCTGACCTTTTACATATTAAAATCCTGTTATCGGGATTTTATTTAAATAACTCCCTAGTGATTCCAAAGGATAGTTAGTTCATAAGAAAATAATGCGTCAAATGTTTGGGCTCTGGTATATATGAGAAAATATCTTTACCTAATTGTTTTCAGACAGTTGAACACTGAAACCTGCGTATTATGAAATATGTAGAAAAGCATGCCATAATATATAATTTACCTGTCACCTACATGTCTATATTATAATTCTACAAACCTTAAACATAAGACTCAAATGGAGAGAAAAGCACATTTTAGTATTTAATTTAAATATGGATTTTCTTTTCAGATGTTCCTGGGTTATAATGGAAGATGATGATTGAGGTACCCTAAAAATTTTCAGGAAATATATACTTTGGTATTGAAAATGTGGTTCTTGGATTAGTAGCACTGATACCACCTGGAAGATATTCGAAATTCAGGGCTGGGGTTGTAGCTCAGTGGCAGAGCGCTTGCCTAGCATGTGTGAGGCATCGGGTTCGATCCTTAACACCACATAATAATAAATAAAATAAAGGCATTCTGTCCACCTACAACTATAAAACAAAACAAAACAACAAAAAAACATTTAAAAAATATATTTGAAATTCAGGATCTCTGTACCCTCCCCCTAAACCCACACACTGAATGAGAATCTGCAGTTTAATGTGAGTCTCAAAAGATTAACACATGAAAGATTGAGAAGCACTGCAGTCTACCAGTATTCCCTCTGTTCAGAGCCTGAGACTGTCTTCTCATTTAACAGTCCCTGCCCAATCTTCTTAATTAGGAAAAAAAAAAAAAATACAAACAAGACCTAACTCCTCCATCCTGTGTGGCAGGTGATTTGTCTTCTTTTCTATGGATTCAAGAGAGACAGAACACAGAAGTTACTGTGAATGGTGCATTTCCAATTCATTTCACCCAGAGCCGCTGGCTTCCCTCTCCTTAGCTCACTTTGAAGCCCAGTGTTTACACTTTGATGAATTAGCCACGTATGTCACTTACGCCTTGACAACCAGAGCCCTCCCCAGATACCATTTCCACTACCTGTTCATTTTATTTTGAATCCAAATCCTAAATATTAATGCACACCTACCACAGCTATTACAAACCAGCCTCCCTCCCTTGTTCCTGCCCACTGGTCTGGTGTAGCACGCCTCTGTTGAGCTTTTATTAACTTCCTTGTCTTGTTCTCTGGCCTCATTACCCTGCAGTGCTTTGCATTAGACTGCTAAAGCAGCGACTTTTACATCAAGCTCCTTCTGAACAGTATACCTCCTATATATTGTTATTTGTGCTCTCTGCTTAACACTTCTCACCTCTGTTTCCCTCTCTCAGCAATTCTGGCCATTTTGCAGCATGTGCCTCCTTTCAGGTCATTAACATATAAAGTGGAAAAAAAAATTGGCCTTAAGATTGACCCTTGTGGTTCTCCATTTCCCAGCCTTCTACCTCCGTAAATGGTTTCCATACCCAAATGCTCTTTTCATAACAAATAATCCAATTCTCCCTCCACTTAAGTATGGCATAAGAGGGGGTTGAACTCCGTGTTATTTTTAACTATAAAAGCACGATTTAGCCAGTCTTTGAGTTTAATGAAGTGCAACCCATAAAAGATTATGCTTGGCCAAGGTCCTGAGGGAACAGCATACCTAGCCAGCACAGCCGGGCAGACAGAGGGCAGCTGGGAGGCAGAAAAGCCGAGGCTCCACTCAGCCTCACTCCCACCTTTCCCAAAGCAGGTGAGAACATAGTAAAATAAGCAGCAAATTGCCACTAAGGGATGGATTCCTCTTTCCAAAAAAATAATTCTCATGCCACTATTTCCCAAACCAAGTGCAAAGTTTTAGCTAGTTAATGTTCCAAATTCATTGGGTAGTTTTGGTCTGATAGTAAATGGGGCATGTACTGGTTAGTGCCAGAGATCAATAATATGAATGACTCTGCCAGCAAGTTAAGGATGTCGGATGTCGGGTGCCAGAGAAAACCCCCAAACTGAAAAAAAAAAAAAACCGAGGCAAAATTCAGGGACCAACAGGAGGTCAATTATATAAAGCCGAAAAAAGAAAAAAAAAATAACAGATTAATACTTGATTACAAAATGCCTTGGCAATTGCTTATACTGTCATTAAATTCTAACATTCAAATGAAATCCTAATCATGCCTCATTTTCTTTGATTTTTCTTCTTTGTTCTTTCATGAATTATACACTTATAATTATATGTATGTAATTATGTACTTATTAAGAATTATAGCATATGGTCTCACACAGTATGTAAATACTGTGAAATCATGCCATTTCTTATAAACTGGGATATATGTGGGAAAACAGCAAGCCTAGATAATTTGGAGTCCTTTTGCTTTGCTTTAATCTCAAAGCAATCTAAAAGGGAGGAAAAGAGTAGTTAGAGAAGTTTCAACCTTCAATACTGATTTATCATTGCTAACTTATATAACCAGTATTGTTTGATGCCCTGAATGGCATGCGATTAGGAAAAGTCATAGCTTATATTCAATTTAAACAGCAATATGTATTCATTTCGAGGAAGAAGAAATTTAATCAAGACTGATTTGCACATATAGAAGTTTCAGTATTCAGCAAATGTTTATTTAGAAAATGGGAAACATGGTAAATACAATTCCACATGAGAAACTGATGGTTTGTTAGAATGAGTACAGAGAGAGATGTATGATTTTCAATTTCAGCAAAGCCATTAAGAATTTCTCTGACCTTGTGCAAGTTACTTATTTTCTGAGCCTCAGTTGCCTCCTCTGAGAAAAGGGGGTGATGATCATACTTAAATGGTTATTTGTAGGTTACAACTAATAAGTGAAAAACTAGCTAGCACAGTATTGGTTTTAATAGCAATCATTAAATAGCAATGGTATTGGTTTTTACTGTTAGTTTCATCATGATTTTTATTATAATCAGAGGAATGTTTAGGACAGGATGAAACTAAAAACCTAGCATGAATCCTGATTTTATAGAAATGGCTATTGAGGATTGATGAAAGTGAGTGAGTGAGTGACAGAAATAGAACTGGATTTCAGTTCTCCTTGTTAAATGGTCCAGTGTGTAATACCAGCCCCGTCACAATGGTGCCAGGCACTTTGGGTGCCACAGCTCCAAGAGTCTTAGCACAGGAAAGTCAGGAGACCAATGCCTATGAAGGACTCTAGAATCAACCAATGTCCACACCTGAATCTCTGCCTCTTATTGCCTGAAAGACAGTTATTTAACTTCTTTGTGTTTCCTGGTCCACATTTATAAATGGAGATATGTTAGAAATCCTCTCTAAAGATTTTGAGGATTTAATACATTCATGTAAAATAGATGAAGCAATACTTTGTATGTAATAAACACTCAAAAGTAATAACTCTTATTTTTCTTAAACCCCATTGCTCAGCAGGATTTTTGTTAACTTTCTTGATTTCTTAATAAAATCTATTGAGTCTTGGCTCTTTTTGTTTGCATGTTCGATTAAAAAATTCACAAATGAGCTAAAAGAACTGTTTTTTTCTATTAAAGATTTTGTGATAGAGTTGTAAAAACAACTTGGGGAAAATGATTTAACATCACTAGAAAACACTGCACATTTATTTTTAGAATCGATATTTTGCAAATTGATACATTTCCAATTCAGAGTAAAGTTAACCTTCAATAAAAGAGAATGAGAATACAACTTTTCTTACTAGAGACAAGGTGAATTTTTTTTTCTTTTTTAAATCTGGAATTCCTCTTATTCATCAAACCATAAAAGCTTAAAATGTAAAGCTGAATGTCTATTTGCCATGTCTGTTTGCATGTAATATTTCAAATGCATAAAAAATAAATACGTAAATAAAAGAGAATAATCCTATGACCTCCATGAACCAATCTCCCAGTTTCATTAAGAATCATCATGTGGCTAAGCTTATGTATGTATCCATTCAACCACCCAGTATTCCCCACCACTTTGGATTAACATCAAACAAATTTTGAACATTTTGTCATTTTATGACTTCTTAGAATTCTTATAGGATCTAAAACCTTCCACTGATCACTTCTAAGCATTGATCTTAGTGTGTGGGCTCTGGAGGTGGCCACACCTGGGTTTGTATGTCAGCTGTAACACTTAATAGCTGTGGAACTTGATTTCAGCAACTTTATTAACTTCTATAAGTCTTGGTAAATTAAGGATAATAATGCTTAACTCTCTGAGTTATTGTGAAAATTAATGAGAAACTGTAGAGGAACTGCCCAGCTCAGAGTAAGTACTAAATGAATACTTTATTACTACTGTTCCATGGGAATTTGAAGGGAATAAAATTACTTCATCTTCCAGGAAAAATGCAAGTTGTAGCCAAGACTTATAACAAGATAATATCTCTAGAAATTTGCCGATGTCTTCAAGATCTTCTGTTTTATTGGAATATAGATTTTCAAAGTTGCTTCTGATTATCATCTGTATTTTGATAGTGTCTGTGGTAATATTTCCTTTTTGATGAATTTTAGTAATTTGAGTTCTCTTTCTCTTCATTAGCTTGGCTAAAGGTTTATCAATTTTACATTTTTAAAAAACCAACTTTTTGTTTTGTTCATTTTTTAAATTCTGTTTTAGTTTGTTTCAATTTCATTGGGTTCAGCTCTGATTTTAATTATTTCCTGTTGTCTTCTGCATTTGGTGTTGATTTGGTCTTTTTCCAGGGCCTCGAGGTGTAATGTTAGGGTATTTTTTTGGTGAGTTTCTATTCTTTTACTAAATATGGTCAGTGCTAAAACTTTCCTGTTAGAAATGCCTTAATAATGATCCAACGATTTTGGTATGTTGGGTTGCTATTCTCATTTACCTCAAAGTATATTTTTATATCATCCCTGATTTCTTCTATCTATTGTTCATTCAGTAGCATATTATTTAGTCTCCAGGTGTTACAGTATATTCTACTTTTTATTTTATTGTTGATTTCTAATTTTATTCCATTATGATCTGATGGAATGCAAGGTATTATCTCTATTTTTCATATTTGGTAAGAATCAAATTTGCTTTGTAGCCTTAGATATGGTCTATTTTAGAGAAGGATTCACGTTCTACTGAGAAGAAAGTGTGTATTCAGTCATTGATGGATGAAATATTCTATATATGTCTGTGATGTGTGAAATTATTAATCATGACTTTTAATTCCATAGTATTTTTTATTTAGTTTGGAAGCTCTATCCAGAGGTGAGAGAGGTATGCTAAGTCACCTTGTATTTTTGTGTTGTGATCGATTTGATTCTTGAAATTGTAAAGTACATAGATGCTCCATTGTTTGGGGCATAACTATTTATGATTGTTGGGTCTTGTTGATGTATAATTCCCTTAAGCATATGAAGCACTGTTTTGTCCCTTCTGATTAACTGTGGCTTGAAGTCCACTTTATCTGAATACTATGTTTTTTCCCATCATTTTACCTTCAGTCTGTGGATGTCTTTGCCTATGAAGTGACTGTCTATAGAGAAAGGAAATTGTTGAGTCTTATTTTTTTTAATCCAATTTGCCACTCTGTCTTTTGATTGATGAGTTTAGGCCATTTAAATTCAATGTTATTGAGAGATGTTTTTTTATTCCCTGTCATTTTGATTTATTTCTGCTTTTTAATTTGAATTAGTTTCTCCTTTGATTGACCATTCTTCTAGTGTAAACAGAGGTTTGCTGTTTTTCACTTTTTTATTTCTTCTTCATGAAATGCTTTATTGAGTGTGTTTTGTAGTCCAGGCTAGAAAGTTATAACTTTTGTTGATCATGGAAGGTTTTTATTTCATCTTCACTTCTGAAGCTTAATGTTGCTAGGTATAGTATTCTTGGCTGGCATCCATTCTTTTTCAGAGCTTGGTATGTCTCAGTTGAAAAATCAGCTGAGATCTGAATTTGTGTCCCTCTAGATGTGATCTGTTGTTTTTCTTTTTTTTTTTTTTTTTTTAATCTGCTGTTTTTCTCTGGCAACCTTTAAACTTCTATCCTTATTCTGTATGTTAGGCATTTTCATAATAATGTGACTTGGTGTGGGTCTCTTATAATTTTGTATATTTGGGGTCCTGTAAGCCTCTTGCATTTAATTTTCTATTTGATTCTTTAGTTTTGAAAATTTTTCCGATATTTCGTTGAAAAGACTGTGTATTTCTTTGATTTATATCTGAGAGCTCATCTATTCCAAAAAATCTTATATTTGGACTTTTCATGTCATCCCATATTTCTGACATAAGTGGTATTTTTACAAAGAATTTGAAAGAGATCATGGAGTTATACAGGTAGGAAATGACAAGAAATGACAGACAATGACAGAGGAAGAACAAGGCAGCAGTTGTACAGTTGCTAATAATTTTGCAACAGTAAGCTCTACCAATGATTATCAATAACTGTTCCAGTGTAGTCCAGTCAATTTAATTATGAAATTCCAATACCATCCCACACGTGAAACTACTCATAGGTTTAGATGTATTCATTTTCTTATGAACAATGTAATTCACTAGAGCGCATAACAGAACACAATTATAACAGGATAAAAGAGGAAATTATGTAAACTTTCAAAGGTTTCTGTGTATTAAAGCCTATAAATTTCTGTTATCTAAACATACCAACTTTTACATTGGAGTGTTCTAATTATTAAATTTCTGTCTGTGTGTGTATGTGTGTGTGCATGTGTGCATGTGTGTATGTATGTTTTAAAGTAAACTTTGCAGGTATATATAAGCAAAAAATCAGTTTTACAGGCTTGTCATTTTGCCTAAGGATTGCTTAAAGATATTCACTTTGTACCCTTGTTTATGTATTACCTCTAAACTATTTTGAAGAATATTCCCTCCCCTCTCCAAGTCCACACCCCATTTAAACCACATTTGCTTCAACATTTTACACGGTAGAATACTCAAGCAAAGATTCAGCCTGAGAATGCTATGGCTCACAGTAAATTGGGAATAAATTACCCATGAAGTTCATGCACATCATGTGAGCATTAAATGAGGAAGCAAATTTATGGTAAAAGGGGAGTCACTGTGTGTGCCTTAATGCTGAGTACATTTGCTGGTGTAGTGTGATGTTTGATTTTATTGCACAAGAGACAATGCATATATTAAAGGAGACTCTTCAATCAGAATTTTTATATTCACACATTCTATAGACGTCAGTTCATAAACTCAAACATTTGCATCTTGAGGTTGGAAGTCCTGGTGTTGAAAGCTAGACAGTCGAACAAAGTGCTGGGATTCCATATGTTTTTCTCTTCTACTTAGTGCTTTACTTAACAAAATTATAAAATCTATGAAATATGTATATTGATAAAAGTATATGATATTCTCATAAAGTTCATTGACAATTGTAATGTGGTATTCTACTTTGTATTTGAAAAGGTCCATAAACCTTAGCTACTTTTGCATCTACATGAGCAATTCACTACAACAAAACACATCAACAAACTAAATTTTGTGTGTATAATGTAATGCCAGTCACCCTCCTCATAGAAGGTGGAGGTGTGAGCTATCATGACCACAGATACTTGGTAAAACAAAAATTTTTCCTTCCTACTCCTGATTGTCCTGGAGAAAGAAAATACATTCTTTTCTCTGATACCAGGACAGGTATCTGGATCAGAACCATTAACGGGGGCTAAATTTTTCATTCCTTAAACAAGTAAATATTTTTTAAATAAATGTATCTATAGTTTGTGCTCTTGGGTTGTTCATTTGGAAAATGTAAGATACCTTATTGGTAGCTACAACATGATTGTCATCTGACACTTGGGGCAAATTAAAAGTGCTCTTAGGATGGTGTCAGTAAACTTACTCTGTAGCCCAGTACATTTCTCAAGGATTTTCACACCTAGTGACAAGAAACCATTGCGTTCTGGGGGGGATGAGAAAGAAGGGCACCAAGCTCCCCAGGGTGGAGAGTGTGTAGCACACACTACACCAAGCCTGCATTGCTTGATCTGGATAATAGAATAGACAGGAGACCCAATGCATATGATTTCTTCCTATTTTCTTACACATTCAAAGATCTCTTCATGATAGTTCTCAACACAGAACATTTATCCCCTGCTTGTTTTGGGGAGAGGTTATAAAGAAGAGTATTCGGTAATAATGATGCTCACTGAATTCCAACCTCGTTGCCTGTGGCAGCAGCTCTCAGTCATGTCTTACACACAGGAGTACACTGGTGCCCTCAGGCCAAAAAGAGGACTGGAACAGATGAAAGCCTTCTTTCAGCCCTTGATTTCTTGTCCCATGATTGTGCCAAAATCAACGGGAATGTTTTTATTAGGTACTAAGCTGTAATGCTATAGAATGGGGCTCCTGAGCAAGTGGAACGTGTGATTTAAAATATAGCCATCATAGGAAATTATTCTTTTCAGATATCTCTCCCTTTGATTGCCATTATATTTTTCTATTTCTGTTGTGGGAAAAATGAATCTGTGACTCTTGCCCATGCAGAGGCAGATCCTGGCCTGGGAAGGCCGACATGGAAAGCTCTGTTCTAGGCATTAGGGGTAGATTGCTATTCTTCCTTCAACCCATCTTCTCCAGACTACTCACACCTGGAGTGGAAGACTTCAGGGAGAAAAGATTAGGGTATTAGCTAAAAGGAGGCTGAGAGGCCTATTAATTCTACTTAAAAAATATACATATATATATGTATATATAAAGCATATATACATATATATATATATATGTATATATATATATATATATATATATATATATAAACTTAAGCTAGTCTTTAATCTAGACAAGATGGTTCCTTATAATCCCATAATATCTCCATTTCAGCATATATAAAATAAGAAATACATGCTGTTGCAAGGTAATGTTTGTGTAATTTCCCATTATATCATGTCCACGGCAGGTCCAAGATGAGTGATCCTGGGTCTTTGCAGCAATTGATAGTACAGTGCAGAAGATGTTCTTTGGACAGAGGCTTTCCATGTAGCTAGTTTAGGTTTCTTGCTACCAGGAGTGTGGGAGAACCTGTTGAAACCAGTGATGTTTCTCATGGTTGTTTCTCCTGAGTCTGCAATAAAACTCTCCCTGGATTACATCCTCTTGCTCAAGCAGAATGGCCCCATACCTCCACCAGCCTTGTTCATTGTTGAGCTATTGGAAAATGTAAATTCCTGTTAGATAATTTTTAATATGTGAATTTTTCCTACCTCAAATATCAGGTATATATATATTTTATAAATCAAAATACTCAGGAAAACAAGGAGGCAAAAAAACAAAAATCACCCATGTTTTTATTACCCAGAATTTTTTCTAGCCATATGCACTGTGAATGTATGTTATTTTTTATTGTTTGCTAAATAAAAGATCACACATGTCTACTTCTACTCATGCTATCATAATTGTGAATCTGCCAGAGAATTTATCAGTACTGGACAAGACCTAACAATACATAACTGATAGTCTGTTTCAAGTCATAATAGATAAGGTAACTGTGACATTAAAACTTAAGTAATAATTTAGCTGTAGAGCCTGATAACATAAATTATATAAAATAATAATTATATAAAATAATAATCTAATCTGGGGTATCATGTCTTAAAAATATATATCTTGATGAAAAATAACTCCATCTTATAATGAAATGATTTTCCTTTTCTGTGGGCTCTCCAACATGACTACAGAAAAGGTGGAAACACACACACACACACCCCCAACACACCAACATATGCACACTTTAGATAAAGGAAGAACAAAAATAAACTAATCTTTCAGATATCAGAGATTTTTAACACCGAGAAACACTGCCTGAAAATTTACACATGGCTCTCTGTTGTTAAAACTAAAAATAGATCTAATGAAACACATAGATATTAAGGTTATCATTTCCTCAATTTCACAAATACACCAGTTATTCCTACAATCTAGAATATTTCCTTCCTTCTTTGTGCCTTCTGACAATCAGTTCTACTCCCCCACTTTTGAAATAAGCACTGTCCTCATTTCTGTCAAAAAGGGGGGGGGTGCCTGTTCAAAACTTCAAATAAATGTAAGCATTTGTTGTTGTTGGGATTCTTTTCTCTGCATATTGCTGTCAAGATTCACTCTTGCTATTGGAATTTAAATAATTAGTTTCATTCCTTTTATTGCTGACTACTCTCCTATTATGTATTTTTTTTCTGATGGGCTTATGGGCAAACTTTCAGCCTGTGCTTATACATAAAGCTGTTCTGGACATGGATTGTCTGGGTTTTGTGAATAGAGGTTTTATCTGGTTAAATATCAAGGTCTGGAATTTCTGCATTACAGGGAAGATACATGCTTTTAAAAAAAAAAAATGATACCTACTTTTAAATATGATCCTCCAAGAGGCTGGGATTGTGGCTCAGTGCCAGAGTGCCTGCCTTGCATATCTGAGGCACTGGGTTTGATCCTCAGCACCACATAAAAATAAATAAATAAAGGTATCGTGTCCATCTGCAACTAAAAAACTATTTTAGAAAAAGGGTATGATTCTTCAAATTAGACTTTATTGTTTTGTGTAATGTATATAGTCATGTTCTATAGCCAAATAATTTTGCAAAATATTGACCTGTTTTACACTGCTATCAGAGCAGTATTCCACCTGCTCCACAGTTTCCTGACATTTGCTATTAATGCTTTTTTCCTTGATTATGACTATTTTAACTAAACTACAGTAGTATTTTCCTATGGTTTTAGTGGTCATTTACATGATGATTAATGATTCTTAAAACGTTTTATTCACTTATCAACTATAGATATTCTTTTATGAAGTGTCTGTTGAAATATTTTGCCTATTTTTTAAAAAAATTGTCATTTTAGCATTGCATTGGAAGAGGTACTCATATAATCTGGACAAATGCACCTTGTTATTTGTGTGCTCATAATATTTTTCTCAGTAAATGCCTTACCTATATGTTTTCTTAAATTTCTAAAAATTCATATTTAAGATACATTTAACACACAATAGATGCAGTTTATATAATCGTATGCATTTTGACAAGTAAACATGTCCATGTATCTACTAAAAATAATCAAAATATAGATAGTTTCATAGCCCCAAAAGGCTTTGTGCTTCTCTGTGGTCAGCCATCTTCATGATTTCCATTTTCAGGCAACCACTAATCTATTTCTTTCATTGTACACTAGTTTTGAAAATTTTAAGAATTTAATATAAGAAGAATCATGCCATCTTTTACATCTGACATCTTTTGTCTAGTCTGGTATGGTGTTATTTGATAGTGCTTTCTTTTTTGTTGCTGAAGAGTATTATAATGTATATGACAATTTGTAAATTAGTTTCTCTGTCAATGGGTATTTGAATCATTTCCAATTTTGGACTACTATAAACAGAGCTACTTTGCAAAGTAAAGTGTGATTCATTTTTGCATACACATATTTTTAGTTGTCATAGTAAATATGACTAGAATTACTAGATCATATGTTAGCTCCTTTGAAGTATTTATCATAGCTTTTGAAGTAGCTGTCTGATAATTTAAATATATAAGCCATTGCTAGATCTGATTCTATTGATTATTCACTTTATTGGTTGTGGCTCTCACTTTCTTATTTTTGTCATGCCTCATAATTGTAGAATGCCAAGCACTGTGTGTAAAAGACAGTAGAGATGATAGGAAGTGCTTACACCCTAAAAAAAGTATTCACCTCTTTTTTCTAGCAAGCAAATAAGGAATGTAGAGACTCATTGCAACCTAGGCTGTGACTGAATTAGGCATAGAATTTATGGATGCTGATAGTAGATTCACGACAGTCTCCATACTAATTTAGAACCGACTCAAATTCATTTGTTTAGCAAGGCTTAGGCTTTCGTCTGCCTTGATATAGGATATGAACCTACCCTACTTGCCTCCTGAGTGTCTTGTTCAGGTGTCTGGCTCCATCTCTGGCCACAGACTAGGACTTTTTTTGCATTCCTGTAGAGTTCTAAATACTTGGGGAATGTCTCTCAGTTCTTTTTCCCTGCCCTTGGATGTCAGGGGTTTGAATGTCTGTGCCTCTGGGGGGACCCAGACAAAGTAGCCATTGTCTGGTCTTCAGAATGCTGGAAAGCTTTGAGGTTCCCTCAGTTCCCTCCCCATCTCTTACACTTTAGGTGACCCAACTTCTCTATGCCCAAGAATAGCTAACAAGTGTTAGTTTAAAAACCAGTAACAAACTGGTTATAAAACAGTTAAATTATGCTATATTAAAATCTAGGAATATAGCTCCAAAACAATGAAAAAGATTTTTATTAAATTAAAAAGGTGGTGATATATTGCCAAGTAATAGGTTACTGGACAATAAGTATGTGTCTGCATAAAATATGTAGACATGCAGATATGTGTATAATTTTGCATGTGTGCAAAAGTATAAAAATGTGCAAAGAGAAAGCCTCTGAATACACAGGTAATAAACTGTCACCTTAACTACCTTTGGGGAAAGGACTAGAATTTGGGGGTAAGAAGGTGGTTTTAGTTAGTATTATATGTGCTTTAATGTAAGCAATTTTAAAATGTTAATTGTTTAAAACACTTAAATTTTTTGTGACATCTCAAAAATGAAAGAAAACACTATAGAACGAAGGCCATACATTAAAATGTGGCTGAGCAGAACTATCTCAAGCTTAAATGACTTGCAAAAAAATACAAAACCAGACCTGACTTTTTATTCATAAAAGGTATGCTAAAAAATAAAACAATCAAGACACAGTTGGGCTGGTTTGAACAGATGGTGTGATGTTAAAAATAGGTGAGAACATACGATTATTGAGTTTCCAGTTTGCTTCAGACTAATTCCCTTAGAAAAAGGGGGAAATAAAATTGAAACAACAACTTAAAGTCAAATTAGGAGGAAAGATTAGCACCCCCTTTGTGTTATTCAGGTTCTTGTTGCTATTACCCAAATACGTAACTAGAAAACTTAAAGGAGGGAAAATTTATTTTGAACTCAGAGTTTCAAGATTTAGTTGCCCCAACCCATTGCTATGGGCCCAAGGTGAGGCAGAACATCAGGACAAAGAGTCTGGTAGAGGGAAGCTGCTCTGCTCATGGCTGCCAGGAAGCAAGGGCAGGGGAGGTGCCAGAGGGATAATGCACCCTTCCAGGACCTAACCCCAGTCATGCACATCTCCAGCCACAACCCACCTGATTACAGTTGCCACCCAGTCCATTCAAACTAAGGTGGACTGAGCATGTCACAGCTCTCATAATTCAATCACCACACCTCTGAACCCTCCTGCATTAACACAGCGATTTTAGGGGAGACCGCCAATCTGAGTCATAATGCCCTTGTTGCATGAAAAGACTTCTTTTGTAGACAAACTAAATCCCAGGGAACCAAAAGAATGTGCTGATTAACATTTGAAAGGTATTTTAAGAATAGGATGGAAATAATTCAAATATTAAAATAATAGAAAAGAAAGAACTCAAAAAACGTAAAAGATCAGCCAGGCACAATGCCACATGCCTGTAATCAGGTGGCTTGGGAGGCTGAGGCAGGAGGATTGCAAGTTCAAAGGCAGCCAGTAATGATAAAAATTATCTTGAATTAAACATATTATATTTAAATATCCAAAGTCTATCTAATCCCAACAGAACTGGACAAGTAAAATTTAGATGCAATAGCAGACCAGATTGCATGTTTAACTTGTTTTGATCTTTGATATATGGAAATATCAGTCAATCTCATGAATTTGTATGGTTAATATGTATCAATGTTTATAATAAAAATAAAATATTTTTATGAGAGCATTATAGTTATACATAGTAGTTGGGTTCATTTTGACAAAAGCATACTTGCATGCAATTTGATTTCAACACCTGTTCCTCACCTTTTCTCTCCCGTCCCTTTTTCCTCCCCCCTATTTTCCTTTCTATACTTTGCTGATCATCCTTTCAGGCATTACTTATCTATTTTATTTTTTTATTTTTACATTTTTTAAAGAGAGAATTTTTTAATGTTTATTTTTCAGTTTTAGGCGGACACAACATCTTTATTTTTATGTGGTGCTGAGGATCAAACCCAGCGCCCCGCGCATGCCAGGGGAGCACATTACCGCTTGAGCCACATCCCCAGCCCTATTTATTTTACTTTATTATTATTTTTCTGATACTAAGGAGCACTTAAACTCTGAGCCACATCCTCATCCCTTTTTTTGTAGTTTATTTAGAGACAGCGTCTCGCTGAGTTGCCTAGAGCCTCACTAAGTTGCTGAGGCTGGCTTTGAATGTGCAGTCATCTTGCCTCAGCCTCCTGAGCCACTGGGATTACAGGCATGTACCACTGCACATGCCTTTTATTTACTTTTTGATTGGTACTTTCTACATATACATACAGGTGAAATTCCTTGTGATATATATGCACATAACATGATTTTTGTTAAATTAATGCTATATATATTCCCATAGCCCGCCCCCTCCTCCCAACTGATCTTCTCCTCCTCAACTGATCTTCCCTATACCTTTGTGATATCTGATACCCCCATCTTCTTTATTTTGCTCCAGTTTCCACATGAAAGACAAGATTTGACCCTTGATTATTTGAATCTCTTATTTCACTTAGCACAGTGTTTGCCATTTCCATCCATTTTCTGGCAAATACCATAATTTCAATCTTCTTTTTTTATGGGTTGTTCACAACATTACAAAGCTCTTGATATATCATATTTCATACATTAGATTCAAGTGGGTTATGAACCCCCAATTTTACCCCAAATGCAGATTGCAGAATCACATCAGTTACACATCCACATTTTTACATAATGCCATATTAGTGACTGCTATATTCTGTTACCTTTCCTATCCTCTACTATCCCCCCTCCCCTCCTCTCTCTCTACCCCATCTACTGTAATTCATTTCTCTCCTTGTTTTTTTCCCATTCCCCTCACAACCGCTTATATGTAATTTTGTATAACAATGAGGGTCTCCTTCCATTTCCATGCAATTTCCCTTTTCTCTCCCTTTCCTTCCCACCTCATGTCTCTGTTTAATGTTAATCTTTTCCTCCTGCTCTTCCTCCCTGCTCTGTTCTTAGTTGCTCTCATTATATCAAAGAAGATATTTGGCATTTGTTTTTTAGGGATTGGCTAGCTTCACTTAGCATAATCTGCTCTAATGCCATCCATTTCCCTGCAGATTCCATGATTTTGTCATTTTTTAGTGCTGAGTAATACTCCATTGCGTATAAATACCACATTTTTTTTATCCATTCATCTATTGAAGAGCAGTTGGGTTGGTTCCACAGTCTAGTTATTGTGAATTGTGCTGCTATGAACATCGATGTGGCAGTATCCCTGTAGTACGCTCTTTTAAGGATTTCAGGGAATAGTCCGAGAAGGGCAATAGCTGGGTCAAATGGTGGTTCCATTCCCAGCTTTCCCAGGAATCTCCATACTGCTTTCCAAATTGGCCGCACCAATTTGCAGTCCCACCAGCAATGTACAAGTGTACCCTTTTCCCCACATCCTCACCAGCAGTTGTTGTTGTTTGACTTCATAATGGCTGCCAATCTTACTGGAGTGAGATGGTATCTTAGGGTGGTTTTGATTTGCATTTCTCTGACTGCTAGAGATGGTGAGCATTTTTTCATGTACTTGTTGATTGATTGAGAAGTGTCTGTTCAGGTCCTTGGCCCATTTGTTGATTGGGTTATTTGTTATCTTATTGTCTAATTTTTTGAGTTCTTTGTATACTCTGGATATTAGGGCTCTATCTGAAGTGTGAGGAGTAAAGATTTGTTCCCATGATGTAGGCTCCCTATTTACCTCTCTTATTGTTTCTCTTGCTGAGAAAAAAAAAAAAAAACTTTTTAGTTTGAGTAAGTCCCATTTGTTGATTCTTGTTACTAACTCTTGTGCTATGGGTGTCCTATTAAGGATGCAAGGATGGTTCAATATACAGAAATCGATAAATGTTATTCACCACATCAATAGACTTAAAGATAAGAACCATATGATCATCTCGATAGACACAGAAAAAGCATTCCGCAAAGTACAGCATCCCTTTATGTTCAAAACATTAAAAAAACTAGGGATAACAGGAACTTACCTCGACATTGTAAAAGCTATCTATGCTAAGCCTCAGGCTAGCATCATTCTGAATGGAGAAAAATTGAAGGCATTCCCTCTAAAATCTGGAACAAGACAGGGGTGCCCTCTATCACCACTTCTATTCAATATAGTTCTCGAAACACTGGCCAGAGCAATTAGACAGACATAAGAAATTAAAGGCATAAAAATAGGAAAAGAAGAACTTAAATTATCACTATTTGAGGATGATATGATTCTGTACCTAGAAGACCCAAAAGGGTCTACAAAGAAACTACTAGAGCTAATAAGTGAATTCAGCAAAGTGGCAGGATATAAAATCAACACGCATAAATCAAAGGCATTTCTGTATATCAGCCACAAAACTTCTGAAACGGAAATGAGGAAAAACACCCCATTCACAATATCCTCAAAAATAAATAAAATACTTGGGAATCAACCTAACAAAAGAGGTGAAAGACTTATATAATGAAAACTACAGAACCCTAAAGAGAGAAATAGAAGAAGATCTTAGAAGATGGAAAAATATACTCTGTTCATGGATAGGCAGAACTAACATCATCAAAATGGCGATATTACCAAAAGTTCTCCATAGGTTTAATGCAATGCCAATCAAAATCCCAATGGCATTGAGAAAGCAATCATGAAATTCATATGGAAAAATAAAAGACCCAGAATAGCAAAAGCAACTCTAAGCAGGAAGTGTAAATCAGGTGGTATAGCGATACCAGATTTCAAACTATATTACCGAGCAATAGTAACAAAAACAGCATGGTACTGGTACCAAAACAGGTGGGTGGACCAATGGTATAGAATAGAGGATACAGAGACTAATCCACAAAGTTACAACTATCTTATATTTGATAAAGGGGCTAAAAGCATGCAATGGAGGAAGGATAGCATCTTCAACAAATGGTGTTGGGAAAACTGGAAATCCATATGCAACAACATGAAACTGAATCCCCTTCTCTTGCCATGCACAAAAGTTAACTCAAAATGGATCAAGGAGCTTGATATCAAATCAGAGACTCTGCGTCTGATAGAAGAAAAAGTTGGCTCCGATCTACATATTGTGGGGTCAGACTCCAAATTTCAATCTTCTTTATGGCTGAGTAAAACTCCCATGTGTTGACATGTCACATTTTCTTCATTTATTGTAAGGCATCTGGGCTATCATGAGTTGTGCTGCTATAAACATTGAAGTGATTATAGTATGCTGATTTTAATTCTTTTTGATAAATACTGAACAATGGGATAGCTGAGTCTTATGGTGGTTCCATTCCTAGGTTTTTGAGATATCTCCATATTGCTTTCCAGATTGGTTGTGCTAAATTGCAGTCCAACCAACACTGTATGAGTGTACCATTTTCCCCACATTCTCACCAGCATTTATTATTATTTGTGGTCTTGATAATTGCCATCCTGACTGCAGTGACATGAAATCTTGGTGTTTTTGATGTGCATTTCCCTGATTGCTAAAGATACTGAACATTTGTTCATATATTTGTTGATCATGTGTGTTTCTTCTTTTGAGAAATGGCTGCTTAGTTCTTTTTCGTAATTATTGATTGGGTTGTTTTCATGGTGGTGTTAGGATTCTTTATATATTCTGGATATTAATCCCCTGTCAGAGGTGCAGCTGACAAAGATCTTCTCCCATTTTGTAGATTCTCTCTTCATGTCCTTAATTACTTCCTTCACTGTGCAGAAGATTTTAATTTGATGGCATCACAATGATTGATTCTTGGTTTTATTTCTTGTACTTTGAGAGTCTTTTTAAGGAAATCAGTGTCTGTGCCTATTTGATGGAATGTTCTTCTAGCAGTTGCAAGTTTTCTGGCCTAATTCCTAAATCTTTGTTTCATTTTGAATTGGCTTTTGTGGGGGAGGGGAGCTATGAATCTCATTTTACTCTTCCACATGATCAATAACCATTTTTTTTAAAAAATATTATAAAATAAAAAACAAATAAGCACATTTTATTCATTGTAGTCAAATCCATGCGTTGAATATCAGTCTCAAAAATGAAAATGCCACTTCTCTGGTAACAATCTTGACAATCTGAAGTCTCCAAGATGAATCACCAGTGAAGTCCATAGTCCATTTAATTAACTTATTTGCTTACATGCTGAACAAGTACTGTACCACTAAGCTACATCGTCTCCCTTTTTTATTTTTAAATTTAAGACAGGGTCACACTAAGTTGCCCAAGCTGGCCTAAAACATGTGAGCTTTATGCTTCTGCCTCCAAAGTGATTATAGATGTGTGTCACCATGCTCAGCTCCACAATTCATTTTATAAGTTAAAACATCCTGAACTTGAAGTTAGTAAAAACCTTGAAGTTTAGCCTAGTACTTCACTTAAATATTTATCACCAGTTCCTATATTATTAGGAATATGATTTGGGTAGATTTTTGAGCTATTAAATATATCAGATAGAGATAAATAAAATAATCATTTCTACATGTATCTTCACACTTTTACTACATTTAAGATAAGTTAGTTTCCCATACCTAGAGCACTCTAGGGAAAAATCACACTGCTGTGGTCAACTAATACCAGCATCAGGTACCAGTGATATGAGCTCTTCAGATTCTTTATTTTTTGCATTTAATACAAGCACACAGGACTAAAACAACAAAGCAACAGCACCAATAATACACTGAAATCTTAAATCATAACAACTAATTTTGAATGTAAGTCTCTCTTCAACTAGCTAAGTGACCTCGGTAATCTTTGTAATCTTTTATTTATTTGAGTCATTTCATTTTCATTGCTCTGCTTAGGATTGGGGAGATTAATTTGTTTAATTCTTAGGACATTATGTGAGTTTAGTAAAATATTTCTCTTCTCTTTCCTTCCTTCCTTCAATCTGTTCTTTACTAGAAAGAAAAGACAGAGATGGCTAATGTGGTAGCCAGTCCATAAGATAATCCCTAGTGTTATGGTTTGGACATAAGGTGTTCCCCAATAGCTTCTGTTAATGCAGGGATATTCAGCAGTAAAATGAGAGCTGCAACCTAATTAGTCCATCTTAGTTTGAATGGACTGACCATTGGCAGGTGGAATGTGAATGAAGCACTGGGGACCTTCCCTGGAAGTGTGCATCTTCCCTGTGGTCCCTTCCTCCTGCCCTCTCTGCTTCCTGACCCCTTCATGAGCTCAGCAGTTTTTCTCTGCTGGACCTTCCCCCATAATGTCCTGCTTCACCTCTGTGGGGAAGGTGGGCAGAGCAATAAAGTCGGCCCTCTGTGCATTGGAACTTCTAAAACCATGAGCTCCAAATAAATATTTCCTCCTCCACCTCATTGTCAAATATTTTGGTCAAACTTTGCAACAACTAGCAAAACACCTAGTGATCTCCACCCATGGCATTTGCATGTGACATTAAGATTTTGAGTGGTCTTAGATTTTCTCTTAAATTCAAGTTAATTTGTCAGTCTCATGAATGCTTACAGAAGACATGAGACTCCTATGTCAGAGAAAAAAGTTTAGTATTCATAGCAGTAGCAGTAGGTAGAGTACAATCAATCCTAGTCCCTAGGATTGTTTCTCCAGGTTGACACCTGCACATCCAGTAAATTATGTTGAAATAGAAGAACTTAAATCTCAAACAAACTAAATATTTTAGAAATTTTAATATGACTCTGAATTTTACCTGGTCCTTTTTGTTTTTCATTTTGATTCTATTTTTTTTTTATTTTTGCACAGTACTAAGGAATGAACCTAGACTTTTGCACCTGCTAGACAAGTGTTCTAACACTGAGCTTCATCCTCAACCCTTTTTAAAAATTTTGAGACAGTGTCTTGCTAAGCTGCTCAGGCTGGCCTTGAGCTTATGACCCTCCTGACTCAATGTTCCAAGTAGCTGGGATTATAGGAATACACCATGAGGCCCAGCTCAAACTGCCCTTTGATTTAAAGGAAGAATCTCTTTTCTCCCAAAGTTGTTGTACACAATTTGTTATAATCAGGGTAATTGGCATATCTATTACCTTAAATTAAACAGCTGATCTCATGAAAGAGTGTAGGATATGTGTGTGTGTGTGTGTACATATATGTATATATATTTCATATGTATTTATGAAATATACATATATATTTTAAACATTCACTCAGTACAAACATAAAAAAGTGAGATGCCCAAGAATTGTATCTTAGCTTCCTTCTTCTTGCATGTGTGTGGATTTGTTTTTTCTCTTCTAACAAATGGCATTAATAGCAATAACTAGATGTCTCTTCCAAGGTCAGGTTATACAAAGACTGTGCTTCTGTTCTCAACATTCTCATTCTTTGGGGTCTCTCACTGTGGGAGAAGCCAGCTACCAGAATTTGAGGCAGCCCTGTGGAGAGATTAACAAGGCAAGGACCAGCACCACAGGAGTGAGGCTGGAAGTGGAGTCCTCGCTAACTGATCTTTCAGATGAGCCAGTAGTGCTGGACCCAATGCAGTGTATTGGACCCAACAGAAGCACCCATTTAAGTCACCTTCAGCTTTCTAACCTGTAGAAATTGTTAGATAGTGCATTGTTTTAATTTATTAAATGTTAGGGCAATAGATAACTGTGGAAAGTTCATTTTTTATTTATTTAATTTTTTTGAGGTGGGGGATACTAAGGATTGAACTCGGGGCACTCAACCACTGAGCCACATCCCCTAGCCCTGTTTTGTATTTTATTTAGAGACGGGGTCTCACCAAGTTGCTTAGTATCTTGCTTTTGCTGAGGCTGGCTTTGAACTATCAATCCTCCTGCTTCAGCTTCACAAGCCGCTGGGATTACAGGCGTTTACCACCATGCCTGGCAGATAGCTTGTTATTAACTCTATAGTTTGCAATGAACAAAAGGCTTTTGCAAAGGTTGAATTTTAATAAGCATTAAACAAATTCACAATGTTTAGTAAGAAGCATTTAATGGAATTGGGGAATAAAGATGCATTTACTTGTTCTAAAGAGTCAGAAAGTTTGAAAGTTTCTGTTCAAACATCCTCAGCTTTTCTACCTCTTTCTTTATTCTATTGAGAAATGCCTAATATTCATCAACAAAACAAGATCATCATCCCCTCTGTAAAACTTTTCTATCACTTTTGAGGCAAATTTAGGTGCCCCTTCCATCAAGTTTCCTTTGTTCAATAGTAGTAGTCCATCATAGTAGTCACCATATTCAATAGGGTTTTGAAGTTGTCTCATGCTAGATTAAAAGCCATTTGAAATTAATGATAGTATTGCTTTACCTCTGGAATATAGAGGGTCTGGCACATAAGTCAACTATTTATTCATTGAACACATTTATTGAATATCTACTATGTGCCAGGCAATTTTTGTAGTTGCATGGGAATCATTAATGGGTTAAGCAAACAAAGATTTCTTGAACTGTGAACATATAATTAGCAGAAAAATATCAATAAATATTTGTTTCATGTTTAATGAACGACTGCATCAGCATATTCATGTTTCAGCATTTTCTTAATTCTTCCAAACTGTTAACTCAGGGCTTTTTAAATTATTAAAGTTATTCATAGGCAATCATCATCCACCCTGAAATATTAAAGTCTGACCATAAATACAGGATTGCCTTTCCACTGCAACACTCCCATTTTTATCAAGTTCTTCAGTGCTTCTATCACCCCAAATGGCTAATACTGACAAACTTTAACCCTTGGGGAAAGTTGGTGGATCAGATGCCAAGGTAAGTTTACCAAATCATATCAGATAGGTGTTCTACATAATTTATGCTTACAAAGTACTTTACAAAGTCTTATATAGGTTTATATTGTTTGCAATGCATTTCTACAGCTAATCCTTTTAACAAATGCAGAGGAAAGATGAGGAAACATTCTTCAGTAAGTACATTTTTTTGCTTTTCTCTTTTTTTTATTCTCACATCAAATAATATATAATACATGCTGAAAATTTGGGGCTTTATAAACACTAGTTCAAAGAAGAAATAAAAATATCACAGTATCACAACAAATAACTACACTTCAGACAAAATGTCAGCCTATTTCCTTGCAATGTTTTAGTGTACCTTTTTATTTTCACGTTTGAGATTCTATTTAAAATCTGGCATTTCCCATTTTCAGTTTCTGGATGATAAGCCATTGTATTAATTTGACATGATTTGTTCAATAATTCTGTTTTTTGGATTGTCATTGTTGCCAATGTTTTTACATTTTACAGTTATGTGATAAACATTGGAAACAAATATTTTTGTACTTTTTTTAATATCCCCTTAGGATAGATTCCAGAATATGATATATTATATGAAATGTAATGAATATTTTATGTAGTTTTTAGGAAAGACTGGAAAAAATAACATCCTTACCAGCATTGTGAGGATTCTTTTTATTCACATGCAATTTCCATAATATTTTCTAGCTAATCTTCACTAGTATAATAGTTAAAATTGAATTTTGTTGATTTAATTTGCATTTTTGATCACCAGTGAAGCAGAAATATATTTTTAATGTTTTAAGCAATTTGCATTGTTTTTGTGGTTTCTTTATCTGATGATTGGGTAGTAGAATTTTCAAATGTAGTAGTAAATATTTCTGTATAGATAGAATTAACCGCCTTGGAGAGGTTGTTCAGTGGAAAATCTTTTTCTTAACATGTATACATTTTTAATAAAAATGCACTAATTTTATGTTAGTTAAACAGCTTATTTTTATTTTTTGAACTTTTTTCTTAGTTATTTCATGGACCATTTATTACTTTCCCATTTTATGAATTGAAAAGGGAAATAAAAACTCTCCTAATCAGATTTTATCAAGACTGGAAATCAATCAAATCTATGTTCTCTGAAAATGTAATACTATAAATATTTTATAACATTTGCATATTTACTTACAAAACTTTTACACTAGGGTTAAATCTAGTATGTATCTGCTATTTCCCACTATCTTTCTTACATACACTACACCTAAAATGTTTTCAATTTTGACACTTAAGGAAGCTAAAGAATCTCGTGAAGCAATCAAGTTTAGGTTCCTAGGACTTTAAAATATTTCCCTTAACATTTTATAATTGTCTTGTTCAAAAGTTTTCTTCAGCTACTTGGCATGTCCAAATCACTGAATTTAATTTTAAATAGAGAGTCATTCTTCTTTGCACTCATATTTCATTATAATGTTAAACAAAGATGACATACACAGATAAAAGAATGAATACAACTGACTCTTTTTTTTTTGCATTTTTTTATTGGTTGTTCACAACATTACAAAGCTCTTGACACATCATATTTCATACATTAGATTGAAGTGGGTTATGAACTCCCAATTTTACCCCAAATGCAGATTGCAGAATCACGTCGGTTACACATCCACAATTTTACATAATGCCCTATTAGTAACTGTTGTATTCTGCTACCTTTCCTATCTCTTGACAAGCATACAATCTCATTGACAAGGAAAAATGGGTTCTAAATATTATTCTGTCATTCTAGTAGTTCAGTAAACCTGTTTCATGGGACTTAATTAAAAGATGTCCTAAAATATTAATGCAAAGTTTCCTTCCAATGATTATTATATCACATTTGATTCTTCCATCCCTCAGAATTTTAGGATAGGTATTGTAAAGTAATGATCTAAGCTTTTCCATTATATTTTATGCTTCAATTTATTAGTAAATCTTTGTCTCAATCTTCAAAACATATTTAGCACATGAACAATTCAACTGACTTCACTACTAGGATGCAATCAATGATATGAGCCATCATCTATCCCCTGGAGCATTGTAACAGCCTTCTGATTAATCTCCTGGTTTCTATTTTTCCATTAAGGAAAAAATTGACATATCATTAAACATGTCAATACATATCATTTCTCAAAACCATCTCATGTATCTCAGAATAAACATTATTTGCCATCCAATATATTCCACTGACTTCCTGACCTTATCTTCTACCAACCTCTTTGTAGGATGCAGAGGCTACCTCTTTGTAGCCTCTGTTTCCAGGGGCATCAGAGTCAACATTTGTTTATCAACTCCCCATGTGTGCTCTCACCTTTAAGACTGTCTTCATGTTTTCTATGATTGGAATGCTCTCCCCCAAAATTATTAAGCTGATCCCTTTATTTTTTTCAG
Organism: Spermophilus citellus; assembly: GCF_964194105.1. Classification (NCBI taxonomy): domain Eukaryota; kingdom Metazoa; phylum Chordata; class Mammalia; order Rodentia; family Sciuridae; genus Spermophilus; species Spermophilus citellus. The sequence goes on along the minus strand of NC_138199.1, from coordinate 46,694,013 downwards.
GTCATCATTTGTAGTAGGGTAAAACAATTCCCTCTTCCCCCTACAAACATACCCTATCCCCAACCTATGAATACTTTGGTCGTCACTTGTACAACATAATGCAAAGTGACTAGATTAATGGATTTGAAATGGGGAGATGATTCTGGTGAATACAATGCAATCACAAGGGTTCTTACTAGAGGGAAGAAGAATGTCACAGAAGGCTCAGTGACAGCAGAAGCAGAGAGCAAAAAGATATTGGAAGGTACAATACTATTGGCTTTAAAAAGGGGGGGGGGGTGGATCCATCAGCAAAAGAATGCAGGTGGCCTCCAGAAGATAAAAATGCAAGGTTCTGGAACCCACTGACCCATTTTATGACTTCTGACATCCAGAAGTAAAGAAGAATAAACTTTTTAAAATTTAACTATGTGACTCATAACAATTTGTTGTAGTACAAATAAGAAACTAGTATATTGTTAAATGTCATTCCATCAAGGAGGTCTTGAATACTCTGAGTGCATTCCTCATCCCTCTATCTAACCCTCATTATCCACTTTACAACCCATTTTATGGTCTCTAGAGGACAACCACACCACATATCCTGTGAGTACTTATTGTTTATTATTTGCTTCACTCTGATGATAGGTTCTTTATTATTTTTTCCTTAATTTAATCTCAGCATTAGTGGTGGGTCTTGTGGATGGTCGACACTTATCAAATATCAGATGAATATAATTTCCTGAGAAGATTTTACAGACATATAAATTATGGTCCGAGGAGTTTGCAACTTAGAGAAATAAACATATGCAAACTTGGGTCCTTGGGTTTTTATCTGAAGTGAGAGTTTCTTTTGCTACATAAAAGTTATCTTACTTTGTCATCCACAACTAGTAAATATTAGCAGTCATATAAAAATGGCATACTCCTACATAAAACTACTTGCGAAAATATATTTTGTGTAGCAACTGTGCAAGTAAGTTTGAGTTTATTCTTCAGGTGATAGAAGAGTTTGAAAGGGAAGAAAAGAAAAATCATTGGCATTTCTCTATGATGGCAGTGAGTCTGGGTATTCTGATCAAATACCTCTATGGCCTTTATGGGCAATTAACTAGAATGGAGAATTTTTGTTCGATATAAAATAGGGAATGGTGCAGGAGATTAGACAGCTGTATCTGCAGTGTGCTCTGACATGTCTTGGTGGAATTATGACAGAAGCCTCCCTGGATGATCAAAGGAAGGTCACAGCACATCGGCCTGAATATTCTTCTTGACACAACATCATTAGTCATAAGTGAATGATCTCTCATCCAAGAGAAACCTCACTCTCATCCAAGTTAGATTAGATTTATACCATCATACACTTGACAGAGAGAAAGGAAGAGTGAGCAATAGAGAAGTAGAAATTAGCCCAGAAGATGCATGATAGAAAAAATTGTCAGAGAACAGTGTGATATGAAAAAGCAGTTTGGAAGATAGAGCTACTGGAAAGGTGAGGAGATCATAACTATTAAAAGTCTCTGAAAGATTAAAGTGAAGTGGTGAAAACTTTCCCAGGGACGGGGTGAAAAAAAAATTAGATTTATCTACAAAGCAGTCATAGGGTAAAGGACCAAAAGTCCAGAGGCTGTGATGCTCTTGAGAAGGTATATTAAGTTGTACATTTTCCAAAGAGGTAGCTGTATGTATTCCTAAATATCTCTATGCCAGTTTTATTTAATAAACTGGTTTAGTTTAAAAAGAATTAGCAGCAGATAAAAGCTTAGTTGTAACCCAATTTTATGTTCACTAGCTCTTACCTCTGTGACATATAGCTAGCTGAATCCTTCAGAGTGTTACTAAAATAATATGAAATAAAATTTCTATCTTCCTAGCATGGTTTCCTGTATATAGGAGATCATCAGAGTTGGTTGTTTCATTGAGGACACCGGCAGGACTCTCAGAATTCACTCAAGGCAGTGAATGAAGAGAGTTCAATGAAGGGATAATAGAGAAAAATGGCCAAGTGTTAGGAGATTAGCAACAACTAGATGCCATTACCACCCCTCAATTCTAAAATGAGTTGTGTGTTTGTGAGAGCCACTTCTCCTTAGGATCTGGGCCTTAGGCGAAGAAACGTGGCCAACGGTGATAGTGGGGAAGGAGAAGGCAAATGCCCTGGCCTCTCTCCCCTTCCGTGGGGTTTTCTGTCATGACTCCCATTAGCCTAACTTAGGTTGGAAACAGCATGCAAAGGAGCCCAGACCATAGGAGGACAAGCAGCAAATATACCAGGTTGTATAAGTAAGTAGCTCTAGAGGGGCTAATAGAGATTTTCCTTTCTCATCATGCACAAAAGTTAACTCAAAATGGATCAAGGAGCTTGATATCAAATCAGAGACACAGCGTCTGATAGAAGAAAAAGTTGGCTCTGATCTACATATTGTGGGGTCGGGCTCCAAATTCCTCAAGAGGACACCCATAGCACAAGAGTTAATAACAAGAATCAACAAATGGGACTTACTTAAACTAAAAAGTTTTTTCTCAGCAAAAGAAACAATAAGAGAGGTAAATAGGGAGCCTACATCCTGGGAACAAATCTTTACTCCTCACACTTCAGATAGAGCCCTAATATCCAGAGTATACAAAGAACTCAAAAAATTAGACAATAAGAAAACAAATAACCCAATCAACAAATGGGCCAAGGACCTGAACAGACACTTCTCAATCAATCAACAAGTACATGAAAAAATGCTCACCATCTCTAGCAGTCAGAGAAATGCAAATCAAAACCACCCTAAGATACCATCTCACTCCAGTAAGATTGGCAGCCATTATGAAGTCAAACAACAAGCGCTGGTGAGGATGTGGAGAAAAGGGTAAACTTGTACATTGCTGGTGGGACTGCAAATTGGTGCGGCCAATTTGGAAAGCAGTATGGAGATTCCTGGGAAAGCTGGGAATGGAATCACCATTTGACCCAGCTATTGCCCTTCTCGGACTATTCCCTGAAGAACTTAAAAGAGCGTACTATAGGGATACTGCTACATTGATGTTCATAGCAGTACAATTCACAATAGCTAGACTGTGGAACCAACTTAGATGCCCTTCAATAGATGAATGGATTAAAAAAGTGGCATTTATATACAATGGAGTATTTCTCAGCACTAAAAACAGGGAAATGGATGGCATTAGAGCAGATTATGCTAAGTGAAGCTAGCCAATCCTAAAAAACAAATGCCAAATGTCTTCGATATTAGGAGAGCAACTAAGAACAGAGCAGGGAGGAAGAGCATGAGAAAAAGATTAACATTAAACAGGGAGGAGAGGTGGGAGGGAAAGGGAGAGAGAAGGGAAATTGCATGGAAATGGAAGGAGACCCTCATTGTTATACAAAATTACATATAAGAGGATGTGAGGGGAAAGGGAAAAAAAATCAAGGGAGAGAAATGAATTACAGTAGATGGGGTAGAGAGAGAAGATGGGAGGGGAGGGGGGATAGTAGAGGGTAGGAAAGATAGCAGAATACAACAGTCACTAGTATGGCAATATGTAAAAACATGGATGTGTAACCAATGTGATTCTGCAATATGTATACGGGGTAAAAATGGGAGTTCATAATCCACTTGAATCAAATGTATGAAATATGATATGTCAAGAGCTTTGTAATGTTTTGAACAACCCAATAAAAAAAGAGATTATCCTTTCTATGTTTATGTATGTAACACACTGAAAAAGAGTTTTGAAGAGACAGGTGCTGAAGAGTAAGGATACACTCTAATGAGAAGACCAGTAATAACTTGAACACAGGCTTTTCTCTTTAGGGGATGTTTATATTGCAACATGTATTAACATTATTGAGGCTTAATGTTAAAATATATTGTAGTAAATAAAGCTGAGCCACTAGAAAACTCATAATCCTGTGTTACCCAGCCCCATTCAGAGATGTAATGTTATCTTAAAGCGTAAACCTTGAATCTTTCTTGGGTCTTGCCTTTATTTTTAGTGGGAGAGGGTAAGCAGAGTATGTGTCTGGTGGTTTGGAGGAGAAGAGCAATTTTAGTTTGCTATTTTAGCAAATCCCTGTGATTTCCCATATCTATCTTGTTTAAAAAATTTTATGTTCTCTGAAAAGGACCCAAATGATGATCTTGACTTAGAAATGATTGAGATGATTGAAAGTGTAATGTTCTGACTTTGGTTGTTATTTCAGTGCCATAAATAAAAGCAGGGCAGAGATTTATTCCATAGAAATAATGCATGTCAAATTTTTCTCCTTGCCATCAAATGCCAGACGACACATGGCTGTCTCCAGAGAAGACGTCATTTAAATGGAAACTTGTCTCAGATTAACATCATTAAAATGGAAACTTGTCTCAGATTAGCATAAATAAGTTTGTCTTTGTTGCGGTTAGGTTGCACATTATCCACATGATGGTTGCATTCTAGGAAAACTGTCTTGGTATCTAACAGAAGCAAGATCATAAGGGTATTTGCTTGCTGATGTAATTGCTTTCTCTAATATATTTGGTTAGAGGTTAAAAAGTCGAATAATACCATACATTACTTGCCTGCTCTGAGCAAGGCCTTTATTTTAAATATCATATTAACCCAAGGCCACATAAACACTGAATGGTAGAAAAGAGTTTTGTTATGGAGATCTGCCTGAATTTAATGCCTTTAATCTGTCTTACAGATTTCATAGCCTCTTGGTATAATGGAGGAAAGAGTGAATCAATAGAGGATTAACACATTGTCTATTGCCATTGGTATCAAATAATAAAAAGAATCAGGAAATCAAGCATTTATAAGTCAATAAATTGGTTTTTCTCTTCTACATAATGGAGTATGGTTGCCTCCAGTCTTACCTTAAAATATGAAGCATGGTTGATTTTTATCTAAACATAAACTGTATATTTCTTTTAAAATTAGAGTTTAGGCATTTATCACAGAAGAATAAGCTATTGCCCTTTTCACCATCATTTCTAATAACTTTAACAAATTTGTGTTAATAAGGCATCATTATGCAGCAGAGATTTATCCCAGCTATTGCTTATTGTGTAAAGAAAAAAAAACGAGATATTTTAGGAAAATATGTCAGAGTATGAGAAAGTGTGCCTAGTCTGAAAACAGGTGCATTTACTACCTCATCATGCAACATACAACTTCCTTTCTAGAGGAAGCAGCAGGTACCCTAATGGCTTTCCTGGGTTATCCTCTTTTCATCCATGTTGCCTTCCTCTGACACCTTCATTACTCTTTAAAACAGTCCTCAAGCCATTTTAAAAATATAGGACAAAACTAAAACTAGTGTTGCTTCTCTGTCACTTATAACTGGTACTGGACCTGTGAGGTAGGCGGGCAGGCAGGTGGCTGCGAGAGGCTTTGGAGGACATGGCCAAACCCAAGCATGCTAAAGGCAGCCCCGATGTGCTGCTGGGGCCGCCCAGGCTTGACAAGGGTACGCAGACTCCCAAATGGGCAGAAAACTTGTGTGTTTTGAGGCACTGGGGCTATGCTGAGGGCATGGTGGAATCCAAAATTGGGGGGAAAAAAATTGAAGGCAACTATGGATATTGGGAAGCAGGTGAGTGATGAAATTGTAGTGGAGCTCATTGAGAAGAATTTGGAGACCCCTCAGTGCAAAAGTGGCTTTCTTCTAACTACCCCTTAAATTTTCTGGTTGTATCATACTTAAAATCATTTGACCAGTGCATACCGCTGGGTTTTAGGTGAAGGTTATGTAAGAGCATATGGACACTGACCGGTGAAGTTCCTAGTGTGCAGAAGGGGAGCGAATATAGTAGTTCATTTTTTTTAAACTCCTATTTACAACGTAATTTTTAAAATTTTAGAATGATGAAAAGATCCAGTGCATTTTGAGAATCAAGAAAATAATCTGTTTTCTCTTTTCTCATTCAGATGAGACACATAATCAAATAGAAGGTTATCTCAAGGAGGTCCAAACTGCTAAAACTGTGGTTGATATAATGCAGGATTGCACGTTCTTTATCTAAAATGCTTGAGACCATAAGTGAACCAGACTTCAGGTTTTATATTTTGGAATATGTACAAATATATAATGAGATGGCTTACTAATGGGACTCAAGTCAAAGCACAAAATTCACTTAGGTTTCATATGTACCTTATACACATAGTCTGAAATTTATTTTATGCAATATGTTTAGTGGCCAGCACTTTATGATCAGCTATAGGAAGGTAGGTGCAGAATTTTTTACCTGTGCAGTCATCTTGGTCCTCCAAAAACTTCTAGTTTGGAGCATTTTGTAGAGATTCAGGAAGAAAACACATCTGAGATAAAATGTGCTTTTTACTTTACATTGTTTAAATAACTCATTGCACTAGAGGATGCTCTGATATTGCACTACCTTCCTTAATCTTAATTGTTATGTTGTATTATTTAATTTAATAAACTCTTGGATGTTTTTGTTAAAAGTTACTGGCTTCTTGTTTATAAACAAGATTGGTTTATATTATTAAATTTTATTTTTTTAGATATACATGATAATAGAATACATTTGGGCATATTATATAATATATATGGAGTATAACTTACTCTAATAATGATTCTATTCTTGTAGTTATGCAAAATGTGAAGTTACTCTGGTCATATTCTCAAATACAAAGATAAGAAAGTCATGTCTGTTTAACTCTACTATCCTACCTATTCCCCTTCTCTCTCCCTTCCCTTCATTCCCCTTTGTCTAGTCCAAAGGACTTCAATTCTTCCCCTCCCCATCCTCTCTTGTGAGTCAGAGACAACATTTGGCTTGTGATTTGGGGGGACTGACTGGTTTATTTCAATTAGCATAATATTCTAAGTTCCATCCATTTACAGGCAAATGCCATAATTTCATCCCTCTTTATTGCTGAGTAATATTCCATTGTGTATATGTATACCACATTTTCTTTACCCATTCATCTATTGAAAGACACTTAGATTGGTTCCATAGTTTGGCTATTGTAACTTGTGCTACTATAAACATTGATGTGGCTGAATCACTGTAAGATGCTGTTTTTAATTTCTTTGTGTATTAAAAAAAGGAGTTATTCTTCCTTTAAGGAGTGGGATAACTGAGTCAAATGATGGTTCCATTTGAAGGTTCCTAAGGAATCTCCATATTGCTTTCCAGAGTTATTGCAACTATTTGCAGTCCCACTAGTGATGTATGAGAGTACCTTTCTCCCCACATCCTTGCCAATGTTCATTGTTAGTTTTTTTCTTGATAATTGCCATTCTGACTAGAGTATGATGAAATTTCAGTGTAGTTTTTATTTTCATTTCTTTAATTGCTGGAGATGTTGAACATTTTTTCATATATTTTTTGACCATTCCTATTTCTTATTTGAAGTGTCTGTTCCATTTTAGCCCATTATTTATTGGGTTATTTGGTTTTTTGGTGTTTGGTTTTTGAGTTCTTTGTATATCCTGGAGAATAATACCCTATCTGAGTTGCAAATGGTGAAGATTTGTTCCCATTCTACAGACTCTCAGTTCATGTTCTTGATGTTTCCTTGACAGTGAAGAAGATTTTAAGTTTAATATATACCATGTATTGATTCTTGATTTTCCTTCATGTGTTTTAGGAGTCTTATTGAACAAGTTGGTTTCTAAGATGACATGATGGAGACTTGGGCCTAAATTTTCTTCTAGTAAGGGCAGGGCCTCTGATCTGATGCTTAGGTCTTTGATGCACTTTGAGTTGAGTTTTGTGCAGGGTGAGAGATAGGGGTTCACTTTCTTTCTACTACATATGGATTTCCAGTTTTCCTAGCACCATTTGTTGAACAGGCTATCTTTTCTCCAGTGTATATTTATGGCACCTTTGTCTCATATGAGATAACTGTATATTTTAGTCAGTTTGTTTTTTTTTTTTTTTTTTTTTTTTTTTTTTTTTTTTTTTTTGCTGCTGTGACTAAAGGACCCAACTAGATCAATTGTAGAAGAGGAAAGGTTTACTTCAGAGCTTACAATTTTAAAGGTCTTAGTCCATAGAAGGCCAGGCCATTCCTTGGGGCTTGAGGTGAGGTAGAACATCATGGTGGAAGACTGTGACAGGAGGAAGCAGCTCACCTGGTGATCAGAGAGAGAGGTCTCCACTTCCCACATACAAATATATACCCTCAATTCCCACCTCCTCCAATCACCCCTACCACTTCAGTTACCACTCAGTTAATTCCTTTCAGGGGATTAATTCACTGATGGTGTTAAGACTCTCAAAACCCAATCGTTTCTCCTCTGAAACTTCTTGCATTATGTCATATGTGAGCTTTGGGGGATACCTCACATCCAAACCATAACACTGTATTTATGTGGGTTTGTCTCTGTGTCTTCTGTTCCATTGGTTTTCATGTCTGTTTCTGTGCCAATACTACGCCATTTTATATCTATGTAGTATAATTTAAGATCTGGTATTGTAATGCTTCCTATATCACTTTTCTCGCTATGGATTGCTTTGGTTGTTCTGGGCCTCTTATTTTTCCAACTGAATTCCATGACTGCTTTTTTTCTATTTTTTTAAAGAACATCATTGGAATTTTAATAGGAATTGCATTAAATCTGTGTAGTATTTTGGGTTGTAGGGCCATTTGGACTGCATTAATTCTGCCTATCCAAGAACACAGAAGATCTTTCCATTTTCTAAGGTTTTCAATTTTTTTCTTTAGTGTTCTGTAGTTTTTATTGTAGAAGTCTTTCACATCTTTTGTTAGATTAATTCACAAGGGTTTTTTTGAGGCTATTGTGAATGGGATATTTTTCTTAGTTTCTCTTTGAGCTGATACGTCATTGGTGTAAGTCATACATCATACGAATGCAATTGATTAATGGGTGTTGATTTTATACCCTGCTACTTTGCTGAACTTATGAGTTCTGGAAATTTTTGGTACAGGTTTTTGGGTTTTCTAAATATAGAATCATGTCATCAGCAAATAGGGATAGTTTGAGCTCTTCTTTTCCTATTTGTATCCCTTTAATTTCTTTCTTTTGTCTAATTGCTCTGGTTAGAGTTTCAAAGACTTTGTTGAATAGGAGTGGTGAAAGAGGACATCAAGTATCTGTTAACAAATAAAAAAAAATAGAGATAATACCTTACATTTTACCAGATCACAATGGAATAAAATTAGAAATTAATAATAAAATAATTGAAGCTACTCTAACACCTGGAGACTAAGTGGTATACTATTGAATGACCAATGGATAGCTGAAGAAATCAGGGATGAAATTTTTAAAAATACTTAGAGGTAAATAAGAAGAGCGAAACAACATATCAAAATCTCTGGAACACTGTGAAGGCAGTTCTAAGAGAAATTCATTGCATTGAGCGCATTCATTAAAAAAATAGAAAATCACCAAATAAATTACCAAACTTTGCACCTCAAAGTCCTAGAAAAAGAACATATCAACTCCAAAAACAGAAGACAGGAAATAATTAAAACCAGAGGCAAAATTAATAAAATTGAAACAAAAAAATTTAAAAAATTGATGAAACCATAAGTTCTTTGAACAAATAAGCAAAATTAATAAACCTTTAGCTCTGCTCACAAAGAAAAAGAAAACTCAAATTATTAAAATTTGTGGATTTAAAAAGAATTATCACCACAGATACCACTGAAATGCAGATAATAATCAAAAACAACTTTGGAAATCTATGCTCCAGTAAGATAGAAAATCTTAAAGACATTGACACATTCCAATTTCCAAACTGAATCAAGAGACATAGAAAGTTTAAACATATCAATTTCCAGCAATGAAATTAAAGATGCCATCAGAAATGGTAGACTTCTTTTAGTAAACAAATAAAAGCCCAGGACCAGATGAAGTATCAGCCAAGTTCTATCAGACTTTCAATGAGGAACTTACACCAATATTCCTAAAATTATTGCATAAAATAGAAAAGGCAAAAACCCTTTGAAACTTATTCTATGAAGTGAGTATCACCCTGATACCAAAACCAGACAAAGACACATTAAGAAAACTTCAGACCAATATCCCTAATGAACATAGATGTGAAAATTCTCAATAAAATATGGCAAAAATGCATAAAAATATTAAAAAGATAGTGCACCATGATCAAGTGGGGTTCACCACAGGGAGACAAGGTTGTTTCAACATAGAGAAATCGATAATTGTAATTCACTACGTCAATAGACTTAAAGGCAAGAATCGTACGATTATCTCAATAGATGTAGAAAAAGCATTTGACAAAAGTCAGCATCCATTTAGGCTCAAATCACTAGAAAAAAATAGGGATAGTGAAGCCTGAATTAGGCAAATAGAAATAGTTTGAGCTCTTCTCAAAGGTAAATCTAGTCACGTCGGATCAAGGAGGTAAATAGGTGAATCTAGTCAGGTCCGATCAAGGAGGCCAATATTGGGTGAATCCTAGAAGTTGGAGACTGTCCCCTGAAGGACTGAAATGTTCCTTCAAAGCTCTTCTTCCACCTTTATCAAGAAGCTGTTCTACTCCAACCTGATGCCAAGATAACCTCCCCACAGGGAGCTGTAAAGTTGATAAGAGTCCTTGGCTGCACCACCCTGCCCTCTCCCTTTCAGCCCACCTGTTTCCCACATTTTGGCCATCCCACCAGCATTTCCTAGGCCTGGTCACATACACAGGAAGGTGAGAAGTAAGGGGAAGAGGGCAGGGAACAAAGGAAGCCTACGACATATACAAAGGGCAGGACACCTGCCTTCTTGGAATAACAGGATACCAGCTATGGGCCCCTTCTCCCTACCAGGAGGAGTCTATGTTACCCCTTTCCAAATAAACCCTGCTTTATATGCTTGCCTTGGTGTGCATCTGTAATGTTCAAACTTCAACATGTGGGGGAGCAGAACTGGTATCAATAGTATATGGTACGGATATACCTCAACATTGTAAAAGCTATATACACTAAACTCAAGGCCAACATCTTTCTAAATGGAGAAGAATTCAAAACACTCTCTATAAGCTATATTTTTCTTTTTGTGGCTATCTGTAAACATTTTAGTTTTCAAAAATGTGTAATAGTGTGCTTGCTTCATACAAAATTCATATTTAAATAGAATTTAAGCCAGAAATAATTTATTCTTACCATATTAGTATTAAAACTAATCAAAGGGATGTAAGACTCTGTAGAACTAACTTACAAACTTTATTTTTAAACTATGTAAAAACAAATACATAGAGGCTAGGGATGTGGCTCAAGTGGCAGAGCACTCGCCTAGCATGCGTGAGGCACTGGGTTCGATTCTCAGCACCACATAAATGTAAAATAAAGATATTGTGTCCACCCCCCAAAAAAACCTAAACAAATAAATATTAAAGAAAACAAATACATAGAGTCAAGCCATGTTTATGTTTGGGATTATTCGATATTAAAGAGAGAGAACTTCTCCATCAATGTATGAAAATTTGATCAAATTTTATCTCTATTGTCTGTTATTAGAGAATGTTGTTAAAACAAATTATAAGATACATATAAAAGAGTAAAGCTAAGGTCATTTAGAAAAAAATAGAAATTAAAATAGCTAGAGTTGTTTTCACGTGCTACCCAATGTTGATCTGAGTATGGAAGAAAGCAAAGAGAAATGAAGCAGACTAGAACTGTTAATAAACATAACCCCTCCTCCCCCACTTTTTTTAAGTAGAAAAATAACATCTGTAAGGTAGAACAAGAATTTTCTCAAACCAGAAAGCCCAGTAAAAAGGAAAAATAGACAAATTTGACAAAATAAAACAAAGCTTGTATTCAACAAAAGACAATATACTTAAAATTCAAGTAGACAAAGATTCTTGCAAGGTATATAAAATGTGAACCATTAGTACTCCATCGAATAGGAAGAAAAAATAAACTCTAGTAGAAAAATAAGTTAGTGACACAGTAAACAAGTCATAGAATTTTTTTTTCTTACTCTGGGAGGAAGTTCTTAAGATTTTGAGGTTACTCGTTGGGAACCTTGCTAGGAAGGGATTCTTTTCTCCAGTATGGTTTCCAAGCCCACTGTACATGCTAAGAATAATTGCAGGGAAACAAAATGTAGATCTAGACAAACAGAGGGCAGTAACATCTTTCAGCTGTTTTTCTAATGTAATAAAATCAGAAAACTATGAGCTTTGAAGCATATGGTAGAGAAGCAAACTCACAATAATAAAATTTGTGCACTTCTACAGGCAGAACCAAGAACTATCTGATGGTATTCATAAACACTCTGTGGTGAGAAGCCAACATTCTGTGTTAGAGAAATAGGGGAGAAGGTGCCACCAAGAATGTGTGATTAAAACAGAATACTTGGAAGACACAATTCCAGATGGGAGAACATGATTAAAATCTGAACTTGTGGACATTTGGGTTAGAATGGTGTCATAGATCCTCATGAAAAAGAAGAAAAATCTGATACCTAGTTAATTATGTATAAATATATGTATAATTACTAATATAATACTAACATAAAATTTGTGATATGTAATTATAATTATGTGCATTCTTAGGTTAATGAACACACACATACACACATATATTATTCATAAATAAAAACTTCATATGAAAAACTCTTTTACAGATTCACAGTGGTTAACAAATATCTGTGTACAAAATTACATTCTGCAAAAAAAATATATAATTGTAAAACATACTTTATTTTTAAAAGTTTCTATTTTAAACATATATTTATGCTTATTCTATTATTTAACAAAATAACTGAAAGCATATTTAAGAAAAAATTTTCCTGATCAAAGACATATCTTATTTTGGATTACCATTTCAGAAACTACATAGTTTAGACTTATGGCAGTAACATATAATTTCAATGATAACCCTCAGAACAAGTTTGTTTATGGTATTCCTTTGAAGCTCCTCTTTTTGTCTCTAAATGACTGATATTGTGAGATAGTAAATTATAACAATGGTTTGTAACATAAGGCCTCTTGATCTTTGTAAAATGAACTATTTGCACTTCAAATGAACTATACAGCAATGTATTTTATACAGAGAAGTTAGCTTATTTACAATGAAACACAAATATTAGTCATTTTTTCTTTTTCTAATGTAGTTTAAATTTTATTTGGAAAATAATTGATGACAAAAATGAATCTCCAGCATGGTAATCTTTTGAATAAATTTTCAGGGTCACTGGGGTATCCCAATAGAGAGAGGAAAAAAAAAGACTCCTAACCACTACCTTACCACATAAACAATAATCAGTTCTGGATGGACTATAATATTCAGTGTTAAACACATACACACATGCTCATAAACACAAATATTCTAAAAGAGAACATGGTAAAGTAGTTTAATGACTTACAACACATTTTGGAGTATTGTGAATTTCACCTGTGGTTTATATGCATTTCTGCATTGTATGTTTTACTCAATTACAATGCTCATTTTGGGGAAAAAAATCAGTAAAATAGAGGGATCTTTTATGTTTACACTCCCTCATGATTAAAATTCAATGAAATGTCAGCAAAAAAAAAAAAGGAAATCCATAAAACTCTAGGGAAAGTAGGAATAATGACATCAATGGATCAGAAATATTAAGGAGTCCTTGAGCAATAGAAATCAAATAACATCAGATGTATGAAAAAAATACACCAAAGGCTATCACAGCTTTGATGAGTGATTGAGGTTGGGTTCACAGGAGCTTAAGGTCCAGATTCAACAAATTAACTCATCAAGATGATTAATTTATTAAGTAATGAATTATTTATATTAAAATCTAACAGCCAGGTTTATTCTCCTTCTTTCTCTATATTACCAGCAACTGTGTTAAGTAGTGGTGTTTGGCACCAAGCTGAAAGAGAATGGGTGCTAAGTTGAGAATATCTAATAACTTCCAAAAGATTCTAGAATTTTTCACATCTGGATGAAAAGCAACCTGCATATTCACCCTCACCTGTAAAATAACCAGGAGAAAGAAGGCATCAGTCAGTTTTAGAGAAAACACCAAAGTAAACAGAAGACACCAAGAATGAATTAGAAAATGTGAAATTAGAAAACTGTTGAGGACAAAAAAAAAATCACAGTGGATGTAAATTTTACAAACAAAACAATGAATATTTTAATGAAAATCACATTGACAAAGCCAATAGAAGACATTAGAAAAGGCATAATTAATAATAGAATTAACTGGATGACTTAGAAATTAAAAATAAAAACCAGATTTAAAAATAACTATACTGATGGCAATAAGAAAAAAATCAAGATTAAATAACATGAAAAAAATGTTTTGAAGGGCACACATTACTCAGCTAAATAATCAAACCAAGAATGAAGAACAAATCCTAATCTGATATATTGGGGGAGGAAAATAAAGTTGAGACAGTGTATCCTCTGTTTTCTCATAAAATTTCTAAAAGTACATAAAAAAGGCAAGAAATAATCAAATACTTAATAAAACACTTATAACTGAAGAAGCACATGAGAATTTACATTGAAAGAATCCATAAGATGACCATGGAATCAAATTAAAGAAAACAACAATCCTAAACATTTAGATTTAAATACTATGAGGGAATTTCATTATGTGAAGATTAAAATGTGGAACAAAATAAAGAAAACATTATCTACAAAGGAATGAGAATCAAATGAAACAAAATGCAGGAAAATGATGAAACTTGCTAAGTTCTAAAGGAAAAATGCTTTCAAACTTTCAGATATAGCATTTTACATTACACAATACTAGTATTTAAATGGGAGATACAAATATTTGCATGTGTAATGTCAAAGTTATGACTATAGATACATTTCTCAAAGAATTAAGAAAGGTGCTTTTTTTTTTTTTTTTTTTTTGGTACCAGGATTTGAACCCAGTGGTGCTTTACCACTGAGCAACATATCCAGCTCTTTTTATTTTTGAGACAGTGTTTCACTAAATCACTTAGGTCCTTGCTAAATTGCTGAGGTCCTTGCTAAATTGCTGAGGCTGTTTACCTTAGAAAACCCCATACCACAGCTTAGAAAATGCCACATAAGGAGACCAATGTTTTCCTATCCCCATTGAAGCTTATAGGCACACTCGGCAAATATTAGACACTAAGTATTTGTTAAATAAATGATTGAATGTGGATTTTAGTTTCTTAATCTATATGGTAGACACATTTCTGAAATTAAACTTGGAGCAGTAAGTACCGACTAAGCCGAAAGCTGGATTATTCATCATCCCAAGTACTGACTTAGTGATGATATGGTTCTGACAGACAAAGAAGAGCACAGTATGATATTGATTCTGGCCACTGAAATACACGAGAGCAGAATTCTGTAATATTTTCCATTAGTTGCATTTGTGATTTATTTTACATTGTAAGAGAAAATTAATATTCTGTTCCTTGTAAATAAAAAAATAACGAAGTCCTCATATCCCAGACTGGGAAACATACCTCTCTTCATATGTTAAGCCATTGTAATTAAATATTGAAAGTACTTGAGCTCCATTAGGTCTAATGCCCCTGGTATGAAACACTTTTCCTACAGGTCCCCACATATGTTCCTGAGGACACAGTAATGTATTTTTTTTAATAGCAGCAAGATACATTTGGGATAACTAGATGAAATAGTAATCCTAGTATCTTTGACTAATTTACTTCAGTAGATATATTGAAATGTCCTAAAGCCAGATGTTCAAGTTGGCAAATTGAACAGGGAGACTGCCTAAGCTTTGACTTATAAACCTAGAAATAACAAACCATCTTTACTTTTGTGTGTTTGGAAAAATGAGTTGTATCGTTTCAGTTTCCCTAATACTGATTTACTCGAGGGTTTTATTAAGACTGTGATGGATAGTTTAGAGAAACTATGGAGAAAGATACACAGATATGTTGAAGGTCATTTCTTTTGAAAGAGTAAACATTTCCTTTCAATGATTATATCTTAGTGAAGGGAAAGAAGAACATCTAAATCAGGAGGAATTGTACAAAAGCTCTAAGGAATAGCAGTTTTGTAATGGAAGACATAAATACCCACAGGTTTTACACCATTGTTTTGGCTTCAACAATACCTAAAAACTCCATTCTTACATTGAAAAAACAAGCAAATTTTGGCTGAGTAGAGGTAAATAATCTCAACATGTAAATTAGCCATATGATTTGTTGAATAGTTAAACAGTATATAAGATCATATCTTTATCACAATAAATATCACTTCATCTATTTGTCTTCTACATTTCACTATGATACACTGATGGTAAAGGAATATAAAGGGAATATACTATGGAAACATTTCGAATGAAAATGCTAAAAATGACTACTATAATTACAATATAAGAAATTTTCTAGTCCGAGCAACCTAGCCAGATGGCATAATGGGAGTTTAACTCCATCTCCCAATAGAGCATTAATTATGCCAACCATCTATGTTTGAGAGTACCTTTGAGGGAGTCGGGGAGTTCACTGGAGGAATTCTAGCACATTGTTAGAGCAAAAGATCCAAGAATAGATGCATTGAAGAGGTCAATCCAAAATGACTTCAGGTGAGAATACAACACTGAACAACTTCAAATATCATCAAAACCAAGAAACTATGGCAACACTAAAGGCACACAATTACTTTCAAGCAACTGAACACAAAGAAATGGAGATCTAAAAATTGATTGACAAATCATTCCAAATAGCTTTTGTACAGAAGTAGTTCAGTGAGATGGAACAGACTGATAGACAACTCAATAAAATCAAGAAAAATATATACAATTAAGAAGTTCAGTGAAGAAGAGGAAAGAGTCGAAGAAATTATGGAACCGAAGAATGAATGAAAAATTCAATAAGTAGCTCAGACACAGGACTTAATCAGGCAGAAGAGAGAATTTGTGAACTCAAAGACACGTGCTGTGAAAATACAATATGATACAAAGGCAATAATAAGCCCTTAACCTATCAATAGTTAATTTAAAGGAAAAATTGATGGTATAGTGGTGAGCATAGTTGCCTCCCAATTGTTATTTTAAATGTAAATAGACTAAATTCTTGAATCAAAAGACATAGAGTAGCAGAATTTTGAACACAGGAAAAGAAAAAAGTCTTTCATATCACAGGAATCTTCATAAGACTGTCAGATTTCTCAGTAGAAACTTTGTATCAGAGCAAGAAAAAATATATTCAAAGTGTTTGGGAGTAGGTGGGTGGCTAGCTACTAAGAATATTTTGCCTACAAAAGGTATCCTTCAGAAATTAAAAGGAAATAAAGACTTTCCCAAACAAAAGGAAGCTAATCACTGCTAGTGTTTTTTATGTTTTTTATTCTTTCTAGATATACATCACAGTATAGTGTATTTTAATGTACTATACATACATAGAATGAGTATAACTTGTTCTAATTAGGATTCTATTATTGTGATTGTACATGATGTGGAGTGACATTGGTTGTGTATACATATATGAAAATAGGAAAAAGATGTCTGATTCATCCTACCTACATTCCCTTCATTCCCTTTTGTCTACTTCAATGAACTTCTAATCTTCCCCTCCCTTGATGTGGGTTAGCAACATGAAGATCAATGGAACAGAATTGAAGGCCAGTGTTACCAACATAAACAGTCATACTTGACAAAGGTACCATAAACATACATTGGACAAAAAATAGCAGCTTCAACAAGTGGTGCTAGGAAAACTGGAAATCCATACGTGGTAGAATGAAACTGAACCTCTCTCACCACTTCTCTTGACTCACAAGAAATGGTAAGATGAGTTCTTTAAGATGAAATGAAAAATGCCAATTAGTGACATGAAGAGATATGAAAGTTTGAATCTCACTGGTCAAGATTAGTACATAATCAAATTCAGAATACTGTGATTCTACAGTAGCATTGTATAAGTCACCTTTATCTTTGGTGTAAAGGCTAAAAGCAAAGGTATTAAAGATAACTAACAATTTTAGTAGATGTACAAAATAAAAAGACAAATTATGACATCAAAATTAAAAGTGTAGAAGTTTTAAATGTGATTTATTTTCAGTGGCTAACATTTAAAATATTTAAATTAAAAATAAATGTATTTTATGTAGCCCTGTGTCAACCACAAAGGAAAAACCTTTAGTGAATATACAAAAGATAGAGAATGGAACCAAAGAAACTATCATAGAAAATGTAAAAATTACAAGCTAGACATTAAGAGGGAGGAAGAAAGGAACCACAAGACATATGGAAAACATTGACAAATGGCAATGGTAAGCCCTTAACCTAGCAATAGTTAACTTAAAGGCAAAATTGTTTGTATAGTGGTGAGCATAACTGACTTCCATTTGTTTAAATGTAAATGGACTAAATTCTTTAATCAAGACATGAAGTAGCCAAATTTAAAAAAGGTTTTACAAATATGCTAATTGAAAGAGACTTGCTTTAGAATAAAGGATACAAATAGACTAAAAGGGATAAAGATATTTTATGCAAACAGTTTTAGAAAGAATGAGGAAAATTATATAAGGAAAAATATACTAAAAAATCATAATGAGAAACAAAGAAGGTCAGTATACATTGATAAACGTATAAATATGTTGAGGTTATTTTGATTATAAACATATATTCACTCAACACTGTAACATATACTAACAAATGGAAAAACGTAAATGGGTAATGATTCGATTATGGAAGGGGGCTTCAATATCCCACTTTCATCAAGGTACCTACAGCCAGAAGAACACTGTTGGCTTCACTACACTGTAAACCAATTGGAACTAACAAATACAAATAATTTAATCCACTAGAAGCAGAAAGCACATAGATTTTCAGGATAGATCACGTTATGACACAAAATAAGTCAGTTAACACATTTTAAGCCTTTGAAATAATCAAATATCTTTTTTAATAAAATGGTATGGATCTAGAAATAAATGACAAGAGATAAATTAATTTCACAATGAAAGAATACACTCTTGAACAAACAATGGGTCAAAAGAAATAAAAACTAAAAAGGGAAAAAATTGAGATGAAAAAATGAATACAGCAAATATTATAGATGCATTAAAACACATATAAGAGAGAAGTGTGATAAATGTCCACATCAAGAGAAAACATTTCTAACAACCTTTCTCATCAAAAACCTAGAAAAATAACAAATTAAGCCCCAAATTAGCAGAAGAAAGGAAGAGGCAAATATAACAAAAAGCAGAAATTAAAAAAAATATATGGGTAGAAAAAAAAAACAGATCCTCAAAACTAAGGGTTGGTGTTCTAAAAAGAGAAACAAAATGGATGGTCTTCTTGCTAGACTTAGAGGAGACTCAAAATCAGAATTGAAAGAGGAAAAATTACAGCGCTTACCACAGAAATCAGAAGTAGTAAGAGACTGCTATGAACAACAATACACCAAGAAACTAGACAACATGGTAGGAATGGATAAATTCCTAGAAACAATCTATCCAGCCTAAATCATGAGAAAATAGAAAATCTGAACTGACCAATAGTGAATAAGGCAATTTAATCAGTAATTGAAAAATCTTTTCAACAAAGAAAGGTCAAGACCAGAGGGCTTCATGAGGGAATTCTACAAAATATTTCAAGTAGAATTAATAGTGATCCTTCTCAAACTCTCTAAGGAAATTGAAGGGAAGGAAACACTTCCTAGCTGAATTTACACGATCAATGTTATACTGATGCTGAAACCAGACAAGGGAACTAAAAAAAAAAAAAATTAAAAATTATACACCTATATCCCTGATTAATACAGGTACATGAATCTTCAACAAAACCTTAATCCAACTACACTGTCACATCTAACTGCCAAGCAGGTTAGAGAATGTGTTTTGGTCATGGGCCTAGGAAAAATTAAACATTAATTATTTCAACACTTCCAAAGATTTTTGAATATCAACCAGTAATCATTGGGTTTAAAGTGTTTTTAGCTATCCTACTTTCCCAAAGGAATCTAGAATACATAGGTTTTAAAATTTCGCAAAACATTATTTATTCCTCCTGCCTGTATACAACCTGATAGTCATCTATACTACTAAACTTCATTTTTTTTCTTATTTCTCTTTTTAACTTTGGCATATGATTTTATTGATTTCTCCACTGATTTTATTATCCTCTTGACGATTATTACCTGTAGTTCAAAAGTCGAGGCAATACATTGGTGGCATCTGGGAGTTAACTCCTGAACCCAGAATAAAATACTGGGCTGGGAATATTGCTCAGTAGTAGAGTACTTGCCTATCATGAGTGAGGCCCTGTGCAACGAAAAGAAAAAGAAATACTTGATCAAGATTAAGATTGTCAATTAAGATACACTAAATCATTATCAGTATTTTTACAGTGTTCCCAGATGAGTCACATACATGTAAGTCACTGAGTTCATTAATCGGTAATGAAAAAAAAAGTTAACATTCTTAATAGTTTAAAAATACTTTTTTCTTGTTCATGGGACATAATGATCACAAGTAAATAAGACAGCCATGTTCATCACAGGTATTCAAGGACTATGCTCTCAAACATTTACATTTCTTCAATAGGTAAAAGCAATATCAAGGAGCTTTCTTCTGTTGCCACACTTTTTTTGGCGGGGAGGGTACTAAATATTAAACTCAGGGGCACTCTACCACTGAGCTACATTGTTGTTGTTGTTTTTTGTTTTTTTTTTTTTTGTTTTGTTTTGTTTTCTTTTCTTTTTGAAACCAGGACTCACTAAGTTGCTTAGGACCTTGTAAAATTGCTGAGACTGGCCTTGGACTTCTGACCTTCCAGCCTCAGACTCCCAGGTCCCTGGGATTACAGGGATGTACCACCATGCCCCATCAGTTAGCACACTGATAAAGAACACATTGCTAATGTTGCCCTGCCTTCTAAGTAAGCACTTGCTACTCCCCCTTTTGCATTTCTAATAAACCTTAAACTCCAGCATAGTTTACTCAAGTATAGCATTTCATAGATTATTTTACATTATTTTTTATATTTGTTTCTGTATTTCCTATATCAGGAAGATGCCTTAGACATTTTTCATGCTGAATATTATATTTACAAATGGTGATTAATTTGTACAGCTATCATTTTAAGTAGCATTTAGATTTAGAGATCCTTTTTCTCAGATTAATTAATACATCAATCGCTTTATAAGGGAATTTAGTACTAAAAAATCCACATTAAAACAAGTCACCATCTGGGCAAGGTCAGAATGAAAAGACCTTTCCTGAATTCAGTAAAGTTGATTGATGGGGTGAGCTCGATCCATGAACTTACCACCCTTGACAGCACTTTTTATCTACAGAAAGTGGATGCAAAGTTCAAAGTATTGGTAGATCCTGGATGCAGTACTGATCCTATAGAGGGTAAAACATTTTTTTTTAATGCTACCTTTCAAATTTTCCAGGTGGGAAAGTCTTATTATGGTTACTTTTGAATTTTAATTGGATGTTTCCTACAGGCAAATATTCTGCAAATTAAATGTGGTTTGCAGTTTTTAGTCATCTGCAACCGATATTTGCTGACTGCTGAACACCATGCCATGATTCTGTTTCTCATGAACTGTCTGTGTAGCCAAGACCTTTTCTGATAGTGCTAAAGCCAAATACAAGACACAGATAAAACAATATCAGTAATAGATTGACAGTTGTCCTTCAATACAAACTTAAGCAACCATCACCACAGATCTTTGATTATCTTTATGCAGTGGTTGAGACAATGGAGGCAGAATAGGTTGTAATTTTCTTAATGTTGAAATGCTAGTAGAAGCATAGAGACAAAATTAATTTCCCTTTATAATTAGTTTTGGAAAATTGAAAATAGATCTTTGGATGGATGAAAAATTGTGAACACCAGGTGGGTATGGTGATGAGTAACTAATTCCAGCAACTTGGAAAGCTGAGGCAGGAGGATCTCAAGTTCAAAGCTAGCGTCAGCAATTTAGCAAGGTCCTAAACAACTTAGTGAGACCCTATTTGGTATAAAAAACAAAAAAAAAGGCTAAGGGTTTGGCTCAGTGGTTACATGGCCCTGGGATCAATCCCCATAACAACAACAACAACAACAAAAAAAGCCAACACGTCTCTCTTTGTACCAAGAATATATTTCTAAAATAAGCATGTATCCACCCACACATACATCCTCTAAAATTTAATTAAATGTTCAATAATAGATTGAAAATGTGTAAAATTGCAAAAATATTTCATGCATCTTTACATAAAATTTACTTAAAATTTTTTTCAAAAAATTTTAGAAAACAAACTGATAGCACAGAATTGACATATAGATGGTGATAAGAAATAAGGTTAGAATAATTTGAGTTTGTTGCAAATTATTACTTTTAACAAGCTATCACAAAATTCCTAAGTGGAATTTTAATTAACCTTTTAATTTAAAAATATCACCTCTTCAAAACATCATTTATTATGGCGCCAAAACAATAAATTGTGCCTTTGTTTTAAAAATTGCAAAGATATCTATCTTCTTACCATCATACTTAGGAAGTCAGTTTAACTGAAAGAAGCAAAAAACATTAGGGTAAAAATGCAACTTTCCTTCTCTCTCTCTGTTATGGTTTGGATATGAGGTGTAACCCCAAAACTAATGAGTGAGTCAATGCAAAACGGTTTAGAGGTGAAATGATTGGTTATGAGGAGAACCTTAACCTAATCAGTGTGTTAATCCACTGGTAGGGAGTAGTAACTGGGTAGTAACTGTGGGCAGATTAGGGGGTGGCAGGAGGTGGATCTTTGGGGGCGTGTCTTGGGGATTTATATATTGTCCTTGTGGAGCAGAGTTTTCTCTCTCTGCTTCCTGGTGTGGAGTCCTGAGCCGCTTTCCTCTGCCACACTCTTGTGCCATGATGTTCTGCCTTCCTTTGGTCTCTGAGGAATGGAGCTGGCTGTCTCTGGACTGAGACCTCTGAAACCATGAGTGCCAAATAAACTTTTCCTTCTTAAATTTATTCTTGTCAGGTCTTTTGTCACAGTGATGAAAAAGCTGACCAAAATACTGTCCAAATATCTCATCAAATTTGCCAGTGACTGACTTAATCCAAAGAGGCAGAGTTTTAGGCTACAGTCCTTCATAAGGGAGAATCTTTCTCTCTGGGTTTTAAAAGGACAGCTATAGGTCTGCTCCCTTGGTCAACCTTATTTTACTTTTACTAGAAAACAAATACAAGACAAAGAAACAAAACACATTCTTAGAAGAATTTAGGAATAATTCCAAGTAAGACAAACAGAAGACTGTAGTAAGTTAAAAAAAAAAAAGTTAAAAGGATGAAAGCCGGTTGAGCATTCAATAAAGCAATATTATCACTGCAGTGTTAACTCAGTTCTGTTGGAATAAGGATTTGGTATCAGCTTTAGAATTATCCAAGATATTTTAAAAAACTGGTCCCCAAGCTGTACCCTAGACCAATTAAATCAGAATCTCCAGGGGTGCAATTTAGGCATCAGTACATTTTTTAAGCTCTCTTGGTGATTCCATTGTTGAGCTAAATTTGCAATCTACTGGTTCAATTATAGTCTATTCATAATACTACAACGACTGCTAGCATTATTCCTAAAAACTCCCATCAACAACAACATCATATGAATTACTTTCAGATTTTCCTTTTATGTTATGGAAGCCTATCTGATAAATGAGGTTATAGAGATTATTTGCATAGTGGGATGCAGGTAGGCAAAACAATTTGTTCCTCTAATAAAAAGGCTAATTAAACAAGTTAGGGACACTACATCAATGATAATGGAGAAGGCACATTTATGCTTTTTTTTGTAATTGTTTGCTATTTATTGTAACTACATGTGAAGCTGCAGCTAAATAGTAAGTTCAGATGTTAGTATCTGAACTATTTCTTTCCATCAGTCTATATTATTTCTTTTTAAACAGTTCTTATTATTTTCCTGAAAAATGTGAAACTCAGTTCACACATGAAAAAAAACAGACTTCCTCCAAATTTACTAATTGAAACCTTGATATGTAAGACTCATGCATAGGTGATTATTATGTTCATAAAATTTTCAGATACCATGATTTTTTTTTTCCGGTGGACACATCTTTATTTTATTTTTATGTGGTGCTGAGGATTGAACCCAGTGCCCTGTGCATGCCAGGCAAGCGCTTTACCACTTGAGCCACATCCCCAGCCCAGGTACCATGATTTTATGGTTTGCATGAAGCAAAAGGAACAGGGGAAGATTAAATGGGAAAAAATATTGCTTTTCATTAGGAAAAAAATCCATCGATCTATCCAAGCATCCATCTATCCATTCCTCTATTTACCCATAGAAATACTATACAGATTGGGAAAGGTAGTTAAATAACAGGAAACTCATAACCTAGACAAGAAATGCTTTCCAAACCACGCAACTGTCAATTGGGGAGAACTGTAGGACCCTTCAGAGATGCTTTTGTGATAATGACTCCATTATGCACCTATATTTTCCATTCATTATTTCTCACTAATGTAATTGTCTACTGAATTCCTTCATAGCAACCTTCTAGTCCTCCCAGGCCTTACTCTGTTCTCCCATTCAGTCCTTGTGAAAAAATATTCACAATTGTAGTTCTACATACAAACATCTCAAATGGAAGCTGCCCAATTTCAATATTATTTTTCTTTTAATAGTATCAAATGAGATTAGAGAATATAATACAAACTATGGATTTGTCCCTATTTTTTTCATAGATTTGCTTCAAAGCATTTGCATTCTTTTATATGTACTCTTTGGTATTATGGATTCAAATTAGTTTGTTTTTGTTCTTTGAGCTACAAAACTGTAAAGTATTATAAAACTTTGCCAAATTTGTAATAGTAGATTACACAGAAAGCCTACAAACATCTCTGCTATAAAATGAACCCATCATAGTTTTATTTATAGGCTCATTTTATATATTCTTATATTTTGCATACATATGTAATTTTTTTATAAATATGAATACGTGTGTGTGTGTGTGTGTGTGTATATATATATATATATATATATATATATATATATATATGAAACCAAAAGTTCCTGGCATTGTAACTGCTGCTCCATTTCACATCTTTATCTCAAATTCAGTGATGATAGCAATAAGTAATATTTGTGGAGCTTTAATTGATGCATCAGGAACCATCAATGACTTTGTACCCATTAATATATTTAAACTTTATAATAAACCTCTATGTGTCATTATTATCCAGCAATGGAGAATAAGAAAACCAAATTGTTGGCAGGCTAAGAAACATGTCCAAGATTTTAAGTAGCAAGTAAAAACATTAATGGAGTCCAACCAACACATGTCCAGTCTAACTCTTCCATTCATTCAAACGAATCACCTCATTCAAACTTACTACACAAAGGACAGCCAATGAAATAAATACTTTTAACTAATTCAGCAGCTACATATGTGATCTGGTTCTAACATTTCTAAAGGAAAACAAATAGAATGTATTTTCTTTTTCTAAACTTACCCTTGGCTTGTTTTATTTTGCCATCTGTATATCTTATTTTCACCAACAAATTTCCTTAAATATTTATTTTGTATTGGATGAATCTTCTAATACTTTTTAACAAATGAGGAGCCATATAAATAAGAAGAGACATGTAAAAATAATCATTAAGACATCTGAAATAGTGTATGTATATAAAAGTGCTTCCAAAGGAAAGAGGATGTGCTTGGAGTAGCTTGATCTTTATGAATTATTTATGAGGTCAGGTTTAGACATCCTCTGTGGTGTTAAAGTAATGCAGAGTTGAATGTCATATACTCTGATATCCGAAATAATAGTCCCCAGAAAAACAGAGGATTTGAATGGTATTTAAGAATTATGTAGCTACCCATATAATTTATGTTTTGGATTGAGTGGTGAGAAGTGTTGCTGGTTGCCACAACCTACTTTTGACAGAGTCTGGGTTGACTTTTTTCATGGTTTTTGAAATTAAGTAAGTGTTGAATTAATGGATATCAGTGTTTTAGTCTCATTACTAAAAACTTGAGCCACTGACTTCGGAATTTGACTGCCTTAATTTTAAAATAAAATTTTGTCCAGAGGAATAGAGACTCATCTCCCTGAGATGAAAATCATCGTTGACTGTCTGTCTAATGTAGCACCATATGAGGAAAAGGAGATGGATAGGAAGAAGATAGTAGTTTACACAATTGAAACAGGGATACTCAGACATGTTTAAAAAGTCTGATTATTGTTCAAAATGGCTCAATAAAACCATGCCAATTAGCATGACAAGGTACATATAAATCAAATCCACAGCAGCACTACTTGACTAGAGGGGTTACCACAACAGATGAATTAAGAATTCTCACAAGTAAAAATCAAATGGAATCAGATTTTGCCAGAAAAATACAACAGGATTAAGAAAAGAGATTGAAAGATTTCCCCCCACGTTCTCAATAATAGATTCCCCAAACACCCTAAATATTGCAAAATCCAGAGGTAAAGCTATTTCATCAGTTATTGGCTGCACATTTTTTCCTAATTTAACATCTACTTAATAATTATTTGTCTTGAAAGCATGTAGTCATATTTTAATGGGCAACAAATATTTTTAAAAATTTTAATACCAGGGATTAAATCAGGAACCCTCTACCACTGCACCACATCCCCAGACCTATTTTGTATTTTATTTAGAGACAGGTTCTCACTGAATTGCTTAGTGCCTCGCTTTTGCTGAAGCTGACTTTGAACTTGAGATCCTCCTCCTTCAGCCTCCAGGGCCCCTGGCATTACAGGCATGTGTCCCTGGGCCAGGCAGCAATTTTTGTTGTAGTGTTTTATGAAATAACAATATGCCACATTAACTGCTGTCTTAAGTTCAGTATTCTGTTATGTACAGTAAAGTAGAGGCTAGAGCACAGCAAAACCAGCTCCTAATGCAGAGTAGTAACTTCTGATATTTGCCTTTAGGCCAAGCCTGAGTACAGTTGTTATTCTTTATTCCCTGTCTGCTGTGTGCGTGTGTGTGTGTGTGTGTGTGTGTGTGTGTGTGTGTTTTCCTCTTTTTAAAACTGGGCTGCCACAGAAACTTCTAGAACAACATTGGGATAAATAAGATGGTAGTGCTCAGAGTGAATGTATACATGTGATCTAGGGCAAGAAGTACTGAGCATGGAAGAATATATGGAAGTGGCCCACCCATCTCAAATACATCCCTGTTTTCCTCTTTCTTTTAGAACTACTTGTGAAATGCACAGTAAAGAATAAAACTAGCTTCAAAATACAAAACCATTCAAAATGTTACCACCCGTGAACATCGACAGAATAAAATGAAAATGTTCTGTAGTCAACAATGATTTTACAAATCTGGAAAGATGAACACGTAGGTGAGAGTGCTAAACAGAACCTCAATGAAACAATAGTATAAATAATTATCAACAGGACAGTTGGGAAAATTAGTATAATGATCAGCTGGTCCCAAGATTCAGACTTCCCTCTTGGGAAACTAAAGTGTTTCTTTTTTTTAATGTAAATCTATAACTCTATTAATAAGTAAATATGAGAGTCTGCTGTGCAATGACATCCCTACATCAGCAACAAAAACTGTAACATGGAGTAGCTTCCCTGGCTAATATGGAAGTTCTCAAGCATTTCAGCCTCAGAACCCCTTGAGAGAGACACTTCAAGAATATTAAGGACCTTCCTATTCACATGGGTTTTGTCTATGGACATTTTTGTATTATAATTAAGACTTAGAATAAAAGAACGACAATTTATTTTAAATAAACCAATTATATATTTACGTAAATAATATCTCACTAAGAAATAGCTACATTTTCCACATCAAAATAACATAAAAAATAATACATATGGTCATTAAAATTGATGGCTCAATTTATTTAATAAAAATCAGTCCTCCTTCCTGATAATTCTTCTTAAGGTAGACATAGAATTACCTAGTTTGGTTGAAATATTTTCCACCAGAAACATAAAATGAATGCATTTCATTTATTTCAAGGCTAGTTGCCCTGTCAGTATATATATTATCCATCTGAGTTCTGTTGATTCTATAAGAACCCAGAGCTCTTTTGTTTCGTTGCTGACCCTTGTTCAAGACAACAGCATCCTCAGCACTTTGGAAACAGTTATGTGATGGAAGTAATGTAGGATTTGAAAAGCCAGGGGATTGAAAAGTTTGTGCCATTTAAGAACTACATGATCAAGAGTGATTACTATTATTTAAATACCCCATGATTCACTTTCCTCATCATCAAAGTGAAAGCAGTAATTCATGTCAGCTAAGGCTGATGATCATTTATGTAATAGTGATTTCCATGGGGCTTAATAAGCTAGAAAATAAGTATTTATCAACAAAACAAAAACTGAACCCAATTATTTCCTAAATTCCCTTGTGAATGTACTATAGAGCTGACTCTGGATATTGACCAAAAATAAAATAAATAAAGAACCTGGGTTGGACACCATGATCAGTTGGAAGAAGCTAACATAACTAGAGAAATGCTGCAATAATTCTAAGGTGGCTCCAAATCCATATCCCCTCTTGTTTAATATCCTCCTCTGGAATATGAAGGGACAGTGGCTCTCTTGATTAAGTTGTATTATGTGGCTGTGATAGAATAAAATTGTTAAGGTCTATAAACAAGTCAGGATGGCGCCTGGCATTTTGCCAGAGGGAGTGGTTTGTGAAATAATGCCAGCGAGCCATTAAGTGTGGAGATTCCTTATTGGTTGACTGCTGTATCTAGTTTATGTTAATTAAGATAAGCTGTGTGCATTCAGTAATGTATATATACCCCTCCTGTCCTACAATAAACGGCTCCCACTCCTGCTGTATCAATGTACACAAGTTGCTCGTCACCCCCCCCACCCCCCCACCCCCCCGGTTATTTTGCTGCAGCTGGACTGCGGCATAAAATAATAGAATAAAAAGTGTTGGGAGAAAAACTGAGAACTCTCAAGGCTGCCTCAGAAACAGTGGGCAGATAAATTACTTGGAGAACCACCTGTAGGTCGGTGGTAGGGCCAGTGATTTTTAAGACTTTTTAGGCAAGTATTGGAGCTGAGACTATATACACATTGGCTCAGGAATGAAGTATGTCTGATATGAAAAATAAGACACAGGAAAGACAATAGCACAATTGATTTACATAAAAAGATGATTGAATTACCTAATGAACAAATATTCCCTGATATATCTCCATGTTTAAAAAAATTGAGAATTAATTTGTTACTTTTTATAATAATTTATTTTCAAAAATTTTTTAAAATTTAAAAATTTAAAAATTTAAAAAATTTGGAGAGAAACAGCTCCTTCTCCAGGGATTGAACCCAGGGGTGCTTAACCACTGAGCCACATCCCCAGCCCTTTTAATTTTTTATTTTGAGACAAGATCTTGCTGGCCTTGAACTTGCAATCCTCCTGCCTCAGTATCTCAAGCTGCTGGGATTAAGTGTGTACATGATCACATCTGGCACTTTGAAAATAAACTTTGAAAACTGTCCTTTTAAACCTATTGGGCTACCTTAACTAGAATAATATATCATCTGTCCATACAGTTGACTATAAAATGTATATCCCAGGGAGAAAATTTTTTTTCTTTCCTCAAATGTCCCACTTAATCAATTCTATAGACTGGGCTTTATTAGGATTATAAACTCAAGGAAAAGTTAGGAGCTAGAGCATCCATGGACTTAACATCAGCTTTAAGTCATAGTTTTGGAAATTTTTATACCTTTTAGAGAATCATGAGCCTGGAGAGTCTATAGATCTGTGGTTCAGAACCTGCAGTTCCCAATATATACTGATTTTTGAAAAGCATAATGGAGTTTGAGAAATCTGGTCTCCATTTCCTGTACTGTGATTCCATGTCAGACCAGACTATAGGCTCCCTGACAACACCCTTTTCCTTCATCTCTCTGTTCCTAATGCATCTGGGGAGTCTCAGGCATAGTAGAAATCAAGCAATTTTTTAACCAAACTATGCTGATTTATTGAATGTGCCTAATCTAGTCATCTCTGACCTTTGATTTCTGACCTTTCATAGTCCCAAAGATGTATTTACATGTATTTTATATGTATCTACACCCTGTGGGAACCACTCCATCATTAGCAGCATAATATTCAGCTTAATTCCAAGTTATTGCACCCTGAGTGCTTTCATTATGAGTTTGGGCTGTTTAAGTATGTACTCTCAAGTGTTCCCATGCCAGTGTTTTCCTATATCTTTTGTATATAACATATTCCCCAAACTCAGTGTCTCTGTCTTCCAATCCATTTGCATCTCCATATTGCCTTGGTCAGGCACTATCACAGGAGGCAGGTGATCAATATTTTTTTCCAAGTGACTAATACTTGCCAGTGTTTGTGATTGTTGTATTTCATCTTGGTTTGAATTCCATAGTAGGTATATTTTCTTGTGGCCAAGCCTTCAGCAAAATAGATAGCATGCATCTGTGCATTGATCTCTCTCTCCATGTGGCAGAGTGAAACACTTTGGTTGTAGGAAAAATTGTTTAGAAGCCTCTGAATTGACCCCTTTGTGTACCAAATCGACAGTCTATGCAGCTAGTTTTATCTTTGCTTAAACTGGTATTGATCAAACTATCAAAGATTGTGTTATACTTTGAAATGCTGTTCTTGAAACACCACCATAAATAATGGTTTGCATTTAAATCTTTAAATCAATTCTCACCTTGTTGACTATCTCAGGGTTTTTGATGGTAGGGAACTTGATTAATTTTTTTTCAATCTTATTTATCACAAAAAAACTAGAAATGTATATGTGCATTCCATTCATGTCATTCACTGTTCAGTTTATTACACCTTCTGTTATCACTCCCTGCCCTTTGCCCTGTTCTTCTACAGAAATGCTGTTTTCTCTGAACCCTTGTTTAGATGAAGAATCAGAAGTGGGTAAGAGCTTTGTAAAATATTGAAGGGCTCTGCTGGAATCTAAGGCTCATTTGCTATAATCATAGGGACGAAAATAGAAAACAACAACAAAACCCTTCTAGGAGAACCTGTCAAATACCTTTCAACAGCTTAAAATGTTCTTTATTACAAGAGAGGTGATTAAATTATTACATGAGAGAAATTAGAACTTGGGGTTTTAGTAGCAAGGGCATTCTTAAATCTTCCTGCTGAAAATGTGTAGGGTTTTAGCTGAGATTTGGAAAGCTTTTAGGCTTCTATTTTTCAGGTAAGCCTTGAAAAGACAAGCTTTCGGCTGAAAATAGGTCAAGGCAAGAAAGTAGTATTAATTACAGGTAAATCCTCCAGAGAACTCTACTACAAAGCTACAGATATAAAGGTTAAAATAAATTCCACAGATTTGCAGGATTTTTATTTATACTTATACAGACTCAGAAGCTCTCAGCATAAATCAAACTCTGGCATTAACTCCATCTAAAATATTAAAAAAAAAACACACACACATTTACTGCCATTACCTTGATCGTATGGTAATTTCTCATATTTGTTTGTTCTGTATATGCTTATCTTTTAAAGTATTTTCCATTATAAACTCTTAATTGCTGCCGATGCTGTATTAGGTTATTTTTGGAAGGGGAGGGTACGTCTTAAACTCATAAATCCATTCTGTGATCTCTACAACCTCAAAGCTTTAACTTTTCAGATCTTTCTTAATCACGGCTACTTGTCATAGATTGTGGGACAGAAGAACCTGCCACACATACCACTTTGCCTTCTTACCTCCAGTATAAAGTTGCCTTCCTAACATGCCTTCCCTGAACTTGACGTTACCATCCTGGGCCATTATTAACCAGCCACAACTTAGCACCGGTTAGTTTATCAGGTGAGACAGAATGAGTATGGAGAAAATAAAATATATTAAATGAGATAGGAGCAGAGATAAAGGCAGGAGGTAGGGGGTAAGTTTGGGAGGGGCAAAGGAAAATCTAGACAGAAAACATTGTAACTGCCAAGAGAGAGATCTGAAATTTTGGATTCATTTTATGAATTATGTTATCTAATGATTGAGGGTCTCTGATGTCATGTAACGCTAAATGTCCTGATAACATAGTCTGCTCAGTAGAACAAAGAATTGTCCTGTTCTTTTCCTGATTTTCAAGTGCCCTACCAAAGATTTAGAAAAAGTTTGCCTGAGTCCACAATCTAAATCCATTTCATATATAAACAGAGTGTTTTTATTACCATATAATGACCTTTGCAGTAATGTAATGAAAGTGTAACTCATATTGTTAACTTTAACAAGAATTGTCCTCAATTTCAAAAAATACATATTACTGACAATAATGATGGCCTCATGATGCTTTATTCAACATTATTGTATAATTCCCAATCAGGAATAGAATATTTGCCAAAATTATGAAGGAACTGAAAAGACTTCACAAGTGAAAATCAAGGAATACCCTTAAAACTCCATAGCATCATTCTTAGAATTTCTTAGTCCTTTGTACTCTGAAGTCATTTCCATTTTCCTGCACTTTCTTCTGGTAGATACAGTCACAGGAGGCCATCATCTTAATATTGACCAAACCCCGCCCCCCAAAACAAGGAGCTTCTTTTGACATTGACAGGTACTGTACAATAAACTGATCTGAGAACATGCCACAGCATTTCTGAATTTACAGATTTGCTGTCCTACTTTAGGACATCAATCCATCAATTCAGCACATCAAGATTGTTAGTAATATCTGTCTTACCCACACGTTGTTGAATCTTGGGCAATTTATGGAGCATTTATGAGACTCAATTTTCCCATTTTTTAAAAAACTATTGGTCTTTTTTGGTCCCTTCAACTCAAAAGTACAACTGTGTTATCTCATAGTTGTAGAAGAGAGTTTTGAGTTGAAAAATTAGTTAAAAACAAATGCTATTGAATAAATTGGATTCATTCATTTTCCCAAGTGGTCTTTGTTGTTCTTACAAATGGTTAAAAACTCCCGGTGTTATCTGAAAACACAGTATATATTTGCTAGTCACCATTTAGAAGTATAGCCCCAAAGCATACTATAAATTCAGTGTGTACTGTCTGGGCACATGGTTGGTTAGTTTATTTCTTCTTTGATTCATACATTCATTCAGTAAAAATTTACACCCTACCCTCTACTTCCTAAATATTATGAAAGATGCTCAGGGAAGATACAAATATGGATTAAGATATTCTCTTTTATGCAAGACAGGGTTGTATTAGATAATTTATCCCACAGAAGAGATTTTATACAATGTAGAAGGTGCTATATATTAGTCAGCTTCACATCACTATAAATACCCAAGGCCATTAATATATGAAGAGAAAAGGCTTATTTTGGCTCACATTTCTGGAATTTTCAGTCCACCATCAAGTAACCCTTAGATTTGGACATCTGCCCAAAGCATTACAACATAACGGGAGTGTGTGACGGAGCAAGACACTTATTCCATGAGCCAGGAGTCAAAGAGAAATGGGAAGAGACCAGGATCCCCTAATCCCTTTTAAAGGTATGTTCTCAATGACATAGGGGCCTCCCACAATACCTCACCTCTCAAAGCTCTTAAAACCTCCCAATAGCACCATCCTGGGACTATGCCTGTAACACTTGGACCTTTGAGAGACTCATATCCCAACTCTTGCAGACAGTAAGCAACTTAAGGCTAATATAGGCACTGTGATGTGAATGCTCCTTCAAACAGCACCAACATGTTGAGCCATTGCTATCACAATACTGTCCACACATCTGCATACTAGAAACAAAGAGGCATACTTTATAATGCTAAGTTCATCCATAAAATATTCTAACAATCTTGAAACATATGAAACCAATAAAAGTGTTGAAATCTACAAAGCAACAATTCAAAGAACTGAAAGGGGAAATAAACCTGATTACCACTAGGAAATTTAGCACATCCCTCTAAATAAGAGCTATTACTAACTGATTAATCAGTTTATAGAAATACAATGACATTGTCAATTAATTTACTTTAAATGCCATTTTGGGGAATAATTGAACAGACATTTCCCCAAAGAACATAGTAAATAACAGTTATGCAAAGAAAATAAACTCAGCTGTAATAATTAGAGATGTACAAATTAAAACATGATGTGATACTCTCACAAACCTGTAGGCATGGCTAAAATTTAAATTTAAAAAAATTAAAGAATAATCATTGTTTGTTAAAAACGTGGAGAAAAAACTGGAATATTCTCATATTGCTAATGGAAATGTGAAATGGTATAGCCACTTTGGAAATCACTTTGGTGGTTTGCTGTAAGTTGAAGCACAGACTTACCATATGATTTTTGAGATTTTTTCCCCCAGGCATTAAGAAAGGAAAGGAAGGAAAGAGAAAGGAGAATGGGAACATATTTACCCCAAGATTTTTATGTAAATTTCATTGTAGCTTAATTCATAATACCTCACACAACTCAAATACATATTATATGGTAAATGAATGAATAAATGAGTCATTTATTCATATAACAGAATGCTACTAAATAAGAAATGAATACACTATTGATATATGAAACAATTTGGATAAATTTCAAAAGCATAATGCTAAATTAAGCCAAATATTAATTACTGTGAAGTGTCTTATTATATAAATCCTAGAAATGGCAAACTGCTATGACAGAATGGAAAGAAGATCAGATAAAAATTATTTCCAGGCACACAGTAAAAATATAAGGTTACTGGGAAATGTTATTAAATAGGCAACAATGTAAATATCATTAACTAGAATTAACTGTCTTCTACATGCTTTATTATAATGTGTGCATACTCAAAGAGGGGAAAAATTGGTTTTTGTGGGACAAAAATTTTTATAAAACAGATGTTCATATAGTGCATAAAAATATGCAATATATTTGGTATTAACATTAAATGGAGGGTGGCTGGGAATAATAAAAATGTTTGAATTCTCTTCAAGGGGATAATAACAAGAAGAGATTGAGGAGCATTTCAGTATAATTCAATCAACTTAGAAATTTAAAAGTAATATACAATTATGTTCAATTTCAATTATGATGAAATGACATATTCTGGTCACATTTTGGCTTTAAGGGTCTATTAAATTTGGTTGAAACAGGATGATCATTTGAAGATATTGGGGATTAACCATCTTAGGTACCAAGGTAAATCAATAAGAAAAAAAATGTCTTTTCAGTAAATAGAGCCAGATCAATGGCCTATTCCTATGTAAAAACCCCTACCTCATTCCATATACAAAATTATTTTAATTTGGATAATAGTTCAAAACGTACAGGACAAAACAAGATAACTTTTAGGAAAAAAATAATTACCCCTCAGGTTAGGCAAAGACTTTTTAGACAGAATTCAAAAACATCTTCTCAGAATTAAGACTTTTGCATGTCCTGAGACCTCATTAAGTCCATGAAATGTGAAGTCACCTATAGGTATAAAATTCATAGTACGTATATTAGACACATAATTTCTATTTCAAATATGTATAATTACCTCTTCCATTATAATAAGTAATCTAAAGACAGATTATTCAGAAAAGATATACAGAAGGCCAATAAACACTAGAGAAGTTTCTAGATGTCATTAGTCATCAGAGAAATGCAAGTTAAAAAAGTGAAATGACACCACATATACAAACACCCAGGAGAGAAAGGTTAAAATTTTAACATGTTGATGATGCCAAATGCTAGCAATGAGGAGATACTTATTGATGTCACAAGTGCAAAGCTGAAAAACCACTTTGCAAAAACAGTCTAACAGTTTCTTAAATAGTTAAACATACACCTACTCTATGGCAGTGAAATTCTACTTCTAGATGTTTACCCAAGAGAAGTTGAAACAGATGCCCATGAAAGAAGAGAACAGTGTTTGCAGCTTTAATCATATACGTCTGTGCTGAAAATGGCAAGCTCCACAATGAAGGAAAAAAAAAATGTCAACCAGAAAATTTACTAACAACTGTACATTAATCAAACACTGCACTGAGACAGCTCTGTCAAGGTAAACATGAATAACAGATGAATTTCAAATATATGTTGAGGATAATATGCCAAATATGGAAAATATATACTGTTATTACATCTGCATGAAATTTGTGAGAGCAGGCATATTAAACTCTACTGTAAGGCGTTACCTGTTGAGAGCCACAGCCAAAGGGGCCCCAGCAAACTTTCAGACTGCCAGCTGATGATTGGCTCACAGAGGCCCCAGCAACATCTAGCTGATTGGCTCCTCTGTGGTGATACTCATTGGGCTGTTTCCCTGCCCTTTCAGACCACAGAGCTGCTCATTGGGGGACTTTTTTGGCTCCGCCCCCGTGACTCAGCCAATCAGCCTCAAGAGCAGGAGGATTGTGGGAGGTGGAGAGAGGCTTGTGGGAAGCCGGTGGTGGCAGTTGGGCTTTGAGGGTTTTTCCTGAGGAGCTGTTTTGTTTGGCCTGTGTGGTTCTAAAAATAAAGGTCGTTTCTTTTGACAAGTGGCTCCTGAATTGTGCCCAGCCAGACAGCGGCAGTAATTACACATGAATAAAAATAGGTTCCATGATTCATCAAGTCTACTTATATGAATTTTACACCAGTAAAAATATTGCTTCTTCAATGCCTGTAACCCCCTTCTACTATTTGATAATTTAAAGGCTTAAAGTTTTACAAACCATATCTTACTATTTTCCCTTCCTTAAATTTGCATGGTTAAAAATAATGTAGAAACAAATATTTTTCAGTTCATTTGGCTATTTTATTTTTCAAATACTAAATTTCTTTCATGGCTAGGTCAAATTTGTCTTTTTTAAATCTTTTTTTTTTTTTTTGTCTTTGATGCATTGATTTTGAATTTTTTTTAGTGATATGTATGAGTATCTTTCCAGAGGATTTACCTTCACTAGTCTCAGGATTTTCCCTTATTTAATTTAATAACCTGCCCAGCACCCAGTGATTCCTTTCCAGCCTTTTTAAACTTATTTTATTTTTATTTACTGTTTTTTATTTGTTCTAGTTATACATGACAGTAGAATGCACTTTGATCCATCATACATAGATGGAGTATATCATATCTATATCTATCTAAATATAATATATATAATCTTGAGGGCTGGGGATATAGCTTTGTTGGTACAGCGCTTGTCTTGCATGCACAAGGCCCTGGGTTCAATCCCCAGCACCACAAATCATCATCATCATCTCCATCATCATCATCATCTCCATCATCTTGAATATTAGTGGCCTAAATTGATCAATCAAAAGACACAGGATGACATATTGGATTAAAAAACAAGATCCAACAATATGCTGTCTTCAAGAGACTCATCTCATAGGCAAAGAAATCCATAGACTGAAGGTGAGAAGATAGGGGAAAAAAAAAAAACATCACTCATATGGATCACATAAAAAAGCAGGGATTTCCATTCTCAAATAAGTGGACTTCAAGCCAAAGTTAATCAGAAGGGACAAAGTACGATGTTTCATACTGCTTAAGGGAATTATTCATCAACAAGACATAACAGTTGTAAATATTTATGCCCTAAACAATGGAGCATCTAGGTACATTAAAAACTTTCTCAATTTCAAGTATCAAATATATCACAACACAATAATAGTGGGTGTTTGTAACACACCTCTCTCACTATTGGACAGATTTTTCAAACAAAAGCCAAATAAAGAAACTATAGAACTAAATAACATAATCAATAATTCAGACTTAATAGACATATATAGGATATTTCATCAATCAACAAGAGAATACACTTTCTTCTCAGCACATGGATCATTCTTTAAAATAGACCATATCTTATGCCACAAAGCAACTCTTAGAATGCAGGGTATCATCTCTTTTTTGTGTGTTTACTATCAGATTATAATGGAATGAAATTAGAAATCAATAATAATAAAATAAGAAATAGAAGGTACTCTAACATCTAGAGACTAAATAATACACCATTGAATGACAAATGGAGAGCAGAAGAAATTTAAGGAAGAAATAAAAAATATTTCAAGGTAAATGAGAATACCAATATAACATCAAAATCTCTGGGACACTATGAAGACAATACTAAAAGGAAACTTTATTGCATTGAGCTCATTCATTAAAAGAAGAAAAAGCCAACAGATGACCTAATGTTACATTTTAAAGCTCTAAGAAAAGAACAACAAATCAACACCAAAAATTTTAAACTTTTTTTTTAAAGAAAAACCTTTGGTATTTTCTACAAATTAATGAGGCTTGATCCATTCCAGAATGTTCACACAATGTAAAGTAAATATTCAGTCTAAGTTCCATCATTTGCACGTGTCCAACTAGTCTTGCAGTCTTTGAGCCTGGTGTCCAGTGTCCGGAGCCATTAGGGTCTGGTGTCTTCCAGTGGAAATTTCCTCTGGCCAACACTGTCCAGACACTTGGTGAGCTCTATTCAAGCTCTGCCCCAGGTCCCACATAGCACTGGAAATGGGGTGACCTGCTGCCACCGCACAGCCTCTCAGAGATGAGTGTGACCCTTCAAGATGCCAATCAACCTGACTGCAAGACATCAGGAAGCAAGACTCCACCCCTGAAACCTTATCCCTGACTTGTATGTACCCCCTTAAATAAACCACAGCAGCTATTTTTTTTTTTAATTTGTCCAGCTCCAGATCCTGTGTGGGCTGGATCTATCAGGCACTGCTCTTAAAACTATAATTCTGATTCTTTGTCTTTTGTTCTTCATTAATTATTTCTGAGATATTTTTCCTGGTGGCTTACATCCTTCTGGGCAGGAAGAAGGATTCCCTAGAGAGGCAGTGGCCACCTCCCCATAGTCCAGTGTGCCAACAACAAGCCCCTGTGGCCGTCTGATTTTTAGAGCATTTTGATGTGTCGCGTTTCCTTCTCAGAACCCCACCATGTGCAACTATTCCCATCACTTCCTATCTGGCATTATCTGGGACTCAGATAAAGTGACTTGATTTTTCAATAGCATCATGCTAAGACGTCTTCACTTTCATCAAGTGTTCCTTGAGTGCCTACCTTGTCTCTGTTATTATTCCAGCAAACGTGACAAACTGTAATTGCCTTCAAGTTGCAGTTTTCTCCTGATTCTTGCCACTTCAGTCTTATCCATAATATGTTTCTGCCTTGAGGACTCTGCCTAACACTCCACTTCTCTTCCTCTTATTGTTTGCAATCACAGACCCATCTCTTGGTCTTTTTTTTTTTTTTGGCTGAGCCTACACACCCAACATCGGATGTTCAACTCCTCTTGCATTGGGACCCAAATAAGCAAATCTACAAACATGTTCAACCTGTCGGCACAACCCTGACTGGCCACCTGCCATTTATCCAAAAAAATATTATTCTTCTTTAATCTTAATACTGCAGCTTTTACTCTTTAAAGTAGGTTACATGGACCTTATATTGACACATCATTTTAATTTTGTATCATTGAACTTAAAACTTCAGTGTTCTACTTTATAACATGTACTTATACGTCTTTCCTCCCTCTTATCTGTGCTACAACAGAGCAGGTCCCTCTTGTGGGTTAATCATTCGGATGATAATAGAGACAGAGTGGATACTCAATAAATTTTTCTTGTAAAAGTTTCTAAATTTTTTTTTCTTTTTGACTTTTTTTTTCTTTTTTTTTATTGGTTGTTCAAAACATTACAAAGCTCTTGAGATATCATATTTCATGCATTTGATTCAAGTGGGTTATGAACTCCCATTTTTACCCCAAATACAGATTGCAGAATCACATTGGTTACACATCCACATTTTTACATAATGCCATTTTAGTAACTGTTGTATTCTGCTACCTTTCCTATCCTCTACTATCCCCCCTCCCCTTCCCTGCCATCTTCTCTCTCTACCCCATCTACTGTCATTCATTTCTCTCCTTGTTTTTTTTCCCCATTCCCCTCACAACCTCTTATATGTAATTTTGTATAACAATGAGGGTCTCCTTCCATTGCCATGCAATTTCCCTTCTCTCTCCTTTTCCCTCCCACCTCATGTCTCTGTTTAATGTTAATCTTTTCCTCCTGCTCTTCCTCCCTGCTCTGTTCTTAGTTGCTCTCATTATATCAAAGAAGACATTTGGCATTTGTTTTTTAGGGATTGGCTAGCTTCACTTAGCATAATCTGCTCTAATGCCATCCATTTCCCTGCAAATTCCATGATTTTGTCATTTTTTAGTGCTGAGTAATACTCCATTGTGTATAAATGCCACATTT
This sequence comes from Spermophilus citellus, assembly GCF_964194105.1. NCBI lineage: Eukaryota > Metazoa > Chordata > Mammalia > Rodentia > Sciuridae > Spermophilus > Spermophilus citellus. The sequence goes on along the minus strand of NC_138199.1, from coordinate 46,654,064 downwards.
TTTTTATCCATTCATCTATTGAAGGGCATCTGGGTTGGTTCCACAGTCTAGCTATTGTGAATTGTGCTGCTATGAACATCGATGTGGCAGTATCCCTGTAGTACGCTCTTTTAAGGTCTTCAGGGAATAGTCTGAGAAGGGCAATAGCTGGGTCAAATGGTGGTTCCATTCCCAGCTTTCCCAGGAATCTCCATACTGCTTTCCAAATTGGCCGCACTAAATCTTAATGCTACTGAAAAACATATTTTGAAGAGTCAATGAAATTTTATCTTTAAGTCTCAGGTTCCTAACATCCTAAATGAGATTGATAAAATGCACATGGGGGGGGGGCGTTTAATCAAGAAATGTGAAGGTGTTCTTAAGATGACAAAATTTCTAATACACCTTTATTTTAGGTTACATTTTAAGGAGTATGTACATTCAGTCCTTACTCTATTGTTGCTGTAAGGCAATTATAAACGAACAAAACCCCTAAAGATAGTAATGATGTTTCAATATTACATTACATTAATTGTTGTAGGATTAAAATAAAATGTGCTCACAAATATGGAGGAATTCGGCTTACTGAGGACCTTGGGAAGTGGGCCAACACCCAAAGTTATAGCAATATCAAAAGCTACTGGATTTCTTCAAGGTCTGCTTCTCAAGTTCCAGGTAAATGCAGGTTTCAGATCTGGCATAACTTCCCCTGCTGGACACTATGCCTTGGCGAGAGTTGTCCAGGTAGGGGCAGGTCAGGCCTTCACTGTGTAAGGAATGGCTGGCAGAAGTCTTCAGAAGTGAGAAAACCATGAGCAGAGTTTTGGGATAATTCAAAAACTTTGAATAAAAATGTTTCTAGCATTCAGTTAATTTCATTTCACCTTCCTCTTCTCCATAATCAGTGAATTGTTCCTTGAAGCATTCTAAGACTGGCCTGTTTCCTAAAATGACACTCTGCCTTAATTCCTGTGTTGCCTCATTACTCAGCAATCAGCAGATTCTGAGGAGGTAATAGCCTAATTTATTAATTGTTATTCAGGTCCAGATGACGATCTGTCTTTAGTTTCTTCCTTTCTTCTTCCCTTGGATAAATAAATAAATGACAAAATTTCAGGTGATAGAAAAGACAGGTAAGAAAGAAACTTACAGAAAAGGAAACTTACTATTAGAACTTCATAGGAATTTCAGAGTTTCTTTAACCTAACTTTATAAACAAACAACCAAGGTATGGACTTTAATTCAACTCTATAGTTTCTGGTCTGCTAATCACATATACGCTATTACACACATTTTGAAGGTAATTAAATTGAAGTTGAGATACTCTAGGACACACATCCAAAGTTCTGTAACTCATATGTATGGAGCAGGGATTGAAGTAGAGGTTCATAGTTTTTATTCTGTTAAAGTGAAAACGCATCTTCCTGTACAATTCTACCAGCTATTAAATGGATCCATCTTTTTCTGTCTAGTAAATTATTGGTTTAGAGAATGTCAGTATCAACACATCATCAATTATCTGGATGAAAAGCAATGCTTTCTATATTGGAACAAAAAATTGGATAATTTTAAATATCTAGGGAATGTCAATCCTTTGGGCTGAATTATTTGTATCCATTCATCCAGGTATCCATTCTCTCAAATTTGTACTCAAATAAATATTTATTTATCAAAGGTGGCTTTTCCCTACAGAAACCCTTCAATGGCAGAGTATTCAGTGTTTGGAAAACTATATGAAGAGATTAACGAGATCAGTTGCTCTGCATCATAAAGTTCTTAAGATTTGTTTTTAATGAGCTCAGTTACCTCAAAGATAAAAGTATGTTCAGGAAACCAAGATGATAAAGTATGCATTGTACAGCACTAATCATAATGGCTTAATTGGGTGTTAATGTGTATTTTACTCTCATTAAAATTTAATGGTAACTGAATATTTAAGTGCTCGGTTCTCATTTTCCAGCAGCATAGTTCTGGTGAGGAGATATTCTCTTCAAACCTAGAACTTGGTGTGGAAATGGTGTCCATGTAAATTAAACTCCAAAGAGAAAATTCCCATTTCTCAAGACTACATTTCATGCCAGGCCATAGCAGGTGGTGAAATCAGACAGGGCAGGAATAACATACCTTCTATTTATGACCACTCCTGGAACTGAAAGGTAGCCACTGCCATCTGGCATAATTTTGGAGGGTGTTGAAAGGTCACTCTGATCACAATATTGAATGAATGCTGTTTTATGATTTAGAATCAAGTAATATTTATTAAACTATAACCATGTCTCAGGTGCTCTCCCAGGGGCTTTCACATACGCTATCTTTAAAAGAAAACAACAACAGCAGCAAATCACCACCACAAATTCTACTTTTTATTTTTACTCATTAGGTCAGAAACTAAGACTTGGAAAAGCAAAGTTGTTAAAGATAACCTAGACAATGCATAAATAAGCTGAGATTTCAATACAAAGTCTCTAATTCCAGGAGCCATATTTGAAATTTCCACTGACACCCTCACTATTCATAGTCTCTAGAAAATGCATTTTAACCAGCTCCTTCTACACTGTCACCTGGAAAGTGGCATGTATCAACAATATTTTAGCTCTGAAATATAGACTGTTAAACTAAGGTCGATTATGATTTTTTCTAGGTTTCTTTGAATAAAATCTAAAATGACAGATTGACATTTAAAAACAAACAACCAATGTATGAACTTCAATTCCATAAGTGGAGCCTGATCAACAATGGGAGACCAGGCTAATGAACAAAAATTTACTATATTAAACATGTGGAACAATATGATGTGATACACAGAGACAACTTTTAAAAGATCCTTATGTGTCTTCAAGTATTTTGCAAAATACAAGTGTCTTTTTTTATCTGTTTATGCTCCAAGATGCGTGAATCAGGCAATGCATGATTAGAGATGTCTGAAATATGGTTCCTTGGGAGGGAGGAAGAGTCTTAGAGATGACAAGGAAAGGCTGAATAAACACTTCACATCAATGTCATGTAAGGTTTAGGATACTCCCCAACCATGGGAATCTATGATAATGAATAGTCAGTTAAAAATTTTAACAAGAAGTTTTGCAAAGCATACAAAGAGAGGTGGATCTCCAAAGATATTTGAAACTTTCCTGGTGAACTAGTAAGTCTGCATGAGCCAGTCATTAGAGCTGGCTTGAAAGGTCAAGGCTATGTACAAAAATTTATAAAAGGTTATTCAAGAACCAACTAGATTTCTTCATTCTTGTTGTCAGAGAGCCTAAAATATCAACATTGCAGAACCATACAGGTGGTTTTGAAGACTACTTGATCTTTATGAATTTCCGTTAAAAGGTATGGGCCCTATAGTGAAGGGGCTCCAGAAGCCTGGATCAACTAGTGTTTTGGAATAGAATGGCATAGATTGCTGTTTAATGCTGGCAGAAGATTAGTACTGCAACCTATGGGAAAAGGGTCAGAAATAGGATACAAATTAGAAAAGAGATTTGCAAATTCCAAAGGAAAAGCTTTTAGAAGGACCTCAAAGCACGGAGTTCCTTTAATGTTAACCTTTTTCAATAGCTACCTCTGATACTAGACTACATGCACAGACCTACCACCCCACATTTTCTCACCAAATTACATTTGTGCTCATTTGAAATCACATACACATTTTCTCACAAAATGTAAAATATGACCAAAGCAAATTTTGGAAAAGAGAACAGTTGGAAGATTGGTATTATTTTGGGGTAAATCTTGAAATCAATCAAGGTATTCATAAAGTTGTTCTTTATGGAGAAGAATAAGGCATCAAGAAATACATATATATATGTAGTCAGTTAATTTTCAACAAGGTTGCTGAACATGCACAAATAGTAAGTATGTGAAAAAGATGACCAACTTTATTCAAATTTACTCTCTGGGGCAAATGAAAACTCTAGAGAGATTGTACTACCCACCCTTGAAAAGGGGAAAACATGTCCAAACTGATATGCAAATACAGGAAAGGATGTGGAGCCATGGTCCATAGTATGTAAAAAGGAGTAAGAGGAAAAAAATAAAGGTTCAACTAGATTAGTTTTTCTAATATGCATTTGCACATATCTAACCAAATACACATCAGCTTATATACAAATTCACATATGATGACAATGAATCTTTGACAGTTAGAGGGAAAGCGGATGGAAAAAATGCACAAATAGTAGAATGACTGACTTATTTCTCATAGTTCTGGGCACGTGAAGGTCCAAGTAGTCCTGAATATCCTTACATAAACAAGCACTTCTTGCATTTTTTTTTTGAAATAGCAGATGACATTTCAATTTTTTTCTGCTTAGATAACTTTTATTTATCATATTTATCTTACTGGAAACCAGGTATTTATTTGCATTTATGGATATAGATATGGCTGTATCTCCATGACCCTATCTACACATCCCTATATAGAAATGGATAAAGGTAACTTTTAATATATAATATTTTGCTTTGTTTGAATTTTTCCTACAGTAGTGATGTATTTAGTAATTCAGAATATGAAAATATGAATTTAACTGGTTTATTTTGGTTAACTACATTAATTTTGTGATTATAAAAGAAAAAGCAATAGTGGGATGGTGGAAAAGGAAATTTGGAGCATTTATGTAGTTTCTAGCAGTCTTTCATTGCTTCTAAGCAATTCCAAATATATACTGCTAGTCTGGCATCTCTGTTTCCTGTGTGGCTTGACTTTAGTCGCTCTGATACTGCAAAAACATTCATTTTCAAGTTCAAATTAGCTCAACTATTAAATTTTAAACCTTCTGCATTTAATTCTTGATATATAATCATTTCTTTTTTTTTTTAACTTCATTTGGGATGCGTTCTTTGCTTCCTTAGTCCACTGGGGACATTATTTTTCTGTCATTCCCATTATCTGTATCTCTCACTGGACTGGTGGTTGTGGTTAAGTCACTGTTTCTCTCTAAATCTTATATCCATTGTGTCTAAAGTGGAAATGAATGCTACCTCCTCCAAGTGCTAGAAGGAAATGTAATTGATAAGTACAAGAGTCTTGTGAACTAATTTTTTATATAAAGTTGCTACAAATAGAGGACTTAGAACATAAATGGAACATAAAATATTATCAAAATTCAGGAGCCTGGTGGGTGTGGTGGCACACACCTATCATGTCAGTGGCTCAGGAGGCTGATGCAGGAGGATCCTGAATTCAAAGCTAGCCTCAGCAACTTAGTGAGGCCCTAAGCAACTCAATGAGACCCTGTCTCTAAATAAAAATACATAAAAAGGCTGGGGATGTGGCTCAGTGTTTGCATGCCACTGGCTTCAATCCCTAGTACAAAAAAAAAAAAATTCAGACAAATGATGGCACAATAGAGGATCCATTCTTTCTTCAGCAGTTCATAGATCTTAGTAACCAAAAGCATCTTCATTCAAAAATCCCCCATTTACACAAAACAGTTAATATAATTACAGCTGTAGAATAATGTCATCTTAATAATTTCCAAATTTATTGCAAATTTGATTTAACCAAACCTCAAGCAGGGAGTGCAAGTGGATAGCGAAAGAAATTTCTCTAAGGGAGCCAATCATTAAAAAAACATTCAGGAACCAATTGTTCTGGCCTACTTCTCATATTCTCATTTGGCTTGTTGCCCAGATTTGCACAAATCACTAGGAAAGCCCCAAACAATTCATGAATATAGTAAAAAAAAAAAAAATAACAGACGACAAAAAGGAGAAGAAAAGAAAAAAAATAAACTCAAGGGAAAAATAAACATCAGTTTTTAATTACTGGGGCACTAATAAAGACAGTGAATCAAGTAAACAGTTTGTGCTCCAAGTGTTGTCATGCAAAACAGCAATAAACCTGGAAGTTCCCAAAATAACCCTTCACAGCAAGTGCAGGAAAATGCCCTATAACAGTCCTTGAAAGAAGAAATACATTAGTATTTTGCTTTATTATTCCTGGTTGCAGGTTCCAATCTAATCTCCATAGAAATGGAATTCCAATTGGGCCTCAGAGATATCTTACAAGTACCCTGTAATCCCAATTTGAGAGAGAAGTTCAAGTTAACCGAAATTCAGTTTACTCTCCTGGGAGCAGTTAGGTTGAACTACTAGGAGGGACCAAACTCAAGTTGTTAAAATTGGCCAGGATGAATTCTAATAAATACTAAAAGAGCTAATATTATAATACCATAGGAAGAAAAATAGTTTTATGTTTATTCTGCTTCTGTTTCTTTCTCCCTACCATCATTGGACTATTCATCTCTTTCCTTTCCTTTCATATATATGAAGAGATTACAAGAATGTAGAGGAAAAATAATGGCCAAAGTACCCAAAGATTCAGGCACCCTTAGAGTTAGTAAAACACATATGTAAACACCAGTCTAACACAAGGACTGTTATCTATAAGGTGTCTATGGAATTGTTGCTGAAGGCTACATCCTTGTCCCTGCTGCCAATCCAATAATGAGGAAAGAGTTTTGAGAAAAAGAAAAAAGATTGATTGATAGCTTTGCTAGCGAAGGAGAAATACAGGGGACTCCTATCCCAGACGCAGTGATTCTGCCTAGCAGCTAGAACAGGGGGCTTTCAAAGAGGTGATTCAAAGGCTACATTCCTGTTCTCTGTTGCAGTTGAAATTCACTTGTTAATTTAGGAGATAGTCATTTCTGAGATCTTCTGGTGCCATTCCCCAAGTCAGGATTATTGGTTCCTATGGTGGGTGTGTGTGCTCAAGGACAGAGGGGAAGAAAGGTAACCCTGCTTCCCCTGAGATTAGGGAGAGGGGGAGAGGAAGACACAGAAACATATTCATTTTAAAAATCAGTTGCAGTGGCAGAGCAGGAAGGGCTGCATTCAAAGCATAAGGTAGACCACTGTTACAGAACCATGGGTTTTATTTTCATTTTAACAAATGTTAGGTTCTTCATGATTGCCAGTAATAAATCATTGTTTCAGTTGGGATGCTTTAAGTTGTTTGATTTTTATTTTTTATTTTTTTACTCAAGTGCAATGGGATTTTTGAAACTCATCTAATTATGTGTGGATGCATTGTTTGACCTGACAGTTCCTTCCTTCCTGTTTGGAAAAGTATGTTTACCCCACTTCAAAACATCTGACAGCAAATATTGCCTACACAATTCAGGATATGAGATTACAGTCACGTTGAGTAACTACATCTTTTGCTGATTTTTGAGCATATTTCTCTGTACTAAGAATATTTCTCTCTCTCTCTTTTTTTTTGGCTGGGGTATTGGGGATTGAACCCATGGCACTTACCAGACTTTCTTATTTTTTTTTTTATTTTGAAACAGTATCTAAGTTCACTAAATTACTGAGGCTGGCTGTAAATTTGCAATCCACCTGGCTCAACCTCCCTAGTCCCTGATATTACAGGCATTTGTCATGATGCCCAGAAAGAATGAATTTTAATACTTGTTTTTAAGTGCTTTTGGGGTCAAATAGAATGAGGCTTAAGTGGTAGTTCTGCCCTTTCTCTGGGCAGGTTATTGGATCCCCAGCAGCCTTGCTTCTTCTACTGTGAAATCATTTGTTATAGATTAAATTCTATAAGGCAAGTGCCTAACTGTGGAAGACAAACCCTGAAATGTCACCCACATAGCTATTTGGTTTTGTTGGGACCATCTATGAGGACACAGGTTGCCTCCCAGTGGCCATTTCTGCACCACCTGATCTTGTCATGGAGGTAGCCACTGCATTTGGGGCTTTGATCTGGGACAGATTCTCTGCCTCAGAAAAGGAAACCGAGATGGAGAAGGCATAGAGCTTGGGAGCTGTCCCATCTGAATCTCTTTGCACAGAGACTGTTGGGGAGAAGGAATAGTGGCTCATGATGCTGAGGTCTCCAAGGTTGGCCTTGTCTCTTCCCTTCCTGATTTTGTCTCTGCTGTTGTGAGAATCCACAGTTATTCTGCCTCATCAATATGCACCCCTATTCCTTTTTGCTTGCTTGTTTTCCTTAAGTTAGAGTTTCAGTTGCTTTCACATGAATATTAACTAACAGAAATATATGTAGATGAGTGTGTTTGAGAAACAGACCTTCAAGGAAATGGGAGCGATTTAAAAGTTGTGACAATTATGGGAACTGTCTTCTGTAGAACTGGAAGAAAGCTATGAAGCTAGAACCAGTTCACAGTGATGGTTGCTGAGGATGATTTACCAGAATTGGATGGTTGCTCTTATTATATTTTATACAATGACTGCTGGAAACTGTTCTATTGCCTTCTCTAGAAGTTAGGCTGCAATCACTGAAAACTAGATACAGAAATTTATTTGTTCCAGTTATTGGATTACTTCAGTTTAATTCATGAACTCTCCCTAGTTATAATACCTATATTGTGTTACTGGTCAAACAGGGTTGCTTTTTGAAAATAAGAGTTAGAATTTTTGGGAAGCATCCAGAGAATGCAAGAACAGCCATGTTCTCTCTCCACCTGCACCCCAAGTCTACCTTACATATTTTAACTAGGACTACTCTGGTGGAAGGAACTCTCAAACCCACCAATGCATCCTCTTCATTGTGACTTGTTAAGGAAATACTTGCAAAATCATTTATTGGGGAAAATGATAAGCAGTATCAGAAAAAAAATTGTCACTTAAAAAGCATAATGATCAAAATTTTAAATCTATAATTAACTAAGGATTATCAAAAAATTTTCTGGTTGGGGCTGGGGATGTGGCTCAAGGGGTAGCGCGCTCGCCTGGCATGCGTGTGGCCCAGGTTCAATCCTCAGCACCACATACAAAGATGTTGTGTCCGCCGAGAACTAAAAAATAAATATTAAAAAATTCTTAAAAAAAATTATCTGGTGGGGTGTGACTGGAAAAGTATAATATGTCTTGCAGATTTTGAAGGTTGTCAATCAAGGACAATTGAACATATGCATTTTATGTCCTAGTTTGAAGACCTAACGAACTCTTTTAAAAATTCACTAATGCAATCATGGATACCAAACTTGATTGCTCCCAGCAATACTGGTCTATCAAATCCTTCCTGTCAATACAGAGAAAAGTATTCAAATATTTCAGAGGATAAATAGACTCATTTGGATCTGTTCTGTGATTTCTGATCACTCTTGGCTTTGAAAGCTCCTCGGAAGGGAAGTTTCCATATTTTTTAAAAGGACAGGACTGATTCTCCTGATCATTGTTTTTAAGATGGGCACATTAGCTGGGTGCAGCGCCACCAACCTGTTATCCTAGCAGCTTCAGAAGCTGAGGAAGGACAATAACAACCTTAAAGCTAATCTCAGAAATTTAGCAAGACCCTAAATAACTTAGTGAGACCCTGTCTTAGACTAAAAAATAAAAATAAAAATGGCTAGGAATTAAGAGCCTCTGGGTTCAAACAGCCCCTGTTAAAAGAGAAACACTTCAGCTGTCAAGCTGCCATAAGATTGCTGATGTACCACTGTAGCTGAGGTGGTGGCAATACTGGGCCCATGAAACAGTAGTTCATCCTCTCAAAAGGCAGGGAAGTTTGACTTTGTACTTGGTTTAAGGAATGACTCAATCTTTCATCTGTGCTATGGTGGAAAATTAATTAAAGCACTGTGGTGCTTTCTGCAAAAAAAGATTCCTGTCATTTCTATTATCTAACTTTAGTGTCTAGTACAAGCAATCATCATCCATTGCTTGGAGGACCTCAGTGCCTCTAGTCAGTCTCTATCCCCTCTTTCTCATTCTAAATAATTACTTGGAGAATCCAGAGTGATCATGCAATGATGTAACCCTGATCATGTAGCCCCATTTAGACAGCTTCAGTTGCATCTAGAATAAAACCAAATTTCTTTTTAAATATTTTATGCCCACACCTTTTATTTCTCCTTTTATACAATGAGAATTTTTTATAGTTTTCCTCTGTGTGCATATTTTTTTTTCCTGTTTTAAAATGTTTTATTCTAATTTGTTTTATGTGACAGGAGAATGCATTATAATTCTTATTACACATATAGAGTACAATTTTTCACATCTCTGGTTGTATACAAAGTGTATTCACACCTTTCATGTCTTCATATGTGTACTTAAGGTAATGATGTCTGGATTTATTTTCTTTTTTTCTCTTTTTTAAATTGATTTTATTTTTTAAATACATGACAATAGAATGCATCACAATTCTTATTACCCATATAGAGCACAATTTTTCATATGTCTGTTTGTAAAGTGTGTTTTAAATAGGTAAGATAAAGACTGCAAATCAATATACTGAAATATATACAACTGGCAAGATGTTTATACTCAAATAATATAAAGAATTCCTACGAGTAAAAAAAATCCCTAAAAAGTTGACAGACCTACAAATTTTAAAATGGACAAAAGATTTGAGCAAACACTTCTCAAAAAATATATGAATGTCAATAAACAAATGAAAAGATGTTATGTAGATCTAATCCTCTATATCCAGAGAAATGCTCTAGATATAGTGAAACTATATTATATGATTAATAAAAAATTAACTTTTCTAAATATCTGGATGTCTTATAGATGCCATTTGTTATCCGTGGCCCTAATAAGTTCATGATCAAGGAAAGCATTTAATAGCATAGGCATAGGAAACATGAAATGGCACAGGATGTTGATTTCAGCAAGACTCCTATAAGATCAAGAAGAATGAAATATGAGTTCTGTGAACCTACTATGTGCGAGAATTTATTCCAAAACTTATTCTAGTACAGCTAATAACTAGTTCAGCTTTAAGCACTAGCTTCTGTGCTTGATATTGGTAATCAAAACATAAATAAAACTGTCTTTTTCTTCCCAGAGTTCACAGTAAAATGTAGGAAACAGCATTAATTTGGTAATCATCGTAGTATGGGAACACTGATAGGATCAACATGTGAAAATATTTCAGTAATATTTAGCATTTAGAAAGGTCTGGTGAGAGGTAGAATAATGTCTCTTCCCAGACACTGTGAATATTTTATCTCACTTGGCAAAAGGGACTTTACAGGTCTGATTCATTTAAGGATCTTGAAATGGGGATTATTCTGGATTTTATAGGTAAACCTAATATAATCATAGAGCCCTGAAAAGTGGGGGAGTGATGAGGGCCACAATCAAGTTAAGATGGTGCCTGGCAGTATGCCAAGAGGAGTGAGTGGTTTGTGAAGTAACACCAGCAAGCCATTAAGATGATGAGGATTCCTTAATGACTGACTGCTGTGTCAAGATGTCAATTAAGTTAAGCTGTGTGTAATGAGTTGGGTATATGAACCTCTGCAGTCTGGCAGAGAGGCGGCTCCTGCTACCCTGGGTGCCCGCTACTTTGAGTTCTCAGTTCCTGCTGAGTTCACTGGCAATGAAGTAGTTCTTGCTTCAACCTTCAAGTTGCTTGTCATCTCTCAGTTATTTTGCCTAGCCGGACTTGGGCAGCCTAGCCAGACTACAGCATATGGTGGCCCGTACGGGGAATACCTAAGGGGTAAGTGATAAGGTAAACTGCTTGCTCCTGAGGGCAATGCAAGAGGATGGGTAACCATTTAAAGATTCTTCTTTCATTTCGTTTTAAGTTGCCTGTCCCTGGAGATGGGTGGGACGGAAGAAAAACCCGCTCACATCTGAGGAAAAACTATTTGCATTTGAGGAACAGATAGGGAGAAAGGACAGATAGACATTTCAGGAGGATAGATAGGTTGATATAATGAATTTTTGTTCCATTTTTGCTTCGTTTTGTCTGTTTTGTTTTGTATTATCTTAGGGGTATCTTTGTCACGGAAATATGGAATTAAAAATTAATAAGAACCAAACCTAAAGGGCATTAAGTAAAGTGCTAGAGGAAAGGGCATCTCAGTAAAATCAAGAACAGTTAGGGCATATGTTAAGACGATACAAAGGTGTAGACCATGGTTCATTAAAGAGGGGTTGTTAAATATATCACAATGGAACCATCATAGTGAAGATTTTAAAAAAATATAAAAGGAAAGCCCAGGAACTCTGCCAGTTGGCACATTACCAATATGGATGTTGGTACAATATTGTTTGCTTAGTCTAGGAGAAGACATCTTACATAAAGTAGAAGAGGAAGTCTCTCAAGTTAGTCAGACAAAGGAAAAATGTTTAGAGGAAGAAGGGCTATCAGGAGAAATTACAACGGAGGTTGCTACTAACCCTTTTCTATCACCAGAGGGCATAAGTATTCAACCAACAGCTCCACCTATGTATACGGAGACAACATATGCTGAGTGGCCCTCTACCCCCATAGTTGATAGATGGGATCCTGAGGCAGGACCTCGAAGATTAGCATGCCCTGTATTTCAGAATGAGGAAGGGCAGCAAATTCACCACACTTTGGATTTCAAAACTGTGAAACAGTTAAAAGAGGCTATATCAACCTATGGCCCTCAAGCCCCTTTCACATAAGTATGGTTGAATCTATTGCAAGTTTAAACTTAACACCAGCAGATTGGGCTAGTATGTGCAGAGCTGTGCTAAATGCAGGATAATTTTTGCTGTGGAAGGTTGCCAATCAAGAATTTTGTATGGAAACAGGTGAAATGCAGCAGCCAGTTATCCTCAGAGAAATATAGAGATGTTGCTAGGAGAGGGATCTTATGAGGGTCAGCAACAACAAATTCAATACAATCCTGCCATTTATTCACAAATCACTGTGGTTAAGGCATGGAAAACTTTACAAGGGCATGGAGATTTGCAAGGTCAATTATCTAAAGTAATACAAGGAACTAATGAACCTTATGCAGAATTTGTAGATAGGTTCATACAAACAGCTACCAGAGTTTTTGGAGATGCAGAAAAAGCAATGCCATTAATTAAACAGCCAGCCTATGAACAAGCCAATAGATGGTGTAGGGAGGCCATTAGACCATGGATAAATACAGATTTAAACACATATATTAAACTATGCAGAGACATTAAAGAACAGGGGCAAGTCTTGGCAGCTGCAGTACAACGGGCATTAGGAGCCAGGCCAAAAACATGCTATAATTGTGGACAAACAGGACGTTTTAGAAGGAGTTATCTAGTTTTGTTAAACTCTCCTCCTATGGGGTATCAAAGGAGTAGAATACCAGGTATTTAGCAACGATGCCATAAAGGGAGACATTGGGCTAATGAATGCCATTCTCAAACCACTATAGAGGGTACTCCATTATCAAAAAATGGACAAGGACCAGGTATTTATGCGCAACATTGTGGAGGAAAAAATTGAACTCCATTGCCAAAAAACAGACAGGGGGGCCCAATGCTCCAGGGCCCATGACCACAAATATACAGGGCATTGGAGGACCCAGCAACACCATCAGGGTAGTGCCCAGGACACATTATCCATTAGATCCCTCATTAGACAAACCAGAGGGAGCACAGGGTTGAACATCTGCACTTCTGCCAGAGCAGTACTAACTTCAGAGGTGGGAGTTCAAATCATTCCCACAGGGGTAAAAAAACCTCTTCCACAAGGAACAGTAGGTTTGTTATTAGGACGCAGTTCTTCTACTCTGAAAGGATTTATGATAAGTCCCGGGGTAATTGATCCCGATTTTGAAGGGGAAATAAAAATTATAGCCAGTTCTCCAAGGGGTATATCAGTAATTTCACCAGGAGACAGAATCGCACAATTATTAATAATACCCACCCTACATGATAAATTTTCCAATCATACTGTTGAAAGAGGTTCCAGGGGATTAGGCTCCACAGGTGTAGATTGGGCGATGCTTTCTTTAAATTTAGATTCTCGCCCCATGCTAAAACTAAATATTCAAGGACATGAATTTAATGGGCTACTGGACACAGGTGCTGACCTTAGCATCATATCTCGTCAAGAATGGCCAAAACATTGGCCATTACAACAAGCCACTCAAACTCTTCAAGGCCTAGGAGTGGCAACTAATCCTCATAGAAGTGCGATGGTATTAGATTGGAAGGATCCTGAAGGATGTGAAGGAACTATACTGCCATATGTATTGGATCACCTTCCTATAAATTTATGGGGATGAGATGTTCTAGATCAATTAGGTCTAACATTAACAAATAACATCAATTTAAATGTGCCCACTATTATGGCTAGACAAGGTTTTAGGAAAGTAAAAGGATTAGGAGAACAAGGACAAGGTATAGTGGCACCAATACAAATAGATCAAAAAACAAATAGACATGGATTGGGTTTTCAGGAGGGGTCACTGAGACAATCAAAATTACTTGGAAATCAGAAAGGCCAGTATGGGTTCCTCAGTGGCCCCTGAGTAAAGAAAAGATACAAGCAAGCAGCCCATGACCTTGTCAAACAACAATTAGTAGAGGGACATATACAACCTTCCAACTCTCCCCATAATATTCCCATTTTTGTTATCAAAAAGAAATCTGGTAAATGGAGATTATTGCAAGATTTAAGAGCTATTAATAACGAGATGGTTATCATGGGACCTGCTCAATCTGGGATTCCTCAATTGTCTGCTTTGCCATAAACCTGGTATGCTTTAGTTATATATATTAAAGATTGTTTTTTTTTTTTTCAATTCCAATTCATCCTAAGGATAGTCCACATTTTGCATTTACTATCCCTGCGCTGAATCATGAAGGTCCTGATCAGAGAGATGAATGGAAAGTACTCCCTCAAGGAATGGCTAACAGCCCAACTATGTGTCAAATTTATGTTAACAAAGCAATCCAGCCACTTAGAAATCAAAATCCTGAACTACAAATATTTCACTATATGGATGATGTATTATTAGCACACAAAGATAAAAACACATTGTTAGAATGTTATGCCACACTTACAAACTTATTAAAAAATTATAATCTAGAGATAGCAATAGATAAAATACAATTGAATTTTCTGATTAATTATTTAGGAGTTCTATTATTCTCAACAATGATCCGTCCACCAAAAATTCAAATAAGAGTAGATCAACTTAAAACACTTAATGACTTTCAAAAGTTGTTAGGAGACATAAATTGGATAAGGCCTTATCTAGGCTTACCAACAGGAGAGTTGGGACCTTTATTTGATATCTTAAAAGGTCCATCAGATCCAAATTCACCCTGCCCTGCATGTTAACGCCTGAAGCAAGAAAGACATTAAAACTCATTGAAACATATATGGAAAATATGCATTTGCATAGAATTGATATAATTTTGCCTTTATTATTTATTATACTACCATCAAAAATATTCCTACAGGAGTATTTTGGCAGGAAGGTCCATTGTTATGGATACATTTATCTTATTCTCCTAACACTATTCTTACTAGGTATCCTGAGGCTGTAGGACAATTAATACTCAAAGGAATAAAAGCAGCAAAGGGAGTGTTTGGAATTTCTCCTAACAAAATTATCACTCCATATACTATGGATCAAATTAACAAGTTAGCTAATGAGTTAAATACTTGGGCAATAATTATATGCAAATCTATTTGTTCATTTGATAATCACCTACCATCCAATCCTTTGCTGTCTTTTTGGTCCCTGCATCCTGTAGTTTTTCCAAAAATGACAAGCAAAACACCTATCATGAATGCTCCAAATATATTCACTGATGGGTCAAATAATGGTACAACAGCAGTAATGGCCCCTGATCAAGCTTTTACATTTTTAGTACCCAAACAATCAGCTCAAAAGGTAGAGCTTAATGCAGTATTACAAGTTTTTATGATGTTTAAAGATTCTGTATTTAATTTATTTTCTGATAGTCAGTATATAGTTAATGCTATAGTATCCCTTGAAGATGCTGGTAGGATTTCCCCTTCCTCTGTTTTCTCTTTGTTTTCTGCTATACAAAGTTTAATCTGGGACAGAAAATATCCATTCTTTATAGGACATATCAGGGCACATACAGGATTGCCTGGAGCCTTTAGTTTGGGCAATGATTTAGCAGATAAAACCACACATGACATACATATTTTTTCTACACTATAAGAAGCTACAAATTTTCACAAATCCTTCCATGTTAATGCTAATATTTTATGAAAGCGTTTTAAAATAACTAAAGAACAAGCTAGACATATAATAAAACAATGTCAAAATTGTGTGACTTTTATACCACAAGTTAATCTTGGAATCAATCCTAGAGGACTGATACCTAATCATATATGGTAAATGGACATCACACACTTGCCAGAATTTGGAAAACTAAAATATCTATATGTTACAGTTGATACTTCTTCCGGATATTTAATGGGCTCCCTTTATACCGGAGAAAAATCTAAAGATATTATAGCTCATTGCTTACAAAATTTTGCCACTGTGGGCATTCCAAAACAGTTAAAAACAGACAATGGCCCTGGCTATGCTTCTACTTCTTTCAAGCAATTTTGCTCATCATTTGGCATTACTCACATAACAGGAATACCGTATAATCCACAGGGACAAGGCATAGTTGAAAGAGCTCATGAAACTATTAAGATGTACTTATTAAAACAAAAAGAAGGAATTGAGAAGGGATATAAATTCCCCAAAGATAAACTTAACATAACCCTTTTTACTCTAAACTTTTTAAATTTGGATTCATCAGGACTTAGTGCTGCAGAAAGGCACATGTGTCCCCAAAATGTACATAAGCCAAAGGTACTTTGGAAGGATATTCTAACTGATAATGGAAAGGTCCTGACCCAGTGATTGTCTGGAGTTGGGGGTCTGTTTGTGTGTTTCCATAGGGAGAACAGCAGCCAATTTGGATTCCAGAGAGACTAACTAAAGCCATTTCTACAGACCAAAAAGAAGATGATCCAGCTTAAAATCCATAACACCTGATATTCAGAACCCCAGTTTAGCTATTCTTATGACTTTGATAATGGTTTGCCTACACCTGGAAGCTAATAAGGACCATTAAGGCTTATTTCAAATGTAAAAATCCTTGAGGCTTACTTGTGGGAATACCTTCAAACCCATATGCAAGTTACAAAAAGAATTTTTCTATTTTATTTTTTGAGCTCATACAGACCTAGGTTAATGTTTTTCTGATCAGTTTTATTTTTTTTTAATCAACTGTGCAGTTTTTAAACATTGCAATGGAGATTTCATCTGTGAAAAGCTACAAGACTTTTACTGTTGGGATATGTGTGCACACTTGTGTTATGTGTTATATGTAAGTGTGTATGTCCATATATTAGGAGCGCTCATGAAAAAATGGATCCAAATATTTTTTTATTCCTGTGATTTAAACAGTTTAATTTAAATTGGGTATTGTTTTTAAAAATGAACAAATAAGGAGGTTAGCAGATCTGTTTATTTACTTTCACCTTTCCTTTTCATTATATTTGATAATTCTGTTCAGGATAATGTAAATAATTTCCAGTATTACTGAAAAACCAAATGAGACTTCGGAATTACGGCTGCCATCATCATAATTGTTGCTGTTTCTGCTGTTGCTACTACAGCTTCTGTGATGGCTGTCACACAAACTGTACAAACTGTTGCATTAATATTTACTTCAAGAAGAAATAGACATATTAATGGATTCCTCTGCTTTAAGCTGCTTGTGGAACTTACCTGGACTATGTATCATTTATATGCATCGTGAACTGATGCAACAAATTGTAATTAGTACCAGGGTATCTTTGCTGATGGTGTCATCGGTGGTACAATTTTTCCAAAAGGAGCTGTCAATTGGCTTGGTATCATGGTGTTTTGAATCCTCCCCCTTCTGCTTGTAGCAGGTTATCCACAAGTATGCCTAAATAATGCTGGGCCCATAGTCAATGATGGGTAAGTTCCAATTGCAATGGTACCAACCTAAGACAGGAGGCTGACGCCTTGAGGTCAGCTCATCCGATGACGGGTAAGGACCATATGTAGTATTGGACAACCTAAGATAGGCATGATCTCTAAGCCATATACTTGTTGTTTAAAAACAAAAGAGGGAGACGATGAGGGCCACAACCAAGTTAAGATGGCACCTGGCAGTATGCCAAGAGGAGTGGTTTGTGAAGTAACGCCAGTAAGCCATTAAGATGATGAGGATTCCTTAATGACTGACTGCTGTGTCAAGATGATGTCAATTAAGTTAAGCTGTTTGTAATGAGTTGGGTATATGAACCTCTGCAGTCCGGCAGAGAGGCGGCTCCTGCTACCCTGGGTGCCCGTTACTTTGAGTTCTCAGTTCCTGCTGAGTTTACTGGCAATGAAGTAGTTCCTGCTTCAACCTTCAAGTTGCTTGTCACCTCTCAGTTATTTTGCCTAGCCGGACTTGGGCAGCCTAGCCGGACTATGGCAGGGGAGGGAGATTTAGCCACTGCAGGTGAGATTGGACTGATGTGAGGAAGACTAGACCCTCCAAGCTTTGAAGATGGAGGAAAGAGGGCCTAGAGCCAAGGACGATGACCCTGGAAAAGGCAGGGTAGTAGATTATGCCATCTTGCTGATGCAAGATTCCAGCCTAGTGAGACTCATTCAAGATTTCCAATTTTCAGGATTGTAAAATGAAGTGTTCTGGACTTAAATCATTAACTTTATGGTAATTTGTTAAAGTAGTCATAAACATTGAATCCAGATCGCATATGACGATGAAGGTACCCTATGGGTAGCAATGGTCTTTCTTGTTTCTACTTAAACATGGCTATTTCCACCTTTTGGACTGTGGATGAAAACAGGGTCTTGAACCCTGTCCAATATGGGGCTTTATTATAATATGGTAAGTGTAAGGAGAGCAGAGCCTTTGAAGCCAGACAGATCTGGGTGATAATGTCATCTGTCACTCACACATTTACTCTGTAAGCTTGTATACATGCTCCAAAGGTCGAGTCTTACTTTGCTTTCTCATTCACAAAACAGGAAGATTAATCATTGAGCTGCTCTGGGAATTAGTTAATGCTCATAAAAATTCTAGCACCATCCCTGATTGTACATGCTTAGCACATATTCTCACAGCTCAGATTCACAGTAAAGTCAAATCTGAATATTTATGAATATAAATATGTATATATGAAATAATCAACACACACATACACAAATAAACTGTTTAATTGACAGGATTTTGGCATTTTTCTGGATATATACAACTGGCAAGATGTCATAGCTGTAGAGAAGTGAATATTGACCTGCTCCCTTCTCCAGAGCTCAGTAAACTCACTCAAATGTGTGGGATGGATGCATACAAGTCGGTGAGATTTTTTTCCTGGATAAATCTGAATTCTTCCTTAAGGAACTTGGATTGGTTGTTTGTTTTATTATGTTTATCCAACAGGGATTTATTCTTAGTTTTGTAACAGTGTTTTGGGCAGCAGTCTATGGTTTTAGTTTAAAAAAATCTCAGATTGGTGTCCTAGGTGATCAATCCCATTTACCATAGAACTCAAAGCCCTGGTAGAACAGGAGGCCCTCCCTCCATGGTACACCTAACATGCTCATACCACACCATATTTTCTCCCAGAGGGGCACTTTGATTTAATCTTCTTCATACCTCAGTAAGAAATCTGTCATCATCCCGTTGAATGGCCTATAAATCTTAGGTAAAATACCTAAAATCTATTTTACCAATGATTTTCAAATATTTGACTTGTGGACTATTTTAATGATATCACAAAGCAAAAAAGTAAAAGTCAACATTGCCTATAAAACATTTGACATGAAAATACTTCCTCAAGGACTATCAATTTCTTTCATATAACAAATGGAGATAAGCATTTTTATTCCTATTTTTAAAAAGGAGAAAATTCAAAATTTCTTAATTTTTTTTTTAATTTATTGGTCTTTTTTAGTTATACATGACAATAGAATCCATTTTGGCATAATTATAAAAGCATAGAATATATCTTGTTCTAACTTGGTCCCTGCTCCTTTAACTCTTCTGATCTTTTCTGCCACTTACCTATAGTTATATATTTTTAAAATTAATTTTTTTGACCAACAAGCAAAGCCAAAACTTGCTTCCCACTGACTGCTCAGGTTGAGGACTAAATTCTATTCAATATATGTAGAGTCAGAAGCCCTCCTTTTAATTTTTACATTAACACTTATTTTGATTACAAACATATTTTGCAAATCTTGTTTTTCTCAGGATAGCAATTATGCATCATGCACAAAATATTGCACTTTTATCACTCACAAATTATGATTTGAGGTTAGGAGAGAATTATGTCCAGACTCCAACAGTAGTTATGTGAGTATTTATAGATAAGTCAAAAATCTTTTCAGATGTCCTAATTTGTAAAGTCGGGGGGACTAGGCTAGGTGCTATGGCTCATCACATTCTGTGACATAAATCTTTGGAACTCATCCTTGGGCTGCAAGAGCTGGGCTATCCACTAGTGATAGAGCTAAGAGATGTTTGATTTCATTTGTGGTCCTGTGAGTCTAGGTAAAGTCTTATTTAGACTGAGCATTCATTTTCATTTTTATAGACATTTTATTCAGTATTATAATATGAATACTATGTTGAGACCATTCTTGGATTGATCCCATATTTTACATGTGAATTTGGGCTTTTCAAACAACTTGTTTTTTCAAAAGTAATTGCTATATATTATTATTTTTTTTTATTAAAAGACTTATTCAGAGGATGCACAAAAGTTATTCTCTACTATAAAATCCATGCAAGAGTTACCAAGAAATCCCACATTTCATATTGTAACAAAATACAGAAAATTATTTTAGAAAATATGTAAACTATAAATAAAGTAACTCTGGACAAAAAGATGAACTGATGCTCATTGGAAATGAGAATCTCAGCATACTACTTGTGTTTGAAATATTTAAAAGACATCTGGATTAAGAATAAATAGCATGCCAAAACACAGTCTATTTCTTTTTGACCAGTGGCTTACTGATCTAATGGTAAACCAACTTTAGGGACTCAGGGATCATTTTTGTTTGTTTACATCCAAAGCCACTCATATAGTTTTATTTAACTATAATAATAATGAATTAATAAAAATGATTAATGATTGATGTTGGAATGACTCTGGTACCCTAGACTCATTCCAACATCAAGCATTTTTATTTCATCGTTCATTTTTAAGAATACCTTGAAGACCACCTTGGGAATTCAACCTCAATACTAGGGTCTTTTCAGCTAGGTGGTAGTAACAATGCTTGCCCCACTAGAATTGTATGTTGAGTTTGTCACCCTTGTCAGCATTGTATCTAACATTTATCAGGCACCTGTTATGCAGTAGGTTCTGTATGTACATTATCTCACTTAATCATGGAAGTAAAAATTGCTTAACCACCTTCAAATGCAGAGGGATCAACCAGTTGCTGCAGTCTGAACATGAACATCCTTGTTTGTTAAGATAGTAGTAATTTGTAAGCATTAAATGACTCCAGTAAGCTGATGAAGAGCCCCTGCCACTTCAGCCCTTCCAGGGAAATCTTCTGAAGCTTTCCTAAGACCTTAATCATAGCAGTTTATAAGAGCCCTCATTCTTCATTCTTGCACACAGCAAATGTAGGAGTCTAAACTTCTCAGAAATCTTTTATTTCCAGTATCTCTAATTCATTTATGTTTCTTTGTTTATTTTTTTTTTACTCCTGGGGGGTTGCCACTATGTTCCTTCTAATTTTCTTCTCCCTCAAGATCTATGTGGATTCCTAATTGAGTAGAATAGATTCATGTTTTATGCATTTGAAATTGACCCATAATTATAGCAATATGTAGAGGAGGTTGAATAAATTCTTCTGTTCTTATCTCCTCAAGTCCCTCCAATAACTAATATTGTTTTTCAAGTTATCTTTTTGAAATGCCTAACTGGCCATCACTCTGTGTCCATGCCTATTGTAGTTTCAATGACTTTATATAATTTATTCAGTTTAGCACCCTAGTCCATCCATGATGAAGTTCTTGCCATTAGCTGACATTTCATTTATTCCACCTTATTTTTTTAATTGGTTCTCTTTGAGTATACATAGCAGTAGAACCCATTTTGATAAAATTATACAAGTATGGAATAATTTCTTTTTCTCATTAGGACCCCGCTCTTACAGGCTTAATTTCAGATATATATACTGTAGCTTTCCAAGTATTATTCCCTCTGCGAACAATACCCTTCACTTCCTTTTTTACCATTTAACTTTGTTTTAACTTTCCATAAAACTCCACTAAATCTAAATTACAAAAGCATTTTTTTTTGTGTCCCCCAGATTGGGATGTTTTTCACACTAGGCTAAATGAATCATTGGGTTATTCACTTGGATATTTCAAGACGCCATAGAACCTCTTGGGTGAGGAATATATCTTAGAGTTTTATCTTGATTACTTAAGACAAGTTGGCTTGATTTTGGTCAGATCCTGAGCTCCATACTTATATAAACATCAATCTCCATCTGCCTGATGAAAAGACACCTCTAACCAAATGTACTATGCTGAGATTTCTTTTCCTTATGAAAAAAAAAAATGTTTTCTTTCTATAAACGTTCTTGTTACAAACAGATACAGGATGATCTGGGTTTTCTAAGAAAGCAATGAAGTTATCCTTAAGACTTCTTTGCCCTCACCACCTCTATACCTTACCAAACTGTCACACTTCATGTATCCTAACATCTCCAGTCTCCAGGACAGTGCATTCCCACTGAGATAGCTCTAGGACCAGGCTCTAGCAGCTCAACCTGAACTAATGATATTCTAATAACCTGGCTCTCTGATTTTAATCTTATTCCACAACTGATATTTCACAGGACAACTAGAGCAATCTTTCTAAAGTATACATCTTATTACCCTCATAATACATACCCCAAACCTCCTGATGATCTCTCATTGCCTTTGGAAAAAGTTCAAATCACTTATGGCAACCATCAAAAACATTTGCCACCTAGAACATATTTACTTTTTCAGTTTCATTCTTTTCTATTTTAAGTGTCAAAGTATCAGCAAATCAAAATTAATTCTTTATGGTTTTCTCCAAATACTGTTTTCTCTCACTTTCAAATATTTGTGGAGATCTATCTGCTTGCGATACTCTCTCTTCCTCTGCTTCACTGTTTGCTGCTCTTCCTTCCCATCTCAATTAGGTATTAATTCTTGAAATCCTATTTGGGCATAATCACTGTTATTTTTACATAATGGTGGCCCAATGCTGGGCTAAAGCACATTTACATTAAATATTCAATAAACTTACGAACAGCTGTCAAATTACTGGAAATTTATACTACACGGAAATTAACAAATAGTACAAAAATCAGATTTCTTTTGTTTTAATTTGCTCCCAAAGAGCCAGCTTACCTGCACACTACATAAATATGAGGGTGAGAGTATGCTTCAAGTGTCTCCTTACAGAAATCTTCATATCATTAAAGTATAACTGATGATTTTTTAAAAAAAATATTTCTCACACATATGTACTTTAGAATGGCATCTTAGCCTTGTAGACTTCACCATGGGCATTAAGGAAATCTATTTTAGCTGTTACTAGGAATTCAAACATATTTGATATCTTCCAAGGGTAAATGATTGACATCTAAGACAAATGAGTGATGAATAAAGGAGAATATATTGAATCAATAGAAACAGGTTGTAGGTAACTTTTAGGCATGCTGTCTATGTTTTCAAATACAAGTTCGAATCTTAGACAAACAGACCCCCAAAAAGGAATATTTTTACTGAAAGCTTTGGGAGAAAAATTCAAACTCTCATTGTCATGATTTGGGTCATGTCACCATCTATGAACCAATGACTTTGAAGAATGTTGTATGTTCTCATTTATGCTAATGACTGAGTACATATGTCAAAATACAGAACATATATATTTATGTATATAACATAATTTTAAATATCCCAATCAAATAAAAATAATTCCATATTCAACCTAAATTTGTATCCCCCATTCTTCTTGAAGTGGTACAACTGAAAGCCTCCTATAGTTACAACATCCATAAGCAAATCAGGAAAAATAGGTTTTGTCTTTACTATCAGAAAGAGGCTAAATGATAAATTTACCTGCACTCAATGTATGCATGTGACAAGTATAAATGAAATCACAATTTTATTAAGAATCCACAGTAGAATTAGGGGAGAAATAGAAGCAGCCTATAACATACATAGCATTTCTTTTTGGGATGGAACAGTAAATGTGAGGGTGTGAGTCATTCAGTCCACTCATGATTTATTCTTAAGGAGAATCATTTTTTTTTCTCCTTATTGCACTTGAATAAAACTGAGGACTAGAATACATTCAGGAACACTTTTCTTTTTCCTATGAGTATAGGGCTGAAGAATATCCTAAGGATTCAGCAAATACATCATCACTGTACCCAGATTCTGAAAAAGTTGTAAACTGTGATGGTTAATTTCACATATTAATTCGACTGGCCTAATGGATGTCTAAGTAGAGGGCAAACAATATTCTGGGTGTGTCTGTGAAGAAACTTTCAGAAGGATCTGCATGACAATCAATAGACTGGTAAAGAAGATAATTCTGACCCATATGGGAAGCCCAGGCTTCAGACATTCCATCAAGCCCAGGTAGACCAAAAAGGCAAAGGAAGCACAAATTCTCTTTTCTACAACTATAATATCCATCTTCTTTACTTAGTCATTGGAACTATTGATTTTCTGATCCTTTCTCTGCCTGGATTTATATCAGTGGCATCCCACCCACCTCCTTGGTTCTGATCTTTTCCTTTGGACTGGGAATTATACCTCAGCTCCCCTGATTCTTGGGACTTTGAAACTCAGACTGAATTAGACCACAAGACTTCCTGGTTCTCCAGTTTGCATGTAGCATAGCTGGGGACCTTTCAGTCTTCATGATTGTGTGAACCAGTTTCTGTAATAAATACCCTCTTATATATACCTCTGTACGTCCCATTGCTTCTGTTTTTCTGGAGAACCCTGACTCATACATTAGCTAATAAGTAAACAAAAAGGTATGGCCCAAAATCTATTGCCAACATTTCTAATGCGATTGATACTACTTTGTATTGGGCTTATTGAGCTTCAGTACTGCCAGGCATTCAGTTTAGTTGGAACATCTTGCCTTCAACTTTTTAAACAGGTATTTTCCAAGAGAGCAGGTCTCACATGCTCTTTGAACCCAGGCCACATCAAGTAGTATTGCACTTCACAGTGGGGCAATTAGTTGTGTTTGAATGGCAGAATATAATTTTCAAGAAAGTTTAGGGATATTAGTGGGTTCCATTCTTACACCCTCTTGTGTGGTTTCTCAAATCTTTTCCCCAGTATCCTTAGCTTGTAAACAGAGATTGTTGTTCTTGTTCTGTTTGTTTTCTCATCCCGCAGTCTTTGTGATTCTATGACTTAGTCATCCGTATGACTTACAAATTGAAGGAGTCTTCACAGCAACACACAGTGTGTTTGCTTTTTGGCTAACAGTTCATCTTCGACTGTAGCTTTCTCTCTCTCTTTTAAATGAGATTTTGCAGAAAGATACTACAGAAGAACCCCAATCTTCTGAAACATTTCAATGAATCCCTTAACTGATGCCGGTTGATGGGCACATGATTGGATTTAACAGAAATAGTGAGCACATGTCTCACTGCTGACTTCTCAAGTACAATAACCACCCTTTTAATCTTGTCTGGGTGTTCACTGTACAACCCCTTCTCAGTTTAGTCACTCTCCATTTTTGGATAATATATGGCATCCAATTACTAATAAATCAGGAATATTTAAATTTCAATTTACGTAAGTCCAACTGAATGTAGTTTAAGGAAAATATAACATGGCTGACCTTTGTAGTTAGAAGTCCTCAGGTAGATTTTCTTCAGGATCAGGGCTCTGCCTGTTTCATCAACGTGTTAGGTTTTTGTCAGGAATGACTTCATTTTCAGAGAGTATTCATTGTAAAAACAATAGGAAAGATCACCACACCTTGCTCCCACCTTATGTGTCCTCATAAGTCCTAGGGGAGATGCTGATTTATGGTTATGCTGGACATCACTCGTTTCAGAGGGAGATAAAGTTCAGATTGCCAGGCTGATGCAGTGGGATGCAGACGAAGATTTGGTATAGCTCCAGGTGAAACAGATTTTGTATAGGATGATTATGAATTTAGAGGACACTGATTCTTAAGTAGAAAATAATGACAAAAAAAGAAAAAAATAAGGTGATAAAGAGAGAAGAAAGAAGAAAACTTTGTATCTAATAAATACCTAAAAATAGAACTTAATGCACTGGGAAAAAAAATTCTTCTTTCACATGTTGAAACATGAGAAAATTTCAGCTTTTTCTATTTTAAAAAGGATGGTGATTTTTATGGTCAGGTCATTACAGCTGGGAACTATGATTAAATTTCCCAACAAGTATTATGCTTTTCATCTTTGTACAAAGAGTCTTTCTATTCACTTCGGTTTAAGCCACTTTATCTCTGATTCTCAACTTATCTACAAAATAAAGTTAACAATATAGTGCAATGTTATTGTGAGAATAAAATGTAACAGCATGAGGTTGCATTATGGGATAGTTCAGAGCTAATAAAGTCTATTTGGGTTTAAGTCTGTACTTGAATACTCAGTCAGCTGAGAAATGTCCATGTTGCTGGGTGAAGTGACCACTGTCCTGAAGTCACTGTGCATCTGTGATAGACAAGGAAGCCTGATGTTTTGAAAAGGTGAGACAGCAATGACCAGCTGTCATGGTCTCTGTCTATAGGACAAAGAAAATAGTAAAGTAATTTGCCCATTAACATATGGAGGGCAAGGGGATGCTAATTGAAGTTAGCAGGTGAATGCCATCATCTATATTTTCTATAAACAATTAATGTGTTTAGAAGTCCATTTCTTTTGCAGTCCTCTTATTTTTACTAGGTGTTAACTACAATTTACAGATTCCTTGCATCCAGACCACAGTATCTTAAAGAACAAAAAGTTAAGCAAGAATAATATGCAAATAAAATTAATATTAAATGGAATAAATTTCTGTCTTAAGGCATTTCCCATTTCTCAAACAGTATTTCTCCTGAGACATATACATGACTGAACAATAAATGAGAATTAATTAAGAAGCACTGTCTTCCATGAAAAATGCTCCTTTCCGCCTTGGTTTCCATCCCTGCCAAAACCCCTCTAGTGACTTCAGTGTGAACCTATAAATACTGCACTGCCTTTCATACATGGTCTCAAAAAGGAACTGAACTTGATGAAGCAGAGCAAATAAAAAATAATAAGACGTTTTCAGTATTTGTAACAGTTAAAAAATGCATAGACCAGACATTTGTTGATATTTTTGGCTCAATATATAAAACTATCAGCAGTGTTACCCGGCGGTAATCATTTTCAAGTCTTCTGTTTCCCCCAGTAAGTGTTACTAGAGTCTTGAACTCTAGTGATGTTCTTTAATGTCCTATTTCTAAGTCTCCTCAAATGTATACATAATAGATTATAGGGAGATCTCAGTATGTTAGTCTTTTTTATTTAACAAATATTAAGCTTCCTTTCTAAATACTTATGAATTTGGTTAAGGTAAGGCTTACACATATAAAATTTTTAATTGTTATATTATTACATTTTTATAAAAAAGTCTTTTAGAAAAAATAATGGGTCATAAATAAAAATATTCAAGCAAGCTATATTAATCTATAGTTTATTTTTCCTGATAGAATCATGTTAATTTTCCCATATCAAATTGCTATCTATTGGTTAGATATCATTTCTTAAGCATAACATCCATTATGTTTTATTATAAGGTAGATATATTTGTAATATATAAAATTTGAAGTAGTAGTATTAATTATCCATCAAATATATTCATGCATAGACTTGTCATATGACTTGATATTGAATTTCAAATTAATGTTTTGATTCTTCAAATTCTAGATATGTAATTATGTGGTATCTGTCTAAACCTTTACCAAACAAGTATATTTGTTTCAAGTTTCTGACAAGAATTTGTTGTTATTCGTTGTCTAGAAAGGAATATTCAGAAAGACTATGATGGGACATGGGTTTTGAAACTAGAAAACGTGTAATCCTATCCTTTGAGGTTCCACTTTCTGTGTATACATTAGAAAATTGATTAAATGTCTGGACCTCATTTTTCTCATCATTAAAATAGTCTGTTTTACCTTTTGTCTTGAGAACTAATTGTAGTCATATATGTAAACAATTATCACATTACTAATTCTGAACAAATTTTAGTTTCTGCTTACTTTTCAAAAGGATTTTGAACTATAACTTTAAGAAAAATTGAAAGAAACAAATGAGCTTAAGAAATTGTTAGTTGAATTTTTGAATGGGCATGTTTTCAATGTTTCCCTTTGTACTTTAAAAAAAATGTGATTTGTATTAATCAGGGTCCTCCATAGAAATGGAATTCATAATATATTAATTATGTGTGTGCACACACACACATAATTAATATATATACAGGTATGTGTACAGAGAGTGAGAGACAATCAGGCAGGGAGATAGAATTATTCTTGTAGAGATTAAGCCTACATAATATGGGGAATGAAAAGTCCTGGGAACTTGGCCAGCAAGAGACCCCAAAGAGCTGATGATATGTACTTGCAGGTCCAGGTCCAATCTGAAGGCCTGAACACCATAAGAGACAGACTTCAGTTATAGTATGAAAGCTGGCAACTTTGAGACCCAAGAGGAGCCAATATTTTTCTGTGAGAAATCTAAAATCTGGAAAATGACCAACTATTCCCCAGCTTGAGATGGTTAGGTAAAAGAAATTCCCCTTACTGGGTAAAAAAATGAACATTATTTCCCCTATAGGCTTTCAGCCAATTTGGAGGAGGGCCATCCACATTAGGAAGGACAGTTTTTTTTTTTTTAATATTCTGATATTAACTCATTTAAAAACACCCTCATATTCACACCAAAATAATGTTTGGCCAACTATATGGGCAACCCATAGCCCAGTTATAAAACTACTACAGGACTAATAATGGCATGCTACCTTTTTGACAATGGACATTTTACTGTGGTATTTCTGTCGTATAATTTCTAACCACAAAAGTGACCTCTGAAGCATGGGGCATTTCCTTGGGAATTAATTGCTCTGTTAGGGTTAATGGCCCACAGCAATGAACTTTCTGAGAGAGTCATTAATCTGCCTTGATTATTGTTGCCTTATTACGGATTTCTCCCCCTTGGTGTATAAACTGAGCACCTCTGCTCAGTCTTTCTGTTTAAGATGTTTGTGCATCCAGAACTTAATTTTAAAATATTTTTTAACCTGGTAATGATGACAAATCTCAATTTAGTGATTTTAATGATTCTTCATTGCCCCCTCAATGAAGAGCAAACTCCTAGGTTTGTATTCCAAACCTTTACCCTCTAGCTTCAACAAAAGTCTGTTTTCTTCCTTGTCACTTTCCTGCTAAGTTCCTAACTCCATGTATTTCTTATCATTTTCCAGACAAGGCATTCTATGTCATGTCTTTGCATAGTGGCATTTGAAATCGTCATTTTCTAGAATTCCACAAAATCTTCCTTCTGTACATGAAACACACTGATCACTTCTAAGGGTGATACTATTGGTAAAATGTGGAGTTGGCATTTGAGTCCAGCTGCTTAGGCTCAAATTTAGCACACTCTAAATTCCTAAATCTTAACCACTGCAATAAATGTGTTTACACATCTTTATCATTATACTTCAACATTTGAAAAACAAATATTCTTTTGTACCCACTCGTAACATATTAGTAGAAATTGTCTTGTTCATTTTTTTTTTTTTGTCATTGGTGCCCAAAACAAGAAGCAGAAATTCAGCAAATATTTACTTAACAATAGATTTTTTTAATTATATTTTTAATTTTTTAAGTAAATGTGTTTTTTTCAAGTTTCCTTCCCAGCTTCTTGTTGATTTACATGTCTAATTATTCCATAGTTTACATGACAGCATAAATATGATCTATTATCTATCTTCCCTGATATTTCACTAACATTATGTTAATAATTTCATAAGATGCCACATATTTTTCATAATTACCTTTTGCAGATTCTAGGAAGTACTCAATAAGTAGTTGTTAATGTATATTAAATAGCAATGTAATTTGCAATAAACTTGTAATAATCATTTCTCTTACTAAGTATTTACTTGGATAAGATTTTTTGTTGTTGTTGTTCTTGCTGACACAAAAGATAAGCTAAGAAAACTAACCTTACCGCTTCCTCCTACCTTTTCTTTCAGAAATGAAAAGGAAATTTGAAGATATCACACTTAATATTTTTTTTACTGGACTTGGTGTACTATTGACCATGATATAGGAATCTCTCCCCAAAAAGGGAAGCATTAGTTTGTGGGTGGCAAGACCAAGTTCTCTACCCCCATGATTCACTCCTTCTCAAAAGTGGACCTTTCTATTTGGTGTATTATATATACTTCCTGATTATAAAAGATTCAAAAAACATTGCATATCTTAAAGAATTAAACTCTGTAATACTATTTAGTTAAATATGTTTTATTGCAATATATGTTAGTTTAAAATATCATGAAAATAAATGATTTTTAATGAAGTATCAGCCCATTGAAATTTTCCTTTTTATTTTATTTTATTTCTTATTTGTTTGTAGTTACTCTTGGCAAATACGATAAATTTTTTTTTGTTATGAATTTTTAAACATGTTATCCCTATGCATTAATTTTTTTTTCAAGAGTTTTTCAACTTAAACTCTTATGTGTTTGTAGAGCCATTTATAGTAGATTGAGCTTTTAGCTTCTTTTCTGAACATTATCATTCTTTTCTTTTTAGGAAAACATTATTGCTGTTTTCTTTAAAAATTAGGTTTCAATAAATTTGTAGTTTATATTTACGTGTAGCATAAGATACAAATGAAAATTATTATTTTACATAGTAGTTTTTGTCCTCCA
Source organism: Spermophilus citellus (assembly GCF_964194105.1). Taxonomy (NCBI): domain Eukaryota; kingdom Metazoa; phylum Chordata; class Mammalia; order Rodentia; family Sciuridae; genus Spermophilus; species Spermophilus citellus. Next base: position 46,623,425 of record NC_138199.1, on the reverse strand, counting down.
AATTTATTTCTAGTGATTTATATGCTATTTTTTATCAAAGGTGTAATTTTTTATTCATATGGACCTGATTACAAACTGTATATCCATATTAATTCTCTATCTGTACTTTTCTGAAGCAATAAAAGATTATATTAATTTAAAAATAATAACTATTTTTAATTTTTTTCTATTCTGTAAGATGAGTGCTCTCATTACTATTTATTTTAGTAGCTTAATTGTTCTGTTTCATTTGTTTTAGGGTTTCTTGGGCTACACTTAAATTACTTAATGAAATAAATCTTATGCCTCATTGTTTATCTAATTTAGATTGTAGCTATTAGTTTACAAGGGAAAGTTCACTTTCTTACAAAACATTCTCTCTTTATCCTCCATTTCCTGATTGAAATTCTCAAATCCTATTATATTTAATTTCTTACTTTTAATCATAAAAACTAACTTTTTATTGAAGTGGGATTTTTGCTCACTGCCAACACTGACAGAATAAATTCTTCATTTTTTTTTAAAGCTTTGTTTTATTTCATCTTTAGTTTGGCTAAATCTCTGTCAAGTAGCTATTTTTCTAAAGGTTTTAACCTGGCTCCTTTACATGGAAGCACTTCCATTGAACTCATACATTTTTTTCAGTCTTCTTGGTGTTATATATAGCATGTGCCCCCAGTTTTGTAACCCCCCACTCCTTGAAATTTGTAGGTATTTCATGATTTAAATCTGTGAAAAGTTCTTTGGGAAAAAAAAAAAATCACAGTCTAGCCTATTTTGCCATCTTGTAGAAAAACTACATGTTATTTTTGTTTAGTTCTCTTTCTATATTCTTGTAAGAATCCCTTTACTTTTATAATTTTTTATATCCTTAGGATTTGATGATCCTATATTAAAATTTCTCAGTGTATGAAGAGATATTCTATCTAAACAATAATTTTCTTCTAAGTTACAAGAATGTTTTTGCCTATTCTCTAAATAGGTTTCTATTCGTTATTTTTCTTCAGGTACTAAAATATTGTGTGGTTGGATTTCCGTTGCTCACTGTCTTGCTCACTTTTTCCAAAATCATTTTATCCTCTAGTCTCTTTTTTTATACTGCACCATGTCTCATTTTTAATCTTTTCCTTAATGTCACTAATGTGGCCTTTGGGCATACAATTTCTGTTCTATTTCTCTTGTGTTGATTTACTCTGAAATAGAGCAAGCCTCTTTTTTAAAAAAATTTTTTTGAAGCATTCTAATATCACTTATTTGTATCTTGGCATTATAATTGTTAAATTTTAGTTTCAGTTTCTTTGAAAGGTTTGAAGTTATTGTTGAATTTTTTTTTCCTTCTATTGGAATTTTTTTCTACAACCAATTCTCGTTTTTTTTTCTTTCTATTTCCCTATTGCCCTCTCCTTTTCATTCCATTATCATTTGCTTTACTTTTTTTTACATTTCCACCTTGCCATATATTTCTAGATCTTTTGTTAATTACATAGGCAGCTTCTTCTAAACCTTACATTTGGCCAATTACCTTGTGAATGTGTTATCTAGCTGAGCGCTGGGATTTCCCTTTTGAGCATGGGATTGAACACTGAAGGTCATGGGTTTTGAGAGGCATCCATGTTCTGATGTTTTATCAACTCATAATGGTGAGGGGGTGATGGAAAAGACCTGGAAGCGTTTTATAGCCTGTGGACTTGTTTTTTTTTTTTTTTCCTTTTCACTGACAACTTTTTAAATGTCACTCTACCTTGTGGAGACATATAAGATATTGTGTGGAATGAGGGCAGAAGAGCTTTGATTTGTATAGTTCCCCTAATTTAGTCGGATTCTAACACCGGAGTCTGCCTAGCATCCACTTCTGTTTCATTACAAGCCAGCATAACTTCAATATCCATCCAAAGGTATTAAAAGAGTTCATTGATAAAAAGCATCCATGTCCATGTAAATCATTCCTTATCCACAGTGGGCAGATGGCTTTCATGGGGGAAAGCGTTTGCCACTTAGTGACGCATACCTCTGTGACTTATACTGACTTTTTATTTAATATTTTAATTCCAAAAAAATCTTCTTTGATGGAGACAATTAATATTATTGTCACCTTTCTCTGTATCAGAATGAGACCAAATGATAATTCTATTTATGACATTTTTTAGCAAGACACTTTAGCAGAAATGATATTCTAATCCTTTAACTCCATTTTTTGAATCTCTTTTCCTTCCCAACTGGACCACCATCTCATCAATTCCTCTTTCATACTATTCATCTAGGATCCTTTCCCAAATAGTAAATTTTCTCTTAATTCCTCTCTTTCTTTTCTCCACACAATCCTTTGGTGGTGATTGGTGAGGGAGGCTGATGAGGTTAGTGGTTCTCAATTGATTGTTGGAGGAAGAGGTTTCTGTGGATTCTGATTTACTACTTTCGATTTTTATATACTTGTTCTTTTTCCACTAAGACAATACTTTTCATCACTTATGAGAAGGAATCAGGCCCTTTGAAATGTCGAATGTTGCTAGTTTATTTTGCTTCTTTTACCTACTTCAACATCCATCCAAAGGTATTAAAATTTATGTACTCAATTTGTAGACCACCAAAACTCACTCAACAACTTATGACCTTGGCTACTCTTGCAATAGTGATAAAGCTTATATTGATTAAGCTCCTTCTCATTTTGTTCTAATAAACTGAATGTCTGCAATGACAACAAAAGCTATAGCTTCAGTCCTTCTGTTAATCAGTTAAGTTATTTCTTAGCCAATACCCTAATTCTTAAAAATGTTCCCTTTTCATTCAGAGTGACTGATGGAAGACTGAAGACCATTGTTTGAGGGTAATTCATCATTTCGAATGTAATACCAACTCCAAGCTTAAATTTCACTGATGCCAAGGCAAATGCAAATTAGTTGTGTATGTAAGGGATAGTTTTTAAAGCTCTTAATGTAGACAAGAAACCATTTAAGCTGTTGTTAATATCGAGGTTTGTTTGATTCCTTCCTTGAAGGCAGATGGTATATATACATGTACATCTCAGCTTTGAGAACTTTCATCATGACTTTAAAAGAAGTTCCTTTGGGTCAACTTCTCAATGTTGTCCATTCAAAAATGTTGCTGCAAATATCACACTATGGAATGATTATAAAATACATTATCTACTGTTTACTTACCTCCTAGTTATGTCATTAAAGAGAAATGCTACTGAGAATAGGAATAAAATCCCAGGGTCACCTCTTATACCTTGGAATAATTTTATTTTACCTGGAATGCCTCTACTGAGGAAAGTGTTGTCACACATAGATGCCTTGATGGAAAGATGTCAGAGGTGACATTTCCAGAAGCTCAGAGGTGTTGCAGCTCAGTGATAGAGCATGCACCTAGCAAGCATGAGGTCCTGGGTTCAATTCCCAAGTGCCACATACACACATAAAGATAAAACTTATTTAAGAAAAAAACAATGTGTCAAAACAACAATTATTTAAAAGCACACTTCACATTTCAGATAGTCACTCATAGTAAGTGTCCTTCATCCAGATCCTTTGTACTCATCTGTAGTTGGTAGCATTTGGAACATTAACCTTCAGACAGCAGTTTTCTTATTCTACTTTCTCCTTTCTTAGTTAGGATTAATTTTAATCAGATGGTAATTAAAATAGGCACTGCATAACCAACTCACATTTCTGTAGGTAATTAAAGCTTCTAGATTCATGCATTTCCCCCCTCCCAGCTCTGTTAGAAGCAGTGGCAGATAATTTGTATTTTTCCTTGCAGCACAATTCTTGTTATAGTAATGGCTCAGATTCTAATAAATCTCTTGAAAATAACTTGTCTGGGGTTTGGATATAAGACGAAGAAAATATAAACTGTTCATTTGTTCTTCTTTTCCTTAAAAATGTATAATTCCCAATTGTATGCTATTGATTCTAAAACCTATAATTTGTCATTGTTTTGTTATGAAATAGTAGGGAGTTATGTCTCAGAAGTCAAGTTAGTGGCTAAACCCTGAAGCAAGCAAAGACCTTCTTTGTTATTTCCATTCTTATTTCTTTTTAGAACTAAGCATGATACAAGGATTTTCCATATATATATATATATATATATATATATATATATATATGAAATACACACACACACACACACACACGTGTGATATGTATATAGATATATGTGTGTGTGTGTGTGTGTGTATATATATATATGTATATGTAATGTATTTCTTTACATGGAGAAAAAATAACCTTAGGAAATTTAGTTACATACATTCCTCTCTGCTCAATTATTTTATTACCACATTGTAAAAATAAACCACCTACTTTCCCACAGGGAATATCTTTGTTATGGAAATTTTTTCCATTATGACTACTTTTAAGATAGACTCTTGAGTGGTCTATGTACACACATTACCTAATATACATATCTCAATAAATGGAGCTGCTGTACATGAAATTTTAAAAAAGCAAGTTTGTGCTTTTTTCAAACTGGGTGCCATGCTTTCCACAGCTGCTGGTATATCACTCTATTTCCAACCTGGAGCTGCTTGAAGGTCACTGGCAGCCCTGAGCTTGCAGTATCAGATCATTTGCCAATGGCAGGGCCAGCAAACAGCATTCCACCGAAATCTCACTCTCTGGGAAGGGGTTGCCTCCTAGCCATTTCTAGAGTCTCTGGTGAGCAGCTCACTATGCATCTGGTGGTTATGAAATCTCATTTCATTACACTACTAATTTACAGGGAATGAAATTATAAACAAGGTGATTACTGAGCGTAATTTATGGTCCATGTAATTATATAGTTGTCAAAGTCGTGCTGGCAGCTGCATTGTGCAAAAGAGGGCTGCACTTTTGTCTGGTCGACTGAGTTTGTTAATTGTCCACAGCTGAATTTTTTTTTTTTTTTTTTTTTGGGTACTGCAAGATCAGCAACCTTCAGTTTGGAGAGCCCAGCTTGAACTGATTCTAATTACCTACCTAACTGCAAATGTTGCCTATTGGCTTGAACACCTTTTCTTTGGAAAATTACTCCCCAAACCTTTGGTTCAATGGGGAACACTTTTGCCTTCCTGAGAGTGTTGGAGGGACCTTAATAAAAGAGTAGCAAATAAAAAAAGTTCAGAGAGACAAATAATTTACATCCATCTAAATATCACCTATTTTATACACTCATGCTTAGGTATACATAATACAAATACTAGTGATAGAAAGATAAATTGTTTTGCTACAATGAAAATAAATAGAAACAAATTCTACCTTTACCCTTTTCAATGAATGGGACCTTGAGTGTGTCTCTGTTACACAAATCCCAGGTCTTACAGCTTTTGAGGGAGGCCACATCTGTGAATAATGACAAGCAGATAAGACAAACCCAATTCCTCAATACTCTGACCTGATGCCAAAACTGACACATGAAATAGCACAGAGGAGGTCATTAAATGAAATGCTTTGTTTACATAGTTACGAACTGAATGATTTTTGCTATTTTCATTTTATAAAGATTACCTGGGAAATAAAAGCACTTTCACAAAATATATACCCGAGTAGCTTCTGCTGTGGATGATCAGAAATTCTCATGCAAAAACAAAAGTGTGTAAACTATATTGCCTATGTAAATTGACTGTATCTCTCCTATAGACTTAACTACCATTGGCTTCCTCTCCTGTTGTATATGCAGTTGATGGCAAACAAACACATTATCTTTTGTACCTTTTCCTGCTAGTTTCTAGGGTCAACTCTCTCAGACTTCTGCGTGATTGTTCCTCCTGAGCAATAATAAAATACTGCAATATTTTTACTATTTTCCTTCCCCTTAAAGAGTGGAAGGTTTCGTTCCGGAGGTTTGACTTGTACAAATGTTAACTTCAATAGTGGAAGTAATTGACATTTGAGGTTGAAATTAAAACTGTTGTAAATGATATTCTAGTTAATTTTATGTAGCAAATGGCCAAGACATAAATTAGTTGTATTAAAAAGTAGTTGAATTCTCACTATGTGTGGAATATCTTGCACAATTTCTTCACAGATGATGAATAAATATAGTAACTTGATATTTGCATGGTTTATTGGATGGGATCCAATGAAAAATCTGGCTACAGGAAAATTTGTATTTGTCTTGAAATTGATTAGATGATGTATTACTGGTATCCAGTGTACATTTATTAGAAAGCAAATAATCAATTCTGTCAAGGTCATGTGGTCCTTTGGACTTAAGGAAGTAAGTAAAGATTTTTAATAAAAAAAGGTGTTCATATGTAACATCTGGTTATTAGTTGGAAAAAATTTAAACAATTTAATTTCTCTATCATGGAAGACTCAGTAAATTATGATATGCAATTTTAGATTTAAGTAAAATGAGCAAAGTAAAGCATTCAATTTACAATGGTATATGAAAACTGAAGAATAAACATAGAACATTGAAAATAAATGGAAAAGAGAATAATAAAAAGCAGACTAGTGAGGTCGTAATTCCACAGGTGAGGAATTACTGTGTAATGCACATTAGAGAATATTCAAGGCACAGCAAGAATTGCTCTTCCCTTCTAATTCCCAGGTAAAGCCTCTGTTTGTCTAACCACAATACCCCCATGTCCAAGGAAAACCACGCCTTTGCTACAATGGACATGTTTTGTCATGACCAGGATTTCCTACAGATTCATTGGCTTGACTAAATTCACTACCATCGAAAATGCATTCAGGAAATATTTAAGAAGTGCCTTGTATGCGTAGCCAGGTTGCCAGGACTGTTCATTGAGGAAAATACAGACAAAACCAGCATCTCCTGTAAGTTAATAAAGACTCACAGTGGGGATCCTTATCTAAAGACTCTCTCTTGTCTTTGTGATCTAGGGTTACTAGAAATTCATCCACTGATGCAAACAATTTTCAGGCAGTGTGGATCTTTATTAGTGGCAACCTAAGGAAAAGAGAAAGCAAATGGAAGTTAACTTTCAAGAGAAAAACACCAAATCATGCTGGCAAATAACTTACTTCCTTTTAACTGCTATAGGTATCTATGATGTGTTTTATTCAATGAAAATGCTTTGTATTTCAAGATGAAATTAGTACCAATTCCCCAAGTACCACTGTCCCACAGTGTAAATCTCTGTAAAGAGGGCTAGTCATTATACAGGAGAAACATTTTATTGAAGTTATGTTTTTAAATTTAGTTCACTCGACTGTTGATTAGTTCTCTCCATAAAAAGTCATCACATATTTTCTGAATTCTGCATCCTTCTCCATATTGATGAACTTTACTAGACTTGGAAAAGTTTTATATTTCCTCACCTCAGAAATTTTTTTTTAATTTCCCTTCTTTCCCACCTCCCTATTATTATACCGAAGTATTTCTGCATTCTTGATGAGACTCCATCTGCAATACCACCTCAGAAACTTTACAGCATTTTCTTCTATAGTGATCGCCCCAAAGCTGAAGGTTGGATTAGCCTGGTGGGGTGATGATTATTATGATATGAATCAAATTAGCTCTCTCTTTCCACTTAAGTAGGAAATAATAGCAGTGGTAGTTGGAGTCCTAGGTCAGACTTTTCCTATTAAAGGTTCTCTGCTTGCTCAATCCATAATTCCAGCTACATGAGCTCTCATAAGGAAGGAGCACCTTAGTCCTCTGAGTGCCAGATCCAAATATGTATTCACAAAAGGCAATTAAAGACCCTTTTTAGGAGTGCATCATAACTGTACAAAGTAGTGGGACTCGTGATGTTTGTACATGCACATAATGTAAGGTGGTCGCCCACTTCCTCCTTCCCTCCCCTCCCCAATCCCTGTCTTCTACTCCACTGTTCTCTCTCACAGTTTTACAGAACCCTCCCCTTTTCTTTTTTCTTTTTAGTTTTGACATTTGAGAGAAAATGCATGACCCTTGGTTTTCTGAGTCAGGTTATTTCACTTAACAGGGTATTCTCCAATTTCATTCGTTTTCCTGCAAATGCATCATTTCATTATTTATGGCTGGTTACAACTCCATTGGGCACACATACCACATTTTCTTTATCCATCTGTCCATTGTTTTAGGTTGGTTGATTTTATTTATATATAACATTAGGATTCATTTTGATGAATTTATAAAATCATGGAATGTATTTTGTTCTAGCTGGGTTCCTAGTACTTCTGCTTTTCCTTCCCTCCTCCCTCCCCCTGATCCCTTTCCACTACTCCACTGATCTTTCTGCTATTATAAATTTTGAAATCAGTGTCTCATGGATATACTTGATGGTGAGAGTCACTGTGGTATATTCATATATGTTCATAGAAAAACTAGGTGTGATTCTTTCCACTCTTCTTTCCTTATGCCATCTCTCCTCCCTCCCTTTTAAACCTCTTCATTTACTCCCCTGATCTTTGATTTTTTTTAATCCCCTTTCCTTATTTTGGAGTAGCTTCCAAATCAGAGAAAACATCTGACCTTTGTTCTTTTGGGGGAAACTAGCCTATTTCACTTAGCATAATAGTTTCCAATTCCATCCATTTACCAGCAAATGCCATAAAGTCACTCTTCTTTAGGGCTAAGTATACATATATTGTGTGTATATGTGTCCATTTTCTTTATCCATTCATCTGTTGACAGACACGTAGGTTGGTTCCATAGCTTAGCTGTTGTGAATTGTGCTGCTATACACATCGATGAAGATGCAACACGTAGGATGCTGATCCGATATCTTTTGGATATATACTGAGGAGAGAAATAGCTGGGTCATATGGTGTTTCCATTCCAAGCATTTTGAGGAATCTCCATGTTGCTTTCCAGAATGGTTGCATTAATTTGCAGTCAAGAGAGTATCTGGCAAAGATTCTCTACCATTCTGTAGACTCTATTCCCCTTCCCACTCTTTTCTTTACTATGCTGAATCTTTTTAATTCAATACCATCCCATTTGTTCCATCTTGTTTTTATTTTCTGAGCTTTAGAAATCTTACTGAGAAGGTGATTGCCTGAGCTTATTGGAGGGTTGACTCCATTTTCTTCCAACAATTCCAAAGTTTCCGCTCTAATTCCCAATCTTTGATCCCCAGTGAGTTAACTTTTGAGTAGGATGAAAGATACAGATCTAGTTTCATTCTTTAACATATGGGTATTCAGGTTACCCAGAACCCTTTGTTTAGGAACCTGTCTTTTCTCCAATGTATGTTTTTGGTGTCTTTGTGAATGATCAGATGACTATATCTGTGTGGGTTTGTTTCTGTGTGAAGACTTTTTTTTCCCCCTAACTAGCACTCTAGACTTGGATTAAATCGTAGCTTTTGTGGAAGTAGCCACTTTTGCCTTCCCTTTGCTTAAAAAAATGTGATTATTTATGATGGACTTATAATTATACTACTTAGATTTCCCAAGTTTGTCAAATAATTGTAGTATTTTACAACTTATTATAATAGCTTAAGAATAAGAGGGTGATTTCCCTTTCAGCTCTTATTTCATATCTCTCTAATCTGGTTGCTATAAACATTTTGATTGCCTTCTATCCCTATTCTCAGAGTGAGAGGGATTAGAGAAATCCTTTTTAACAAGGGGTGTCGATCTGAATATGCAGAACATTTTAATTGAGAAGTGTTTGCCACCCCACTTTTCTAAATTTTTTTATGCTCCAGCTGCTAAGAAAAGACTGTTTTAAACCTAGAAAAGATTTCCATAGCAATCTAACTAGATGCATTCAATTCAGTAGTAACCAAGTAAATGTGAAATGCCTGATTTGGACAAAGTATTTCTCTCAGAGGAAGAAAACCACTCACCAAGAACCTTGCTCAACAGGATGTTGGCTTTGCACAAGTCTTTCTGATGTGTTGATACTTTAAATCTTCCTTCACTTCAGGCTAGTTGGCAGTGATTCCTGCATGTGTCAGATGTCATGGGAAGGATTAAAGCATTTATTACCCTATTTCAAAGAAATACGTGACTATTCAAATTTTTTATTTTCTCCTCTTATTTTCCTTTTTTTTTTAAAAAATGTTTTCTTCCCCTGGTGTTTATCTCATTAGCACAATGTTGAATTATTTCCATCTGGCAAGCTGAGGAAATTGCCTAGGATTATGGAGACCAAGCCAAAAACTAACATGATAAGTTATTTATTAGTTCTGGCCCTCTGATTCCTTTACCCTATTGGGGGTTACAGAGATAGTTTTTCATTGCTTATTTGTAATCCTTTTATTTAAAGGGAAAGCAAAGGCTGGTTATCTCTGCACAGAGAAGAAATACGGCTATGCACCTAAATAAACTAGAAATACTCATGTCTGGCTCTATCCCTGGAGCTGATTATGATTGGAAGAGATATCCTTTGAAATAAAAACACAAAAATGAGGCTTTATAACTGGGCTTCATGATAGGTCACTGGCATGGTGTATTCTTTAGCTCATGTAGGATAGAAATCAAGCAACGCTAACAGAGAAGATTAGTAAGACTTATTTATTGCATTGAGTTACATAGCAAGGTGGCTACCCCATAGGCATAGAACCAAGAAAAAGTGGCTGCCCCATGGCAACAGAGGAAGGAAATCAAGGGATGAATCACAAATCCATATTTGGGGGGCTGCAACTTAAACTATTTATAAGCTATGTTGCCATCACTCATTGAGTCTGGACCAATTTGCATGTAATCAAAAAATGTGCCTAAAATTGTATTAGATCTCCCACTGTACATAAAATATTTAGTATAAGTACACTTTCAATCTGTATAAAAATTTTAATTTTATCCTGTAAGCAGTTTAAGAGAGTCTGGTTTTAGATAACCTTTGTCTTTTACAGAGAAAGTTCTATATGGGTAGAGGACTAAGTTTAGATAGCAGTGCAGCTACCTGGAGAAAGTAAACAGGACCTGTTCCTGAAATAATAAGGAACTACCAGGCAAAACTTCATTCATATCTAATTAATAAAGCCAGTGCTCAGAGCTTGTATGGACTCATTAGTTATGCACACATTGAACTAAGGGTCCACCCAGCTTGGTGGAATATAAATATGAACAGTAGGAAAATACACAAGAGAATTGAAAACATACAGAAGAATTCAAACCTGATCTACAGAAAATATTTATTTTGCTATACTTATTATAATAATTTCCCACTGATTACTTAGAATAAAATCTTTTTAAATTTTTACATTTGTTATCTCTGTATTTATCCCTGTATTGTGGGGCATGCCATCCCAATTCCACAGTACCAATTCCATTGCTGCCAATCCATCCTGTGATTGTAAAAAAAAAAATCTAAATTAAACAACACTTCTATAGTTGTTATCAATACTGAAAAAAAATGTTATTTTCTAAACTGCTATCATTGTTTCCTGCATTAATAAAACCTAATATGCAGGATTTCCTATGTCTCCAAAAGATATGTCTGTGTAGATATGAGTCATATATTAAAATCAGGAAGTATTCGTTTTTAAAAAAGGAAGTAAAATGATTGGATACTGCAAAATCATAGTATTGCTCTAATATTTCTGTGTTTTACTGTCAATTCTACAGATAGAATTTGACATACCCAATTAGTACATTTCATGATGTATTTTTACAATGTCAATTCATATTCCATTTTACTCTGTCCCATCCCATCCTGTGGCTAATGGATTGTCTTTAGGCTTATGAATATGAATGGACAATGCCATATCCAGTAAAAATTTTTAGCAAAGATGAATAACTTATTTGTGTTCTGAGTTTTCTTCTTGTTTCTCATTAGTAACCAACAGTCACACCTCATCTCACTCCTCCATAACCCTCCCCTATAAATACTCACCTCATCTTCACTGGGGCCATTCTTTTCAAATGATGCAACTTTCTCTTTCCTTTTCATCATTTAGAATCCTTACTATGCATTGAAATCCGGCCAGAGCTGTTCTTTCAGTCATGTACGCTTTAAGATTTGCAAACAAGTAATGACATATTATCAGGTATTTTGGTCAAATGTCATCTTTTTGCTCTCGTTTCCCACTCCACAAAATTCTAGGGGAAATTGTGTATTTTATTTTACTGATATCTTAGGAGATAAGACAATGAGATCCTAAGGGATATAACAAAATGATGTGCAATGAAATTTGAGGATTCTGAAACACGTGTAGTCGAAAAAATTTATCTCATGGATGAATAAAATAAGGATCAAGAAGTGAAGTAACTTGTCTAATATTCTTTAAGATGAACATCAACTTTTGAATTTTTTTTATTCTATGCCCAATATTCCTCTGTTATACCAGCCTGCCTCAAAACTTCTGCTTAAAAGGTAAACAATAGAGTATTGACCAAGACACTGGTTATAATCTAGTTGTAATCACTTTTTCAAATATCTTTATATTTGTTAACTATTACTATGTAATCCAGTCACCCTGAACCTAGTGGCTTTTATGATTTAGGCAACTGGGCAAGCTAGGTTCTTTGTATCTGGTTCAAAGGCTCTTAAGAGGCCTTAGCTTCAATTAAAACAGCTTCCAAGCTCATTGCCATGGTTTTCATAACACATTGGTCTTTCACCCTGTGGACCTTTCCACAGGCCTGCCCCTCAACAAGGCAGTTGGCTGTTCCCAAAGTGAATGGTCCAAAAAAGAGTATATCAATATTCAGGTTGAAAGCCATTGCCATTTTGTAAGGTGATCTTGAAAGTGACTTCTTATCGCTTTTAATCTATAGTCTTGATTAAAAATGAATTGTTGACACAGTGGTGCATGCCTGTGATCCCGATGACTAGGGAATTTGAGGCAGGTTGATTGCAAGTTCAAGGCCAGCCTCAGCAACTCAGGAGACCCTATCTCAAAATAACAAGGGCTGGGATTGTAGCTCAGTGGCAAAGTAAAAGAGTGAAACAATAAATCCACTCTGCACTTAATTACACAAGCATATGCATACCAGAAGGTGAGGATTATTAGAAACTACTTTAAGGCCCTCTTATCAAACCCTGTTGATAAAGAATTGAGTATTTAGACACTAAAAATGTAGTTCAGTCTCAGAGCACTTGCCTAGCATGTGCGAGGCCCAAGGTTCGGAAAAAAAAAAAAAAAGAAAGAATTGAATAAATAAAACAGTTATTCTTGAACAACAATTGTTGTGTTCTCATAATTTTTATTTCCTTAGAACTAACATGGACATATTACTGAATCAATGATAAGTTACCAAGTGTACAAATATATCCTCTTGAGAAGAAGGTAGACATATTATAGACATCTTGCTCAGGATTAAGGTTGAATGCTATGCAAATAAAAATAAGCTTTGCAGATTAAGAAGAAAAAGCAAAAAATTAAATTTTGTTGGACTAGAGCTTATGGTTATATGAGAAAAATATGTCTTCTCCGAGTTGAAGAATGTCTGCTTTACTAAATGTCACATTTATTATTCAGAGAAGTAGCTTGAGGAAGTTCAGCTGATATGACAAAGAGAATGGGTTAATGGGAGATCCCAATACAAAAATGGTGAAATTCTAACTGGAAATCCCCTGAGGGTTTACAAATGAGGCAAAATAGTATCTCTCAGTCAATAAAATACAGCAGTCTCAAGAGTCTTCCTCACCTATGAAGGAAATTATGTGTATTTAAATATCATTTTAAATATTACCCACATTCCCATTATTCAAATTATGTGCTATGGAACCCACATGCCATGATGGAACTAGGAGTTCTATTTTAAACAAGCTCTGTGATTTTGGTCTTGTGATTTATTGATTTACAATTTAACCTTCCCTGGTATAAAATGTTTTTAAAATATTTGCTGACCTCATATTTTATTGTGCAAATTAAATGTGATAATAATATAAATGAGACACTTAAAATACATCCAGCATTTAAGTCTTTAGAGAGGTAGTGTATATTGTCCATAGACAGACCTTTAGTTATGTCAGAGATCTAAGAGTTCAGTGAAATTCTCTTACTAGTTATGGTTGATACATAGTTACTGCTCAACATATTATTTCCATTATCCCCTGTCTACAGAATAAGTACGAGATACACATATTTATGAAATATTAACCAATAAGTGTGCTAGATGTTCTACAGACACTATTGCTAATGTATAAACAACAATGAACGTTAGCACTTGTTTCATTTTCATTGAGTTATGATACTATTTCCATAGGCCTTACTTTAATGTTATACACATACCAACACATGAGGTGAAAAAGGTCATTTCTCCACTCTACATGTCTGGGAACTAAGACCTTTCAGAGATAAGGTAACATGCTTAAAATCATACACCTTCTCTAATGGAGAAACAAAACAGAATACAGAGAGATTATACAACAGTGAAGAGTTGCCATGTGATACCTGAGCAATGAGTCATCTAAATATTAAGGAGAGCAGGCCACACCATCTTAAAAATGTTTGTGCAAATGTACTGTGTCAGAGATCCCCGGAATTATGAAGGAGTTGCTGGAGATTCTGCATATTGTTGAAAGTTATTCAGGGTAGGAAACGTTGCAAGGTTCAAGCAGAGAGTCTGAAATTAGAACTAAATCCTTTGCAAAAGAAGTCACCATACAGAAGCAGATATGGCACTGGTCACAATGTGATGGGTAGGAAGGAGGCTGCTGAAAGAAGGGTGAGGGTCTGTCTGAACACTACCCAGACTCCAAAATATTCAATAAGGTAGATGCCCTTTGTTCATCACTGTCAATAGTCACTGAGTGTTTGCCTGTGTTTGGAAAAGAAATGGTACATCTATTCAATATATAATTTATTACAGCATCACTCATTACACCTCTCTTTTTTCTTAAAATATTTCATATGTCCTTAAAAACAGATGTGTGATTGTTCTGAAACTTTTTAAAAATTTTTTATTCTTTTTAGATATACATGACAGAATGTATTTTGACATTTTATACATATATGGAGTATAACTTTCCATTCTAAGTCTAATTCATTCTACTATCTTTCCTATTCTCATCCTCCTCCCTTTCCTTCATTTCCCTTTGTCTAATCCAATAAACTTCTATTCTCCACCCCACCCCCTTATCATGTGTTAGCATCCACATATCAGAGAAAACATTTGGTCTTTGGTTTGCGGGGATTGGCTTATTTCACTTAGCATGATATTCTCCAGTTCCATCCATTTACTGGCAAATGCCATCATTTCATTCTTCTCTATGGCTGAGTAATATTGCATTGTGTATACATGCCACATTTTCTTTATGCATTCATTGTTGAAGGACATGTAGGTTGGTTCCATAGCTTAGCTATTGTGAATTGAGCTGCTGTGGACGTTGACATGGCCACATTACTGGAGCGTACTGATTTTAAGTCCTTTGGTTATGTACCAAGTGTAGGATAAGTGGATCAAATGGTATTTCCATTCCAAGTTTTCTGAGGAATCTCCATACTGCTTTTCAGAGCAATTGCACCAATTTACAATCTCACCAGCAATGTATGAGTGTACCTTTTCCTCACATCCTTGCCAACATTTATTGTTACTTACATTCTTGCTTCTAGATGACCCCCACAGGGGTTTTCTACCTCTTTCTTTGCTAACCAATTAAAACAAGCTCAGTTATTTAGGACCCGATCCTCAAGAATGCATAGTAAGGTCTTTTAAATTGAACTAATGTTTCCCCTCCCTATACCACTCTTCCTCACCTCAGTATTAGATCAGACACACCTCAGACTTTAACTTGTTTTGTTCCTTGGATGTTAGTAGTTTTCTCCTCTATGACCACATTTTCTAGAATCCACACCATCCTCCAGAAACTATCCAGCTCTTTAGCAGGAATCTGTCTTATTCAGCTCTCTTTTGGCCTCAGCCAGGGTAGCTCATGTACTGCCCAAGAGAATAATCCCTTTTCCTGGATTGGACCCAGTCCTCATGACCTCTGACTAGTACTTTTTCATCTATTTTGCCCCTTAATATAAACTGATTCCAGATGTGTTCCGTATACCTGAATATGTCAGTTAGGACTATCTCTGGAATTAGCATCATTACTATCTGTACCCTGTCCTACAATGGTCCTAAATTAATTCCCTTCTGTAGCTAGTTGTAACAGCCAGTTCTCTTGACCCCCTGTTTAGCCTTAGGAGCATGTGTCATATGGTGCAGCCCCATTGATTGCCTAATCTGTCTATTATTTAATCCATATTAATGAATATCTAGCATATAAAAGATAGCTTTCCCTGTTCTTGCCGTTTTAGAATATTTCTTTCCTGAAATTCAAAATTTGATATATTGTATTTTAAATGATGTCTCTTAAGTCATTTTAGACCTCCTGTCAATAAAGTAATACCAGTAATCTCTTTAATGGAAAAAACATAGGAAAGTCTTTGAAAAGGACAAATAAGGTTTTTTTTTAACCTAATACACAGCATTCAGAGTTAAGAATCTCCTTATTTCAACAATTATGCAATTCTCATCTTGGCGATGATTTTAGTTTGGAAAAGCAATTGGAAGATGCTGCTAAAATATTTATAATGAAGTTTTCTTTCAGATTTATATTTGTTTCTTATAACAAGATAGTGGAAGTCTGATTCTTTAGGTTTCACATACACTATTAGTAACTGGAAATAAAACTCCCACTGTCTAATTTTTATCAGTTGCCTCTTTCCCCCAACAGGTTGTGAAATTGTATACAGTTGACCTTGCATAGAATTTCTTCTTGGATAGACTCTGGATGAGTTTTAGATATCTTTGACCCTCCAGAATGTGCTGGGTCCTCACTCATTTATGAGCCTCAGTTATTTGCCCTTGGGACTTTGGACATATCTACCTTATTAGGATTTCAGTAAGAAATAGCACACTGATACTCAGTGGTTAAGATTTTAATCAAACAACCATTTACAATGGTGTGGATGGGATTTAGGGAAATTAAAAAGTTATTGCAATGCTCAACACTCCTTTTAGAGGGTTATTTTCACTAACCTGAGACCTAAAGAGACCACAAACTGTTAGAGTCCACTGGAGAGCAGCAGCATAGGGGATGCCTTAGCATGGACAGTCTGCATCTACTCAGCAGGAAGGAGCCTGGGAGACCAAAGACATTAAGGGCAATAGTGTCTTCCCTTCCATTTCTTGCTCCTGACTCCCACAGATGACTCTCTAAAGTTCAGTTTTCCATGAATATAAGGAGAATGGAGAAACATGGGTCATGTCTCTGTGGGGCAAAGAAATTATATCTCATGACCCCTTGGAATACACCTGTGTTCACCTGATTGCATTTTATCTCAGGTCTCTTGTGCTTTGTCTTTCTGCCTCCCTAACCATACTAAGAAACCTAAAAAAGTAAGAAAATAAGCCTTATTTCATTTAGATATCCCCAAGGTTTTGCATTGTGCCCAACACATAGTAGGCACTAAATAAATATGTGCCTATGTCTCAATGAACATACATTTTCTTCTATTTTTAAAAGTAATATGAGAGTTGTAATTCAAAATGAGGATGAGGTCATTTTCAAAATATTGCCCTTTTCTTCCCTGTAAGCTGTTCAGATAAACATTATTTTCCAGGTAAGAAAATCAATAACATTTCCTAAATTTATGGGAGGGACTTTTTAAGTAAACTTACATTATTTCAAATAGTGTTTTAGTGAGACAATGGACTGAGTCAACATGCAAGATACTTGGTGGTTAAACTGTATTTATATAATGTTTAAAATAGGATTTTTTTAAGTCTATTGACTCAAAGCTATTATCTTTGATGATGATCTTTCCACTCCCACTGACTAAATACCAAAAAGCTTCTTGTATATATTAGTTTGAGGGAAATTACCAACACAATTCTTGGCTGGTAATATAAAGTACTATAATTACAATTTAATGCTTCTCATTGATTGTGTGTGACTCCATGTCTGCAATTATATATTCAATACTCTCTCATTTCCTATGAATTGTAAGAAAGACTTTTATTTAAAGTGTACTTGGTCCAGATGTCCTATGGACACTCTTCAATTTTTCATATTACATGGAAAATTTCAGCAGAAATTAAACATTAAAACTTAAGCAGAAAAAAAGGACGATAGTTATTGCCCATTAGCAGTCTGATTTTCTCACTAGGGGGGAAAACAACAACAACAACAATTATATATATGCAAAAACCATGTGTTTCCCTGTTTCTAGAACCTAGATTTCAAAATCATGAGTTAAAAACTATTTGTGGGAACTTTCTACATTTATAGTTTTAGCAAATTGTTCATCCTGGGCCCCAGATTTTTAATCTGTAAATTGAAAACTTTCTAGCTACAGGGAATGACTGACTCTAAGAATTTAAAAAGATAACAAAATGCTTCTTGCATAGTATAACCAAGAAGTGGGTCTGATTATTTCTGATTCAGTTTAAAAGGAGTTCTTGAACTGAGAATATTTGACTTAAGAACTTGTGGGCTATGAGGACAGACAGTGACTGGCCATTTGCATGCTCTGAGAATCATGCCCTCTGCTTCATATGGTTCTTTCCCTGCCCCAGTTACATTTCCTGCGCACATGGACTAGTCAGTGGTGCGGATTTGGGGAGGCAGGAATCCAAAACCCCACTGCATTGTGCTCTGCTTTCTGGTATTCTCTGAAAACCCTCGCTGTTTTAACTTCCTCAGATTTCTGGCTCCTTTTCTTTCAACTATGTAAAATAACCAGTATTCCCACTTCCTGGACTTGCCAACTCTCTCTGAAAGTAATTTGGGGCAATAATTATGGATTTTTTTTAAATATATCAGAAGTCATTGTTCTGTTGTACCTGACAAACAATATCTGAAAATCTTTGTTTCCCATAATTGTATTTGTGTGAGGCAAAAATGGTTCCTTTTACTTCATCTGGGCTTAATATTCCAATACACACGATATAGGATAAAGGAATCCATGTCAGCCTGGATTCCTGAGGACACTACGGGGCATCATTCTTTGTAGCAAAAACCTGCTAACCTCTAGGCTCTGTTCTATGAGCAAGAAATAATATTGCTTTGTTTTGTCAATAAAATAGTAAGTATTAGGCACTATAAATCACTTGGTCCTTCTAACATAGATACTGTGGGAAATGGTGTTAGTTGTGGGCATTGCTTTTCACACACCTTTCTAATACTGGGAAAGTAAAAGGAAGGAGCAAGATGTGTCTCTTCTTTTTCCCTGAGTCTAAATGCTCTTCAAGTGATGTCATTTATTTTTTCAGATGTTTTTCAACACCTGGCAAAGTTGTGCGCATCTATGATCCCAGCAATTTGGGAGGCTAAAGCAGGAGGATTACACATTTGAGACTAGCCTGGGCAGCTTAACAAGACTCTGTCTCAAAAATAAGAGAACTGGAGATGTAGCTCAGTTGTAGAGTTCTCCTGAGTTCAATCCTCAGTATCATAAACACACAAAAAAGTTTTAAGTATCACTTTTTTTCTTATGTAGCAAAGATCTTTACCAAATCTAGTAAAATATTACCCACTGTATACTACACTTGTATTCTCAACCATTTACTCCTAAAGGAAATAAACTTAGCTCTCAGGAATACCTTCAGAATAAATACTACCAGAAAGTCAACTTGACGAGGACTGATACCAACACTTGGAAGGATCAAGCAGATTCACAAGGAACTTAAGTGCTTTCAAACACAAAGCATAATATATTTCATTATAAGACAACAAAATCTAGAATCTTTATAACACAGTATCAATGCATCAAGCATACAATAAAAACTACTACACTTCAGAATAAAAAAGAATATTTATAATCACAAAGAAAAAGTCAATATACACATAGAGGTGATATAGGTGATAATATCCATGAACCAAGTCTTTAATTCAACTATTTTAAATGCTCTCAGATTTAAAGGGAAAATGGACATAATGAATGAGTAGAAATGAGAACTAGGCAGGGAGATGGAAATTATTAAAAATGATCAAATATAAATGTTTTATAAATCTAAGTACTTAGGATGTAGCCAACATTTTGTTAGTACTACCTAAATGTTTGTTAAATGAAAATATCCAATTTCTTTTTGCCTTTCTTCAGGTTGATAAGATTTTATATTCCTCTTTATAAAGAGGAAATATAGCTGTGTCTTCTGTCTTATTCTATTTCCTTTAATTTTGTGGTCAGCTTCATGATAAAATAATTTATTTATTTTTTAAACCCAATGTAAGGGCTCCTATTTAATAAAGAAACACCCAACTGATCATCTTTTATAAACCAATGCTCTTAGTCATAACACATTGTTCAGAATTTACACTCACTTATTCACCAAACAATGTTTTTTGATTAATTACTGAGTCCTAGGCACAGTGTTAGGAGACAGAAATGTACTTATGCTGCTTACATTTTATTAATGGAGAACCAAAATGTAAGTATATAAAATAATATACATAATTATGTGTCTAAAATATGTGTATTATATACATGTTATATAATATGCATACATACAGAATATATACATATATAAAATATACATAATTTTAGAAATTTGTAAGGTCAATAAAGGACATAAAAAAGGACATAAACTAATATGGCTGGCAGGAAGTTGTGAGAGATTGTCAATTTTGTCATCAGAGACACCCTATTGTAGGCAGTGATATTCCATCTGGGACTTCAATTTCATGAAGAGACAGATATGAAGACCTGGGGGAAATACACCCACTGAAGGAATGGGGATGGTTCATGCTACGAAAAAAAAAAAAAACTACTGAGCCATATTGCTCTAAATAGTCAAAGTTCCAATCAGGAAAAGATACTATTCTGGTTATCTTAATAATTGTGAATTAATTTTGATATTGGTTAATCATGTGGTAGAAGAGTAAATAAGCAAAATTTAATTTCTGTATTATCACAGAAATAGTCACAGCAGAAGGCAGCTATGATGCCTACAATAGTCATAACCAAAATAGGATTAAAATAAGTTCAAGATCTGGAAGAAGGGCCACAAAAAGATGGAGATATGATTTTTGAGGGAAGAGCACTGTGTGGTTGGTACTAGAATCTCTGATGAGCATCATAAGGCTGATTCAGGGAACACGAATAAACCCTGGAAAACAAAACCAATTGCCACTGCCAGAGAAAAGAAGTTTCAGCAAGATAACACTGACACAAATTATAAGCAAACAGAAAGAACTTGTCTTCCTCCCTCTTTCAGTTTTCCATTGCTCCTTCACCTCGTGTTGGCACTGTCAGACTGGGAGCCAGCTAGTAAAGCAGAAATATGGTTTGCATAGTCACAGCACAAGTTGAGAATATAGTAGCTTAGTAACCAAGATGTTGAGGCAAAGTGCACATAAGGAAACGCTATTTTAGCATCCTGTTCGTATTGCTCATATGAAATAGATGAAATTATGAACAATTGTCAAAGAGTGCATATCTTGATTCTGTAAGTCCAGATAGAATGGGAAGATAAGAGGTCTTAAGCAGTATATGAGATTTGATTTATACATGGAAACAATAATAGATTGCTACAGGAACAGTAGATTGGGAAACACTAAGAGGAAAATACTCTAGAGGCAAACACTGTAGGCCATATGTTAGCTGGCTTTTTATCTCTGTGACCAGAATCCCACAGAAGAACAACTTAGACAAGGAAAAGTATATTTTGACTTGTGGTTTCAGAAATTCAGTTCATGGATGACAGATTCCATTGCTCTGGGCCATAAGTGAGGCAGAACATCAAGTCACAAGGGCTTAGAGTAGAAAAATTACACAGGTCATGGCAGCTGAGATGTAGAGAAGGAGTTAGGGGACAAAATATATTCCCCAAGTGTATGCCCCCAGTGACTTACTTCCTCTGCCAACAATTACCACCCAGTATGGTAGTCTTTTAAAATTATTAATCCATCAAAGTGGTTTCATTCACTGATGAAGTTACTGCTCATTTAATCTCTGAACATTCCTGCATTAACATAGGAGATTTTGAGGGACACGGCATATGCAAACCACAACAGCCTCCAAAACCATATGTCCATTTCACAATGCAAAATGCATTCAGTCTATCTCCAAGAGTACACATATTTTAATAGTTCCAGTATTGCCCAAAAGTCCAAGTCCAAAGTCTCCTCTGGAGATTTAATTCTAACCTTTGGCTATGATTCCCTGTAAAGATCAAAAGCAAGTTACCTATATCCAATATACAATGGCACAGAATAAACATTTCTAATCTAAGATGGAGGGATAAGGTCTTAGAAAGAAGGGATGGGAAAAAAGCAAGTTCAAAATCCGGCTGGGAAAAGAAGTTCTTTAGCTCCATTTTCATATCCTGGGGCACATGGTGATGAGCTGTGAACTCAAGAATTAGCCAGGCCCCCTTGGATCACAGCTGCAGTGCTCTCTTAGTGCCTAGTGGCTGAGCATAGTATGGTGAAACGTCCTGGAGATATAGCTTTCTAGGCACCTCTACATGAGCAGGGTATCCCCAAATCTATCAAATGAATTTTCACATCTATACTCTGGAGCCTGCAGTGGTTATGGTCTTGCCAATTCTAGAGACGTCCTCAAGTCATTTTTCCTATTATCTCTGTACAAATCACTAATCTTCTCTGAAATGGTGGTAATCTCTTCAACAACCAAGTCTTCCTTGACCCCAATTTCATATGTGCTTCTCTGGCCAAGGTGAAAGTTTTAAAATCCTTCCACTCTGGATTCTGCTTCTGATTATCACAGTAAACTTGACTAAAAGCTACCAGCAAAACCCATGTCATCACCTGAATGCCGAGTGGGGTTAAAGTTTTCTTTGGAATTGGTTCTTCACCTTTAAATTTAGCCTCACAGAAAGTTGTGGGACCTGGGCAACAAAATAGAGACAACTTCTTTGCCAGAATATAATATGAATAGCCTATAGTATAAATACCCTGTTCCCCTCTGAAATCTTAAGAATGGAGACAGTAAAGACTATTTTCATATCAGCTTTCTAGTCTTCTGAGTTCCCATCGAAATTGCTTATTAAGCTCTGCTTACAACATTGCAAGTTCCAAAGGCTTCTAAACCACATGGTCACATTAGCCACAGTCATGACCTCACTCTTGCTACCAGTTTCTGTGTTAGTCAGCTTTTTGTCTGTGACCAAAATACCTAAGAAATTAGAGGACATAATGTATATTTTGGCTCATGGATTCAGAGGTTCAGATTGGCTGACCCCATGATCTGTGCTCGAGGTGAGACAGAACATCATGGCCAAGGTCATGCAGGGGAAAACTTGCTCAGCTTATGACAGCTGAGAAGCACAGAGAGAAAATGAAGAGCCAGAAGGACAAGAGAAAATGACCAAGGGCCTATCTTCAGGGTCCCAACTTCACCAACCTACTCATAGTTACCATCCAGTACAGTAATCTTTTTATAGTATAATCCATCAAGTGAAGCAATCCACTGATTAGATGAGAACTCTCGGAATCATTTTACCTCTGAACATTTCTGCATTAACATAGGAGATTTTTAGAGACACTGTATATCACAGCAGTCCAGGTAGAAAATAAGAACAGCTTCCACCTGAGTCTTAGCAGTAGAAACAAAGAGAAGTGAACAGATTGGAAATACATCACATAAATTGCCGTGGAATTAGATGGGGAAGGTGGAGGAGGAGAAAAAGCAAAGATGTTCCCACTGTTTTTTTTTAATTTGAGCAACTATTGGATATAGGTCATACTTGATGGGATGTTGAAAGGCTGGTAGGAGAGATCTATTTTGGATATGTTGTACATTTAAGGAAAGAGTTTGATTGACAACTGAGTATATCATTCTTGAGGTTAAGGAATTTAGCTAGCTACAGAAAAAATGTTTGGAGACCTGGGCATCCTGATGATAAAGTCATGTTAATTGATGAATCACTTATAAGTTCTTTGGTGTACACAGAAAGAAGAAAGCCAGGTCAAGCTCAAAGACTTTGGAGAATCACAAGTTAGGATACTAACACAAGGGAGCAAAGGAGTAGTTGAAAAGAGGTGACCAGTGGGATAAGAAAAAACATCAGGAGCCTGTGATTTCAAAGAAGATGGAAATAGCATGAACATTAAAAATGATGAAGTGCTGAAAGCCTTAAAACCATGGGTCTAGAGTGTGATAGGCTGAAAGATTTCTGAAATCTTTGACAACAACAGTTTAAGTGGTCACAACAAAAGGCAAATTGGAGTTGTAGACTAGAGTTGACAGTGAGGGAATAGGGACAGCAATTACAGACTACTTTTTCAGAAAGTTTTTCACTGAAGGTCACAAAAGATAAAATACAGCAGTTGTCAGCAAACATAAACTTTAAGAAGAGGATTCCCCACCCACCTCTCTTTTAAACCAAAAGATAGTCAAGATTGTTTACAGATTCATTTGAACAACTTCTATAAAGAGGTAAAATTTGAGGTTGTGGAAAGATGGATGATTATTCAAAAAGTCTTTGAAATGTCCAAGGTGGAAACCATCTTGAGAAGCAGCGGAGGCATTGTCTTTTAATAGGATAAGGGACATCTTCTCTTTGAAATCAGACACAGGTCTCAAAGCATTAGAACAAAGTAGGTCAGTTTACAGCTTTATTAGTAAAAAGGTGAAACTATTTTCTCCAACTGCTTTTAATATCTCAACAAATGAGGCAAATAATCGGTGAGGTTGAAGAATGGGAAAGAGGGTCTTGTAAGTTTGAGAAGGGAACAGATGTGAAATAATTACTTGAAAAGGACGAATGTCGTCTAGAAATGGGGCAAGATTATGAGTAGTGAGGTACCTGAGTAGGAGGATGGACCCATTTGCAAGAAATGGTGTTGGTTTAAGGGGGAACCTGCAAATAGGATTGCTTGGGTGCACCACAAAATTCATGATTGCTTATGCAGCACTTCTGCGAAATCCCTCATCTCAGGAAATAGCATCATAACATAAAACACTCATTCAAGCTGAAGACTGAAGAATCTGCTCGTTCCTTTACACCCTTCATGTCTAATCCGTCAGCAATTCCTGTGGACTTTGTCCTAAAAATAGATCACAAATGTGACCATATCTTCCTACCTGCACTTTGCCTCCTCCCATGAAGTCTCTGTCTTCTCTTGCCCTGTTTGTTAGGAAAACCTCCTGGTTCTCTGATTCCATTGCTGGGCCACAGAGAAATCAGAGAGTTGAGTTTACACAGATGAGATGATACCGTTTTGTGCAGCTCAACATTTGACAATATTTTCTACTATACTTGGAATAAGAATGGAATGTCTTTCTGTGGATTTTAAGGCCACACATTGTGCCCTTTCTGCCTGACCCTCTAAATCCATCCCTTCTCAGCCCTTTCTTCCCACTTAATTGTAGCCACCTTGGCCTTCACAAAGCCACAAGTTCAGACCAGCCTGAGGCCTTTGCTATTCCATCTGCCTAGAATACACTCCCCCGAAATATACAAAAAATTACCTCCTGAAATAAAACTTCTCTGATCCCTTTATATAAAACAGGCAGTTCCCACCAAAATCTCTCTCCTTTGACCTACTTGAATTTTCTTGAGAGTGCTTATTAATATATGAATTTGACATCATTTGAGCTTTCTTGTTAAAGATTGGTTGATGTCCCCCAGTGAAATGTAACAAGTCTAAGGATTTTTTTTTCCCTATCACTATAACCCCCTTTGTTACTGGACACACAAGCAATTTTATACACAAATTTATTCAAATTGATATTCTTCTGTGTATTTTACACATAATATGTCAAGTGAAAGAGCTGGAATAAAATCTAAATTCTCCTCATTTCCTCTAATTATGTGCCATGGGCAGATTATCCCAGTTTGTAATTATATATGCAATTATTACTTTATGTGGATGTTTGTGAAATCCACAAGAGCAAGAGACCTGTCTGTTTTGTGCACTGATGTATCATCCTTACTTTTTGCAATGACTGAAATGTAGTATGTGCTTAATAAATATTTATTGAATACTTGAATGACTAAATTCAAGAATGTGTAAATGAAAAATGGATATTTCTCCATTTGTAGGGAAATGAGAAACCTTGAATCATAAGTTCCCTAACCCTCTCTACAGGGCTGGACTTGGCTCTCTAAAGCTAGCTATGAATATACTGCCCTCTCATGGTTCACTTCAGACTCAATTAGAAGAAGAAGAAGAAAAAAAAAAAACAGACTGGATCTATTCTTTTATCATGTAAATCTGATCCAGGGATCTGTGCTCCAAGATAAGGATGTGACCAAAAATAACCAATAGGGGTATTTTAGGCTTGTGGGTGAAAGTTCCCACTGTGGATATAGCAGGTAATAAGACTGTACATTGACAGGACAATTGTAAGGAAGCCTACTGTGCGTAAGGTTCAGGCTGCATGATTTTAAAATGCTTTCCAGATTAAGACTTAAAAGGACCTTGACTGTGGAATTTCAAAATTAAAGATGATCAGAGTAATGTAAGGAGTCCCAAGGAACCTGCTTATCTTGCTTTTCACACCCACATCAGTAGAGCTGGGAAGAATCAAATAATCAATGCTACAAAAGTGACTTTGAAGAGTGGGGATGTGTCTGAGTTCTGGGATTGGGGTGAGCTGTGGGGGAGAGTGTGGAGGTTTTGTGCATTCTGAGTTGTATACTTCTTACCCCCAGGGAAGTGGTGTTTAAGTTTTCCGCCTCCATTTCTCTGTCCAATAATGTGACCTGCATTGATGGTGCTCTCAGAAGGGAAAGACAGAGAAAACAATGGTTGAAACAGCCAATTTTGTAATTCAATCATTTGCATTTGTATAGCACCTTTTTTTCTCTAAGTAACCAGGTTCTTGCCCAAGGTAGATCATTCCAGAAGAAAAGGTCAGTTTGTTTTTGACATCATGGGCATCTGCATCTTTGGTACCTCTCTGTCTCTAAGGAATGACCTACCCCTTCTTGCCTTTGCCTCCCTGTAAACCCTTGCTCTCCTCTCCCCACACCACAAATAAAATAATTGCATTACTTCTGAATATGATGTGATCCTTAAAGGTCAGCTGATCAAAATATTTGTCTGAAGCAGATGCCCTGCTTCATTTGAAAGTATGGATTAGAGGGCACAAACTTTATAAAATATATATTTAAAACTTGTGTAATTCAGTGAAAGTGCTGAAGTGCAGATTCTTAGTTTTAATGAGATGACCTGATGATAGGGAACATAGGTTCTGAGGCTGAGGTCAGGGATCATGGTTTTAGCAAGCACTCAGGGTGACAGATATTCCAAGATTCTTTCATTTTATTTATTACTTGTTTATATATATTGAATTTATGAACTATTTTAAACTTTCACAAGCTAGAAAATAATTAAAAAGACCTGTTAGTCTATTTAGATTTAGCACAAGTCTTTTTTTTTTTTTTTTTTTTTTTTTTTTGCCATGTAGAGATTGGATAAAATTGGTAGGTATTACAGGTATATATAAAACCTCATACTCATTCTATGATATTCCTTTTCTCCCTAGAGCAAACCAATACCCTAAATTTCTTACATGGTTTATATATAAGAAAAAAATTATAAAAATTTTATTTAAGCATAATATCATACATAAAATTACAGAAAATTAGTATAGAGCCAAATGAATTTCACAAAACAGTATCCAGAATGCAGGAAATACAGAACATTAGGAGGAGCTCTCTGAGGCTCTTGTCCCAACTGATAACTTAGGGTTGTTTGTACTCCCAAATTCTTCCTGATAGGGTCTTAAACTCTGTTCTTAAATTTTGCCAGTCTTGGGTCCTCTATTATGTCTTTACAAGTTTCTCTGTGTGTGTGTGTGTGTGTGTGTGTGTGTGTGTGTGTATGTGTGTGTAATAAACTGTGGGTTTATTACTGTGGTTTTAGGCTTATAAAATAATTAATAGGAAAGTATAAAATATGTAGTTCCCTTGTACCTCCCACCCCAGTTTCTTCTCTTAATGTTTTGCATCAGTGTAGTACATTTGTTACAATTAAGGAGCCAATATAGATATATTAGTGTTAGAGAAAGCCTGTCCTTATCTAGGTTTCACTTTTCGCATTAAGAAGTTTCTGGTTTTGATCAATGAGTATTGGTATTCACACACCATTGCACTACCCTACCCATAGTTTCACTACCAGTGAATCCACTGTGATTCACCTATTCATCTCTCCTTCTCTCCCTTCCTACCAGCCTCTAGTAGTCATTGATCTTTTCACCATGGTTTTCTTTTTTTTTTCACAATATCATATATAAGAGATGATACAGTATAATCTTTACAGATAAGCATTTAAGGTTTGTCAGTGTCTCCTTGTGGTTTGATGAAACCATTTGATTATTCATCAAATGAATAATGGTCTGGTGTATAATATAGCAGAATTTGTTCATCCATTGAAGGACATTTTGGTTTCTTCTAAGTTTTGGCAATTATCCATAAGACTGCTTTAAACAGTCATGTGTAGTTTTTGTATGGATATAATAAATTGTTTTCAACACAGTTGGAGACGATTGCTAGATCACATGTTATGAGGACACTGAATTTTGCAAGATGCTGACAAACTGTCCCCAACTGATAATGGCATTGTTCTCCAGCTGTGACTGAGAATTCCTTTTTCCCCACATCCTCACCAAGAACCATGTCTGCATTTTTGCTATCCTAGTAGGTGTGTAGTAGATTCTCATTGTACTTTATTCTTGCAACTTTCTAGTAATGAAGGACATTAGGTACCTTTGCCTCTGCTTGCAGCCTGTATATCTTCTTTGATGAGATGTCTGAATCTTACACCCAATTTTAATTGGGTTGTTTGAGTTCTTGTGTATTTTAGGCACTAATCCTTCATCAGGTCATTCTTTTGCAAATATTTTCTCCCTGTTTGTGGCTTTTCTTCATTCTCAGTGTCTTCTCATAAAGCAGATGTTTTTTCATTTTAATGAAACCCAATTTCTCATTTTTTTTCTTTCATAGATTGTGTTTTAGTATTGTATTTAAGAAAGCAGCTTCAAGAATAAGCCACCTAGATTTTCTCTTATTTACTGTTTAGGGCTTTTGTAGTCTATAATTTTGCCTTTAGGACTATGTTTCATTTTAAGTTAATTTTTGTGAAGGGTGTAATGTTTGAGTCTAGTTCCTTCCTCCCTCCCTTCCTGCTTATGGATGTCCAGTTGTTTCAGCTCTACTCATTGAAAGGCTAACCCTTCTCAAATGAACTGTCATGGTTATTTGATTGTCTTTAGTAGGATCTTTGGACCATCCAAACATTTTCCATTATAACTGAAAACTGATATTTTTTCCCACAAAGATACTTCTGGTCTCTAAAGCTTGAGATTCATTATAATGCATAAGTACACCTGGGTTTAATGTGAAGAACCACATTTCAAGGATGAGCTTACATGAAGTGTAGATCATGAAATCAAATACCCTAGAGCTGCAAGGCATGAGCTCAAGTTCTTGATCTAAAATTTACTATAAATCTTGGGCCAATTATTTGATGCTTGTTCCTTAATGTATGCCCTGAGGATATATGCATGATCAATTTCATGTATTTTGATAAGGATTAAATGGCATAGTGCATGCAAATTGCCTGATGAATAATAGATGGTGTGCAAAATATTGTCTTTTAATGTTTTATATTTATTATTGATTGTGAAAGAAAACATGTGGTCTTTTGATAAATCAACTATAAATAAATGGGGAATATTTATAAGTTGCCGCAGTCTTGGCTGGGCACAAGATCACGAGCCACTCACAGCTTTGTAGATTCAAACAGCAATTCTTTATTCCCGAACTCACACAGGCCTCTACACACGTTCTGGGGAAATCCCAGTTCTGCTGCCGCCTAATTCACCTACTCCAGGAGGCTTTTTTCCAAATACATTCTGAATCTCAGGAGAACTCCAGGGAACTCAAGCAGCAGGAACGCCCTATTCCCAGCAGCAATAATCTTCAACCTGGAACTTCCCTAAAACCCATATTGTCTTAAACTGGGAACGCCTTAAACTTGTCTTAAACCAGGAACGCCCTAAACCCAAGGAGCGGGATACTTCCTCAAACCTGCAGGATACACCCTAATCCTGGATCCACCCTTGTCCTTGAGCAGGGTCACCTTTCTCAAACACACATGCAATGTCAACAGCGAAATTCCAAGGCAAGTCCGTTTAACATGGGGTACGCTGGCAAGGAAATTTCGATGTGTCATTCCTACTTGGCAATGGCCCTCAGCAATAAGTAGCACATCTTCCCCCAAGAAATATTATCCCAGAAATATAGCAGTTTTGCCATCTTTTCATGCCAAGGAGGATTCCCTACAAATATCTCAACAAAGACCTTGGCTCATTTCAGAATTTCCATTACCTCTAAAACTACTCATAATCCCAAATAAAAAACTTTATTTTCCACCATTTCTCAAGACTACTCATCTCCTTTTCTTCAAAATTTGTGTAGTAAATCAATTTTCAATTCTGTCATCTAGCTATAAAACATAATAATCCATGGCTCTCCCCACCTGTTCAGTTTCCAATGCTAGCAAAAATTTTGCCTTGGCAATGTCTGAATACTTTCCCAGTTTGTTAAATCCACTGCCTTAACTGAATCTGCCATCTATTTTACCTATTAGTTTTCTAGTAGCTCTGGTTTTTATTATCTCTTCCTTTAAAATATATGTTTTTCACTGTTGCTAAATGGAGATATATATTTACATAAAACAAAAACCTAAGTATTTTACTCTTCACTCATTTGTCTCCTACTCTTTATATTATATTGTTTTTTATATATCCTGTGTCTAAATTATCAGGAGTCGTCTCAGAGTGGTCCTGTCTAGCTACAGCCCAGCACAGTGGGTAACTTATCTGCACTGTAGTACTAATAATTTCCCATCCCAGAAAATGTCTCAGTACCTTGAGTATTGGTCTCCCTCAACACACTGAATCAGATTCTGCTGGAAGATTCAGGAAACTACATTTGGACAGAGACTGCCGGTAAATCTTGTCACAAAGACGTGTTATATCCACTGTATTGAAAGTATATGATATAGGTTTTTTGCATGATACAATTTTCTTGCATGTTCAATTTTCATCATACTTGGGATTGAATTCAGGGGCACTTTACCACTGAGCTACATCCCTAGCCCTTTCATTTTTTTTTATTTTGAGACGGGGTCTTGCTAGATTGGTAAGAGTCTTACTAAGTTGCTGAGGCTTTGAACTCGCCATCCTCCTGCCTTGGCCTCCTAGTCACTGAGATAATAGATGTGAACCAATAATTTGGTTTTTTAACATTTTTCTCATTAAAAAAGAAAATCTTACTCCTTTGGCATTGAAAGCACTGTATTATTTGTTTACCCTCAATTTTTGGATCTCATTTCATTGACTATGTGAATACAGTGTCTAATTGCATTCTTGTATAAGGGTAATTTGCTTTTGTTTTTCCTCCAATATTTCCAAAATAAAAAAAGTGTGTGTACATACATACACACACACACACACACACACACACACACACACACACACACATACAAATATACATTATATGTACATATATCTAAATTACATGTTATGGAGTTGACCTATATATTAAAGACTATATCAATCTGAATATTAAGGCAGCAAAAGCTGGCTATTTATTTTGGCATGCATTAATCATTTTAATTGGTTTCTTAGTTTTATTTGTCTCTAAATTTGTATCATTAGATTTTTTTTCCTGAAAATTATAATTTTGTCTCTGTGTGTGTGTGTGTGTGTGTGTGTGTGTGTGTAAAACAAATATATACATATAACAGATCTCACATTTGGTTCTTTTTCTCATGCATAGTCTTGGCGCTTTATATTTCCACAAGAAAGATTTGGGTGAATTATATTTTAGGACAAGGCTAAAAATATGTTAAATCCTCTAGTGAGTCCTTAATTCATATTTATTTTAAGATCTTTCTCATAAGACATTTGCTTATAAGCTATGTATTGGCTTTGCAAAAATAATTTGAGGATTTTGGAACCAAAGGCAGTGATTAATCTCAATCTAATTTGGGCAATGTCTTCATGGTAATTTAGACAATAGTCATTTTCCTATAACACGTAAGTGTGTCTATGGGCTCTGGCTCTGAATAACATGAATGAGTAAATGCTTCATGGATTACTAAAATAGAAAAAGCCATAAGTGAGTTTTAGGCCCCACATTTATTTAGTTGTCTATTTATTTAGTTGAATGATTTAACAAATATTCATTGTGTGTGTGAATGAGTGTGCGTGTGTGTATGTGCTGATAGTGTTGTGGGCATTAGTAATGCAATGATAACTGCTGTATAACTACTCTATGACTATGACCTGTTCTCAGATACAATGGATGAAAAACAATTACAAGAAGTACAAATTTTATCAGAATTACATGGAAAATAAGTAAGTATCTGGACTTGGTTCTGTTTCACAGGTAAATCCTGGTTTCTTCCCATATCTAGTTCTAGTGACTGTGAAAAAGAATGGTAATGTGTCATTCACACTGGGACACATTTGAGATTCAGAGCTACCAAACACATATACACCTTACTCATGAATGTACAAATTCATGAAATATTCACTTACTGCATCAAATGGATATTGGAAAACTTAAAATATTTCCAAACAAAAATTGTTATGAGTAAAATTTTTCCTCAAACACATGTACATTTATAAGTATATTGAGTTTCTAAGTTACATATTATATCAATAATCTAAAAATTAAAGATTAAATCAGTAATCTCAGTTTTAAAACACCATTAGGTGGATAGTTATTTTGGTGTATATCCATAAGTTTAATTGGTTCTTTTATTTTATTTTTTTCTAAAATGGTACTACTTTTTTTTCCTAAAGAAGTGTTATATTTTTCTCTCACAACAGCCTTGCCATTTTAAGAAATTTTGAAATATATTTTGATTAACCTCAAGGTTGTGTTTTCATTGATGTCCACTTAAATTGTATCTTTAATAGGCAATGATATTCTCTGGGCACAGTGGTGCATGCCTGTGTTCCCAATAGCTTGAGAGGCTGAGTCAGGAGCATCGCCAATTCAAAGCCATTCTCAATAAAAGCAAAGTGCTAAGCAACTCAGTGAGACCCTGTCTCTAAATAAAATACAAAATAGAATTGGGGAAGTGGCTCAGTGGTTGAGTGTCCCTGAGTTCAATCCCCAGTACCCTCCCCACATAAAAAAAAATAGGCAATGATGTTCAAATTCTCTTTCTAAAATGCTGAGAAAGTTCATAAAGCAGAATATTCTGCGGAATAGAAGACAGTCTCAATCCTAGTATGTGTTTTGAACTATTTAAATATTTTATCATAAATAATTTTACATTTTGTCTCTTGCCTCCCTTGAATTATACATCTTCTCCAAGTATTTATATGCAAACAGCTCATCAAATAAACTACATATTTAATATGTTGACTTATAAACATAAACTGCTACAATAAGTTCTGTTGATTTTACATAGACAATAATTGTATCATAATGAAAGTAGTAGATCTATTAAAGAATCAAAATAATTGGATTATTTGAAAGCATGGTTTTAGAACAGCAGAAGTAGTAGTAAACTTTTATACCATTTGATCTCTTGTTATTTAATTCACTCAATTCTTCCATCATATTTTTAAAGATATGAATCAAATTCTTGCTCTTTGAAAACTTTGTTTCCTGTGATTGGAATTTGCTGAAAGTTTTAATAGCTATTATTTTTACTGTTGTCCTTACTGAATACTTCTTGTCTACTTATTTTTTGCTCCAAATACTACCAAAATTTAGAAGTGTAGCTTATAAAACTACCTTATACCATGGGCTTGAATAAATATTTATTCAAAGCATCTGGCTTAAACATTCCAAAATCAAATTCACTCTATGGTAACAAAAGAAAGCACATACTTATACCTGTCATGTGCAGAATTTCATTTGTTTGTTTTATTAATAATTTTCAGTTCAAAAGGTATATAATTCAGCTATTTATAATTCCAAATGTGACTTAAAATATATATGTTTGTACATTTAAGCAAGCACAGATTCTGTTTCCACCGATAAGCTGTCTTATTTGGCTTCAGTAAAGAATTACATGTGAATCACAACCTATTCTACCTATGTAGTTGCTAATTTGAAAATAACAATTTTACCCTGATTCTATGCTGTAACAAAATTTACATCCATATTGACACTGTGAAAACAAAACTTAGGGCTATTATCCTTAATGGTGGAATTTAAAATATATTTAGAAGAGCACTCCCTAACATATGTCAGTTTCAATAAAATGAAATTCTAAAGCTTTATTTTGGCCAAATAATTGAATTAAATTTTAAAAATAACCATTTTTGCAGTTAAGTTATTCTCTATTTGAAGCCTGTTATTGATAAAAAATGGCATAACTTGGGCAGGGAAGCGGGGCATGTGGAAGAACTAGGAAACTAAATTTACCAAATCCTTCTATGTCCATGAATCCTGCTTTTATACATAATTATAAAGTACTGATTAAAATAGTAATGGTACAAGCATCAGTAGAGTAAAGCAAGCGGATTTGGGGATGAAGAAATGGAGGGAAAGGGAAGATATTGGGAATGTGATTGATCAAATTATGTTATGTGAATGTATAAATACGGCAAAATGAATCCCACAATTATATATACTTATAAAATAAACCAATACAACATAAAATGCTATGAAAGCAAAAAGTACACTGGCAAATAAATTGGCATAACTTAGCTGTTTAAGGAATAAAATATGAAATTAATTCAGAACAGTTGTTTGATCTAAGTGTAAAGTCATGCTTCAAAGAGTTATATATAAACACATTTTAGCAACTGCAAATGTTAAAACATTACTTTTTGAAAGAGCTTGCTTTAGGTAACTAAGAATGTTTGAAGTATGTGCTCCTTCTTTTTCAAGCAGATTTGTTTCTTCTGCTTCTCATGTGCTATGATGGATATTCCTATGAGACTCAGAAAATGGTAAATATTAATCAATTTTTGTACATATTGCAAATTATTCATTGTGTGATTTATTAAAATAAAAATTCATTTTCATTAAAAATGAACTTTAATTTTCTAGCTTATTCTTCAGAGTTTGTTAAAGTCAAAAATAATCACAAACCAAAATATGAATTACAAAGTCATAGAATTACAACTTTTAATGCGAATTTTAAAAGTTGTACAATTATATGTTAATTCTGTTTTTTTTAGGAGCCTCCATAAATTTACATTTCTACCAA
The DNA here is from genome assembly GCF_964194105.1 of Spermophilus citellus. Lineage (NCBI taxonomy): Eukaryota > Metazoa > Chordata > Mammalia > Rodentia > Sciuridae > Spermophilus > Spermophilus citellus. The sequence goes on along the minus strand of NC_138199.1, from coordinate 46,588,523 downwards.
CAATGTACAGAGGTTCCCTTTTCTTTAATCCTCACCAACTGTTGCTAAAATGTTAATAGTCATTTTGACTATTGTGAGGGGTGTAGCTTAAATTTTCATTTCCTTTATGATTAGAGATTTTGAGTATTTTCCATCTATCTTTTGGCTATTCATATATTTTCCTTCGAGAAATGTCAGTTTACAACCTTTTCCAGTGTTTTAAGGGGTTTTTGTTTTCTTGCTATCCAGTTGTTGAAGTTTCTTGTATACTTTAGATATTAGTGCCTCAGCACATCTGTGGTTTGCAAATATTTGCTCCCAATCTGTGAGTTTTCTTTATAGTTGTTTTCTTTGCTGTGCAAAAGCTTTTGAGTTTGATGCCAGCCTATTTAACTAGTTTTGCTTTTGTTGCCTTAGATTCTGGGGTCCCATCCAAGAAGTCATTGCCTTGGTCCATGTCATCAATTTTTTTTTCTTATTTTCTTCTAGCAGATTTATAGTTTCAGATCTTATATTCCAGTCTTCAAATATTAGATCTTACATTTGAAGTATAAACATTTCAAATTATTATTTTTTAATTCTTCTGCATGTGAATGAATGTTCAGTTTTCCCATTGTCATTTATAAGAAAATGTATTCATTCCCCATTGTGTATGTTAGCAACTCTGTTGAAAATCTATTGACCATAAAAACCTGAATTTATTTCTGGGCTTACCCTAGGAACTAATAATCCCGTTTCTATTGATGTATCCCAAATAATTAAAATCACTGTGTTAAAAACATAGCTGCACTCCCATGTTCATTTCAACATCAGTCATAGTAGCCAAGATGTGGTAGCCAACTAATTGTCCAACAATGAATGAATGGATAAAGAAAATGTAGTATGTATACTCCCCAACACACGCACTGAAATACTATATGCATAAAATAATGTAATTCTGTCATTTGTGACAATATGAATATAACTGGAGGACATTAGCTAATTTATTTACACCAAGCCCAGAAGGTTAAGTACTGACTCATTTCACTTCTATGAGGAATCTAGAGAAGTTCTTATTGACAGAGTAGAAAGATGGTTACTTATAGTCAAGTGGTAGGTAAGGGAAGGAAAGGATGGAGAAAGGAGAGATGATGATCAAAGGGTACAGAGTTGCAGTTAGACTGAGGAATAAGTTTTAGTGATCTATTGTGAAGTTAATCATGTATTGCATATTTCAAATTGGAAAAAAGTAGATTTTTAACATTCTTATTTTTAAAAAATTATGGGGTATGAGGTGATTGATATGTCAATAAGTTGATTGAATCTTTCTATATTTTTAATGTAGATCAAAACATTAGGATATATACAAAATATATACAATTATTATTTGTCAACTATAAAAGAGTTGTAGCACTATATTGAACAGTCACATATTTACATCAGAATTTGCATCAGACATGTCAAACTCATCACAGAAAGGGGTGTTAACTGCCCATTATTTGTCTTATAGCTTGCCTGCTCAGCCTCTCTTTCCTGGTGTAGCACATTTCCCACTAACTCTTGAATAATGACCTAGTGACTTCATGCATTTCAGGCCATAGCAACAGTCTTGGGTCAATTGAATAGTAAACAGGTGACTGTCAGGAGCAGCACCATCCAATAGCACTTCCACTACCACCTGTTATGAGAATGATGTAGTTACCCCTAACTATAAGCTTCAGAACATATTTTTCTTTATCTGTAGATGCCTTGAATACTTTCCTTAAAGGGAGGGTGTGAATTGCTTTGTATAGACTAAAGTGTCTTTTGTTTAACCATAGGTTAAAGTAAAAACTATTTTCTTCACTTATGTATTTCACAGAGTAATGCATGCAACTCCAGCAAAAACTCCAAGTTCAACATACATGTCTCCCTATTGCAACTCAGTTCTCTTAAATGCAATTACTAATAAGAACATTCAGTAAAAAAAAAAGTAAAAATTCCAGGACAAATATTAAATCAGATGTAATTTGGAGCAACAGGTCACCTTTCAGCAACATCACTTTATTCTCATTTAAGAAGTAGCTCACGCTCACCATACACATACCCTCCCCCCGACACACATCCCATAAATACACACACATATTATGTGTCAGTTAAAATATATATATATTTTTTTTCACATGTATGTATTTGTACATATATACATGCAGCAATAAAAATAAACATTTTTTTTTAAATTTATAAAAAGAAATGCTGCTCACAGAAGTTCCTATGAATCTGAAATTACTTTTCCTTCTGATTTGTGTGGTTATTTTCCTGTCTCTGTGCTCAGGCTTCCTGGGCACATGTTCCTCTGCTTCTGGTATTGGCGTAAATTCTCTTGCAGCAATTTTTGCTCCTGTCATTCCCTCTCAGCGGGATCCCTGTTGACAGTGCTGTAAGCCATCTCCTCCAGTGGCCAAGTTTAAATGAGGAACACACACCTTCCTCACAATTATTTTAAACTGGCAAGTAGAGCAGATTCCCACTCTGTTTCCTACAGTGCTCTATTTTTGCAAATTTATTCAGTCCATTATTTTTCTCCTCTACTTAATGAACTGACACAAATTCCCAGAAGACATGAATCAGGAGATAATTTGAATGATTCCTTGTTTTTAACCTGAATCTCCATGTACTTGTTTGGAGATAGACATCTTCTTTTATATGAACATGTCTGGAGATTAAGAGTTGGCCAGTATTTCCTGACATCTCAATTTGTAATCCTGGGAAACAACCATCACTCAACACATCTCATCACAGACCCTCCCACTAGAGGAATCGATCTATGCAAATTAAATCTGGAATGGAAGAAAGATACTTTGAAATGAATGGTTTTACGCAGGTTACATGGCTTAGATTCCTTGTCCTGTAAACAGGGGCAGTACAATATACAACTGGGGTAATTCATGTTTCTGTTTCAGCGAGAAAAATGAAGAGCAAGTCAAAGAAAGTTATACAGAGAAGATGACATTGGAGACAGATTATGATGGATGAAGCAGAGTTGCTTAAGCAAAGAGAAGAAGGAAGGGCATTTTAAATGGAGGAGAAAAACCTGTTCTTCAAGAAATTGCACTGAAAGTTCATGGCTTATTTGAAAATGAATGGATGCTTCTGGAAGAGTGAATGGAATTGACAGGAGGTGACAGAAATTAGGATGTTGTCAAAAAGTGTGTTTGCTACAACAGGAAGTTTGTGCTGTATTTGGTTTTGGATGCCACAAGGATATCAGTTTCTTAAAATGAGAAGTGGAATATATACTTGGATGGATGGATTAGTACTCCTAGAGTGGGTTAGTGTATACATAGATAAAGAAATAAATCAGAGGCTTGCCGGGAAGTGATTAAAATGTTTTAAAAGGTAGGCCTATGTGATAAATTTAGATTTCCAGTTTCCTGATGGTTGTAATACAGGAACTTGACATTGCGTTTTAAAAACTCATTTGTTTAATCAGACTGATTTTCAGAAGTTAGGTTAAAAAAATGCAAAAACATCTTAACAGTATTCTGGGTGAGAAGACCAAGGTCTCAATCACTCCTTGGTTTCTATAATAGTAAGATGAATCAGAACCTAGAGTCAGGGAGAAAGCAAGATAGTTTTGGGTAGAGAAAAAAAGTACTAGCAGGCTGACTCCTACAGTGAATCGGGTCTTCAGTGCAGCCCTGGTTCAAAGTTAACAAAATCAGAAGTTGCACTGACAGCCCTTTGGGAGAAGCCCCAAGGCAGTAAATAATGGAAAGTGTAGTATTTTTGAGCTGGAACTCCCTAACCTGATTATAAAGGAATATTGGGGGTTCATTCTCCCTGGCATCTTATAAGAACCAATATGATAAGAGAAGGGCCAAGGACAAGACAGGAACAAATAAACCAATCCTTTGGGAGAAAGGAGAAAGAAAAGAGAGCACCTTGAAAAATTCTTGGGCCATCATAAGAAAGATGAAGGTGCTAGTGATGGAGAATAGGCTCCTCAGGTGATGAGTAAGATGGAGTTTGGGCCATTGGGTTACAATATTTAACAGAGGTGCGATCTCATTTTCCCTAGATGACAGATTAATGATCATTATGTAATAATATAATAGCATTTCAAGTCTAAGGATATAAAGTCATTAATAAGTGCCAGAGACTTCAAGTATTTAATAGGCATTACCTGATTCAATTTTTATGACAGTTTTATGAATTATTACTCAAATGATCTTAAATTTACTGCGGCATATATTGATACTAAGACAATTTACCTATGTTAACCAAGTTTGGGTTAGGCGGTTAGCGTTATGTGCTTTTTATTATTAACTAAATCTAACTCACGCTATTATCATCCTAATCTATCTCCTCTTTGCCAATGATCTTCAGACCTAGTCAAAATATATTCAAGCAAAGATTAGGCCAACTGAGAATATGAGCCCTCCAGGAGAAATCGAAGCAATCCTTAAATGTGTAAATCTTAATTCCCTAACATACGGGGCTTTACTAGACTCTTTCTCTGTTTATAGCTTAATTTCACCGTGATCAGAAAGTATATTACATGGTATCAGGTCTTTGGATTTTGTTAGACCTTGGTTTATGACCCAGCATATGGAGAATTTTTAGAAATGCTGTTTGTATGCTTCAAAGGACTGTTTCAACTTCTGTTGCCAATTGATGTGTATACATATCAATCAGATCAACATTAATTGTGCTTATCAAATCATTCAAAAATTAACACATTTGTCCACTTTTTTTTTTTTTTTTAGTGAAATACTGAGAGAGGTACGTGAAAAATGTCCTAGATTTATCTTGTATTTCTCTGGTTTTCCTTTTAATCCTGTAAACTGTTGTCTTATATATTCTGAAGTTATGCTACTTATACCACCGGTTGCCAGTGATGAGTTCTGCTTCCTCACATGTTGAAGTTTGAACATTAGCGAAGTAGGCAGAGGGAAGCGCATAAAGCAGGGTTTATTTAAAAAGGGGGTAACATAGACCTCTCCCAGGAGGGAGAAGAGGCCCATAGCTGGTATCCCAAGAAGCGAGATGTTCTGCCCTTTTTATATGTCCTAGGCTTCCTTTGTTCTCCTGCCTTTCCCCCCTTATCTTTCTCCTTCCTCTGTACATGACTAGGCCCAGGAATCCTCAGGAATGCTTGGTGGGGTGGCCAAAAGGTGGGAAACAGGTAGGCTGAAGGGCGGAAGGGCAGGTTGGTGCAGCCTGGACAAATTAATTAACAACTTTATAGCTCTCTGTAGGGAGGGGCAATTCCTGGGACAGGTTACCTTAGCAACAGGTTGGAGCAGGGACAGTGCATTCTTGATAAGGGTGGAGGAAAGGCTCTGAAGGAATTAACATTTGAAATTTCTGTCCAACTTCTGGGACTCACTCTGGCCTTACCTATCTATACTGACTGCCTGTCTAATTCTGGCTTCACTACTGATTGAATATTATATGTAGATGATCTTGGAGATTTTGAACTTTTAACAATGTAAAATGGTATATTTCTTATTTTTGTCTTAAAGTCTACTTTACTGACATTAATTATCTACCTGGGCTCTTTTCACTATTGTTTATGCTATTTAACTTTTCCCATTTTTTTGTATCCATTCATGTAAGATTGTCCTTATGTCGACAGCATATTGTTATCCCAGTAGCTGATTTTTTACTTTGCCTTTTAACTGGAGTATTGAGTGTGATTATCAGTCATCTTATTATTAATTTGTGATTAGATCTATCACCTTATCATTTGGTTGCAATTCATCCTATGTGATCCCAGTCTCCATTTCTCTTCTTTTGCTTTGGTTTAGTTAGTGTTTTGAAATGTTTTCCTATTCTCCACTGTTGGCATGATCCTTATGCATAATTTTGTCGTAGAACCAAGATATTACAGGGCACATTCTTGCCTTAGGATTTTAAAAATATTCACTAACTTTTTTCTCTCCTCCACCATTTGTGTAAGTAATGTTGTTTATTAAGTCAGTATTCACTTGAGAGTAAGCTTCAATTCAAAACAACTTTGTGTTTAAAATAAAATAATGATATGTGTTGAATTCTTTACAATTTTTTTTCTCTCTCTCTCTCACTTTTTTTTTTTTTTTGATGTGTGTGTGTGGGATAGATACAGGCAGAGAGAGAGAGAGAGAGAGAAAGAAAGATACATGGCAGAGAAAGACAAGGCAAAGGACCTGATAGTGAGAAAAGAGACTGTGTTGATTTTGTTTATTAGAGCCTTAAATCACATGCATGGAGTGTATTTATTTGAGCCTTTGCTATGTATCAGATATGATATTGGATTTTGAAGATTCAATAGAGATCAAAATAGACATGTTCACTTTGCCTTCAAAAATGTTAATTCTAAAAGGCAAAGAGACACACATCAAGTAGATGCACATATAAAGTAATTCTAATTTTTTCTGACTTTTCTGAAGGACATAAGCAAAGGGATGTGGTAATGAGCAGAAGTTTGGACAATGTGCATGGAACTAATTTAGGGTGATCATAGTAAATGTGACTGACAGTAGATTACTTATGCCATTACCTCCAGAAAAAAAAAAAAACAAAAAACAGTTACTCTGCAGATGTCCCATGTGGGCCCACTTGAGAGAAAAGAGGAGTTGTTGCTCTCTCTCTCACCCTGTATTTGATGAAGACAATCATACCAGACCTGGATGTTACTTGTAGAAGGTGGTGGAACTCAACAGGGTATTAGTTTCCCAAATACACAGGTAAAAGAGAGTCCCCCTTCCACACAGCAATACAGATTTTGTACTTTATCTGAGCAAGAAATAAAATGGTTTTATATTTGGCCACTAAATATTTGAAAGCTCATTTATTAGAGCACTTTGCCTTACCTTAGTTTATACACACAGGAAGTTTATTCCAAGTACAATACAAAGCTATCAAAAATGTCAAACAATGGCATTATATCATAATATTTATGAGTCATCAGTACTTTAATTGAAATGTGGAAAATAGATAAAAGAGGACAGAGAGGTAAATCAAAGAAGAGAAAAGCATATGGGAGAATGAGCCTATCAAGAAATGGTGTGTTTCATAAAAAGATGAAGCAATCAATGTAGAAAAGACCAGATACATTTCATATTTTAAGTAGTAACATTTGCTATTGAAATCTATTTCTTGAAATTTAATATCTTCCAAGTCTTCCCTAAGTGTGCAGATTAAGATCACCACTTGTTTTTGAATAATATATATTTCCATTCTTAATAGAAAAAAAAGAATTATATTAGTTAAATTGTTAATGTGGACATTTTGTACTATCAATTAGAGGTTTGTCACAAACATGGGTATTAAATTTGAGATGCAATATGTACATACATACATACACACACATACATACACACATGCACACTCCATGGACAGATGTCAAATATGTCTATTGTTAGCAGATGAAGTGTTTGGTGATGACTAAAATAGGAACAACAACCAAATCATAAAAAAAAAGCCTTTGCATCTTTACTAGAACTAGGTATTGTCAGATTTTTAAATTTTATTTCATTTTTGGCCATTCTAGCAGGTATGGAATAGTATCTCATTACAGTTTTATGCTGTCATTTTTAATTTTTTTTCTTTTTATATATACATGACTGTAGAATGTATTTTGACAAATACATGGTGCATGACTTCTTCTAATTAGGACTTTTAAAATGACAAATGAAGCTGAGTCTTTTTTTATGAGCACAAGTTTGGACAATGTGCATGGTTTATTTGCCATTTGTATACCTTCTTTGGTGAATTATCTGTTAATTGAGTTATTCTCTTAATAATGTTTTAAGAATCCATTAAATATCTGAATTTAAAAAATACTTTGTTAGAGATGTGAGTTGCAAAGATTTTTTTCTATGTTATAGTTTGTGTCTTCATTGTCTTATCTATATGTTTTACTGAAAAAAACAATATATTTTACAGTGAAAGTTTTTTTTTTAATATGGACTAAAATTACATTTAACAATACAAATGAAAAATAAAATGAAAAAGCACTACACACTGATTAGAATGGGGGGAATCCTGGAAACAACAAGTGTTGACAATGGTATGGGGACAAATAGGAATTGTCATACAGAGCTTATGAGGACAAACGAGGCTAGCCACTCTAGAAAACAGTAGGCTCTCAGAAATTAAACGTATGTTTATAGCTCAGATTACTACTTCTACATAATCATTTTAGAAAACTTAAAAAATTTGTATTTCCACATTCAAATGTGCATACATGCATGTGTGCACGCGCGCGCATGTGCGCGCGCACACACACACACAATAAACCTAGGCATAGGTTTATTTATAACAACTTTGTTATAAATAACAAACTTTGTTATTTATAACAACTTTGTTCACAATTCTTTTTTTATTATTCCTTTTTTATTCTAATTTGTTATATATGACAGCAGAACGCATTATAATTAATATTACATATATAGAGCACTATTTTTCATATCTCTAGTTGTATACAAAGTATATTCAGACCATTCATGTCTTCATACATGTATTTAGGGTAATGATGTCCATCTCATTCCACCATCTTTTCTACCCCCATGCCCCCTCCTTTTCCCTCCCATCTCTTTTCCCTATCTAGAGTTTGTCTAATCCTCCCATTATCCCCCTCCCAACCCCACTATGAATCAGCCTCCTTATATCAGAGAAAACATTTGGCATTTGGTTTTTTGGGATTGGCTAACATCAGTTACCATTATATTCTCCAACTCCATCCATTTACCTGTAAATGCCATGATTTTATTCTTTTATTGCTGAGTAATATTCCGTGTGTGTGTGTGTGTGTGTGTGTGTGTGTGTGTGTGTATATATATATATATATATATATATATATATATAAAATCACATTTTCTTTATCCATTCATCTACTGAAGGGCATCTAGGTTGGTCCCACAGTTTAGCTATTGTGAATTGTGCTGCTATAAACATTGATGTGGGGGCTGGGGATGTGGCTCAAGCGGTAGCGCGCTCGCCTGGCATGCGTGCGGCCCGGGTTCGATCCTCAGCACCACAAACAAAGATGTTGTGTCCGCCGAGAACTAAAAATAAATATTAAAAATTCTCTTCTCTCTCTCTCTCTCTCTCTCTCCTCTCTCACTCTCTCTTAAAAAAAAAAAAAGAAAAAAAAAAAAAATTGATGTGGCTGTGTCCCTGTAGTATGCTGTTTTTAATTCCTTTGGTTATAGACCAAGAAGTGGGATAGATGGGTCAAAAGGTGGTTTCATTCCCAGTTTTCCAAGGAATTTCCATACTGCTTTCCATATTGGCTACATCAATTTGCAGTCCCACCAGCAATGTATGAGCACGCCTTTTTCCCCACATCCTCACCAACACTTATTGTTGTTTGTATTCTTAATAGCTGCCATTCTGACTGGAGTGAGATGAGATATTACAGTAGTTTTGATTTACATTTTTTTCTAATTGCTAAAGATGTTGAACATTTTTTCATATATTTGTTGATTGATTGTATATCATCTTCTGAGAAGTGTCTGTTTAGTTCCTTGGCCCATTTACTGATTAGATTATTTGTTATTTTGTTATTTAGCTTTTTGAATTTTTTATATACCCTAGAGATTAGTGCTCTATCTGATGTGTGAGCCGTAAAAATTTGCTCCCAAGATGTGGGCTCTCAATTCACCTCACTGATGGTTTATTTTGCTGAGAGGAATCTTTTTAGTTTGAATCCATCACATTTATTAATTCTTGATTTTAATTCTTGCACTACAGGAGTCTTATAAAGGAAGTAGGGGCCAAATCTGACAAGATGGAAATTTGGGTCTACTTTTTCTTCTATTAGGCACAGAGTCTCTGGTTTAATTCCTAGGTCCTTGATCCACTTTGAGTTGAGTTTTGTACATAGTGAGAGATAGGGTTTAAATTTCATTTTATTGCATATGGACTTCCAGTTTTCCCAGCACTATTTGTTGAAGAGGCTATCTTTTTTCCAATGTATATTTTTGTCTAATATAAAATAACTGTAATTATGTAAGTTAGTCTCTGTCTTCTCTAATCTGTCCCATTGTTCTTCCAGTCTAGTTTGGTGCCCATACCATGCTGTTTTTGTTACTATTGTTCTCTACTATAGTTTAAGGTCTGGTGTAGTGATGCCACCTGCTTCACTCTTCCTGCTAAGGATTGCTGTAGCTATTCTAGGTCTCTTATATTTACAGGCTGAATTTCATGACTGCTTTTTCTATTTCTATGAGGAATGTCCATGGGATTTTGATTGGAATTGCATTAAATCTGTATAGTACATTTGGTAGTATGGACATTTTGACAATATTAATTCTGCCTATCCAAGAACCAAAGAGAAGGAGAAGGAAAACTCAAATTACTAATATCCATGATGATAAAGGAATTATCAACATACAGTACAGAAATACCGAAGATAATTAGAAATTATTTTGAAAACTTGCCCTTCAATGAAATAGAAAATATCAAAGGCATCAAAAAAAATTTCTAGAGTCATATGATTTGCCCAAATTGAATTAGGATGATATACACAATTTAAACACATCAGTTTCAAGCAATGGAATAGAAGACACCATCAGAAGCCTACCAACCAAGAAAAGCCCAGGACCAGATGAATACACAGCTGAGTTCTACAAGACCTACAAAGAAGAACTAATACCTGTACTCTTTAAATTATTTTGTGAAATAGAAAAAGAGGGAGCACTTCCAAACTCATTCTATGAGACCCAAATCACCCTGATTCCAAAATCAGGCAAAGACACATCCATATCAAAGAAAGAAAACTTCAGACCCAAATCTCTAATGAACATAGATGCAAAAATTCTCAATAAAATTCTGGCTAATCGCATATAAAAACATATCAAAAGAGTGCACCATGATCAAGTGGTACTCATCCTAGTGATGCAAAGTTGGTTCAACATAGAGAAATCAATAAATGTAACTCATCACATCAATAGACTTAAAGAACCGTATGATCACCTCAATAGATGCAGAAAAAGCATTCAAAAAAATACAGCACCCATTCATGTTCAAAACACTAGAAAACTAGGGATAACAGGAACATATCTCAACATCATAAAAGCTATCTATGCTAAGCCACAGGCCAGCATCATTCTAAATAGGGAAAAATTGAAATCATTCCCTCTAAAAACTGGAACAAAATAGTAATGCCCTCTTTCACAACTTCTATTTAACATAGTTCTTGAAACACTGGCCACAGCAATTAGACAAGAGAAATTAAAGGGATACAGATAGGAAAAGAAGAACTCAAATTAGCACCATTTGCCGATGATATTGTTGTGTACCTAGAAGACCCCAAAAATTCCACCATAAACTTCTAGAACTAGTAAATGAATTCAGCAAAGTAGCAGGATACAAAATCAACACCCATAAATTAAAGGCATTTCTGTATATCAGTGGCAAATCCTCTGAACATGAGGTGGGAGGGAAAGGGAGAAAAAAGGGAAATTGCATGGAAATGGAGGGAGACCCTCATTGTTATACAAAATTACATATAAGAGGTTGTGAGGGGAACGGGATAATAAACATGGAGGGAAATGAATTACAGTAGATTGGGTAGAGAGAGAAGATGGGAGGGGAGGGGAGGGGGGATAGTAGAGGATAGGAAAGGTAGCAGAATACAACAGTCACTAACATGGCAGTATGTAAAAATGTGGATGTGTAACCGATGCAATTCTGCAATCTGTATTTGGGGTAAAAATGGGAGTTCATAACCCACTTGATTCTAATGTATGAAATATGATATGTCAAGAGCTTTGTAATGTTGTGAACAACCAATAATTCATGAATTCAATGAAAGTAAAAAGAAACTACTCCATTTACAATAGCTTCAAAAAAAAAAAAAAAGGAATCAACCTAACAAAAGAGGTGAAAGACTTCTACAATGAAAACTACAGAATGCTAAAAAAAGAAATTAAAGAAGACTTTAGAAGATGGAAAGATCTCGCCCACAATTCTTAAGAACATAAACTACCCAAAGGTATTCATGGAAATATTGATAAACTGATAAGAGCAATAAAATCAAGTAAAGTATTGGTACCTACTGTAACACTGATGTTTTTAAAAGGCATTTTGCTGAAAGAAATAATCCAGTCCCAGAACACTGAAACTTACATATTATACAGTCTAAAAACGATAAAACCATAGTGATGGAGGAAAGGGAAAAGGTTATCGCGAGCTACTACTGCGTAGGCATTTGACAACAAAAGACACTAAGAAGGAGGTTTCTGTCTTCAACAGCAAACTGTTCTGTATCCCGATTGGGCTGGTCAAACCTTTGTCAAATCTGTGGCTTGCGAATATTTTCTCCTGGTCTGTGGCTTATCTCTTCTTTCTCTTAGCAGTGTATTTATCAGAGCAGATGTTTTTAATATGGAAGAAAAATTTATCTGCCAATTAAAACCTACATGAGAAATCACTCTACAATGACTGGAATATTGGCTGTGGTCTCGCCCATTCTTATATTAGTCTATACATGTGTTGATTACTTATTGAACTCTACATTAGAAAAAACAGCTTTACTGTATGTCAACATATAAAATACTAATAAAAGGCGATTTAAAATTTTTGAACCATTTTTTTAATGGCATGACAAATGGTCCTACTTGTATAAATCCTAGTTCTGAAGTCACCCTGTAGTCAGAGACAACCCTCTGGGGTATCCATGTCCTTTTGAAAATAAAATTATCCATAATATTCCATTGCAAACTTTGAGAGTCATATTTTTATTAAATTTTGACTTAAGATGCTTAAAATATACAGTAAATACTTGGAAATTATTAATAAAAAACATCATGTCATATAAACAATACAATATACAGTAACTGTATTAAAATATTTCTTGTAGCTTCATGAGAAGCAGTATAAAATCTCAACATGGCTCGTGTATTTCTCCAATGTGTACTTAATGTGATTCAAATTTTATTATGTATCATACTGTAATCCATGAGACTGAGAAGTAATACGTCCTTACTCTCTGGCTTTAAGTGGGTATGGTGCTAAAGCTAGTGACTCTGAGAGGCACATGTGTGGGGTATGAACACAGAAGTTGAGTGCTGGTGCAGCAGGTGCATCAGGTTCCCGTGCTATAGGACAATAAAAATATTCACTTTCCTGCTTGGCATGACATCAGACATAAATAATGAAGTTCTACAGACACACGTGTGCTGCAAATTATTATTTACATGTTATTCTCTGCTACTAGTTCTGTGTTCCATGAAACAAGTATAGTACTTACTCATTTCATTATGCTCAGCAATCCCATTTTACTGTGGTGTTGTGTGCTTTCCATAAAGCAATATTTTACTAAATGGATGAGGCAAATGAAGGAAGAGAATAATCAAATAGTGGACTTGTTAAGAGTAGTGGATTTTCTGCATTTTTCTCATTCTTTTTAAAATGCCAGTAGGTTATAAATCAATCTGATTCAACTAAACCCATAAATGTTGTGACACTGTAATATTCATACATTTTCCAAGGTTTCACTAATATAGTTTATTCTTAAATATATTTGTTAAGTCTGCATAGACCATCTTCTGGAACACGTCAACAATATCTACTATGATAATCCCCCTCACCAAAGCTACTTAGAAGTACCCCTTCCCCCAACCTCTTTCATTTTCTAGTCTATTGTCTTCTGTAATAAGCAATTTCCTCCCGGGTACAGGTGACTTACTTTTTCTGAATTGAAGTGACTTCAATGTTCAATCTGTATTTTGCTGAATGTGCCTAGTTTCAAATATTGAGCCATGTACTCTTTGGCAGAGGAGTCTTACTTAGTGCCAAGTAATTTAGAAAGACAGAAGAACTCCATTTGGAAGTCAAGCTGAGCAGAATTGGATGCCAAGTTTTCTTTTCCCATCAAATGATAAAGTTGGTAAATGAGAGCAAATTTTCCAGATCTTTACTAGTAGGAACAAATGCAAGTCAAAGGAACAGAATGGAAGCTTATAGCAGGTGGAGGACTTTGAATTCACTTTTATAACTCCAGTCGTTAGCATGGGGTCTGACCCAGAGCAGGCGACCAGTTAATAGTTGTCTTTCAACTCAAGTGACAGATGATATTTTATTTTGTTTGCCTCCATATATTAATCACCATATCAGATAATCTGCTTCTCAGCTGACTGCTATGGCTTTCCAGTCATATTTCTAGAATTTTCAGTATCTCTTTAAATGCTTCCTGTAAGCATTTCTGGCTTAATTGTTAGCAATGGAATTCTACATGTGCTGCATAAAGTCAGAAAATAACTAATTCCCAATACATATTCATCAGTGTGATTTTATTTAAAAGCAAATGAATAGCATCAGATCATCATGCTTTCTAGAATCACAGAATTAAATTACAAACCCTGATTTAAATTTTGACAACAAACAAGATGAAAAAAGGAGAGTGATTTGATCCATTATTTTATCTGTGATATTTTGCAGTCACAGCAATGTTCCGATTGCAATAGAAACGCTATAGGTAAATGATATTTTTAAATGGCTCTGGGCAAGTTAAAGGAATGGTGTTACCGAATGATGATAAAATTCACTTGGAACAGATGTGGGAAACTTTAGAAGGACAGAATGGTCTATAAATGCATCATGGCTAAGCATGCATTTTGAACAAAGATATTCTGAGGTAGCATGTAGTATATTACAAATGTGGTCTACAGCAACACTGTAGTATGCTCAAAAAATATAAACAACAATGTCTTATTTAAAAGTTCTCAGCACCTTGGGTTATGAATGCTATAGTTAATTTTAGCTCTAACCTGGATTTTGGGACTTCTTTTTCTCTGGTCCAGAACTGTACCTCAATTCTGAGACAATTTTAAAGTATACTAAGGTGTTAAGCAAATATTATCATGTGGGAATAGCACCCAAGAGCCTTTTAAAATGACCACTGCACTTCCAAGTTGTGCAGGGGAGCTCCCAAGGAAAAGCATAAAGACACAGCCTTCAATTTCCATTGACTGTGGAGCAACAAATATCTATTTTTTTTTTTTTTGTGAAGCAATGCTTTTTTTGCATTCTGTTCTCACTCCAATGAATGCCAAGCACTCTCCTTTCAGAATATGCTGGTTCATCCAGTGTCTTGACAGTCCACTTTTGCATTTGCCTTTATTGCCTATAGTGGATGTTGAATGATGTCATAGATCTATGTTGAAGTTTTCTATAGTTACTATGAAATGTATTCTCCAGAGAAGACATTGGGCTTTCTATAGGCAGTCAGAGTTTTGAATCACTGCTTCTAATGGGCAAGTTACTTCTTTAGAAGTTTTTCTCTATAACCTAAGTATGATTTCTTTTTGGAGATCCTTCAATAAAATGATACCTTAAAACATTTATAGCAGTATGGTTATTGATTGAGATACTGTGGTTAGCATCTGCAAGCCTTTACATCTTATCTGTGGCATTTAAGACCTGTCTGTTCCACAGGGAGTATATAGTTATATAATCCTTCTAGGTCTCAGATTGTCTTCATCCATACAATAGTGATAATATTACACAAACCCCCATAACATGGCTTAAATGAATATCACCTAGCACTTAACAAGGGCTCATAATATAATTATTTTTATATAGCTTTAACTATGATTGATTTGCTGTGTCTATTGGCTTATCTATTTCTTCTTGGTAAGGATGGATAAGGCAAGGTCAGACAATAGAAGGTAATGGCAGGAATACCCATTGTAGCCAGGAAAGAAAGAAACCACTGCCTCTTTTCTTAGATAAGTGGTCTGCTTCTAGCATGGTCATTATTGCTGTAATTAGCTCAATGAGAAATGGTAATATAGGGTTTCAGATTTTATTCACATGGAACTACTCAACCAAACTATCTTGTCAAAGGTTTTTGAGGATCTCCATTTACTCAGTGCTCAATAAATGAAAGATACTTGAAGCAGATTTTTTTTTTTCATATAAGAAATCAGTCAATTCATGTCAATTTTGGCCCTTGCCTGAGTAAGCAAGAAAGGAACTCTGAGTGGGATTCCATTTCCAATAAATCATCTCCACAAGGTTTGCAGGGCTCATGTCCCCATACCAGCTATTGTGCTGGAGTTGGATGCCCACTATTTCTGTCAGAGTGAGGATCATGTACCAAGGGCTGCCTGGCCCTTGCTGAGAAAGGCTGAGGTCTTTGGACTTTGTCAGTTTCAAAAATGAGCACTTTTGCAGATCACTGGTTTATTGATCCTAGTCTGGCCTCTGTTGTTTCTCTTTTAATAAATGTAATTGACTTAAGATTTGTCATATAGGTATACCTTCAGTCTGAGAATACTATGGAAATAATTTTTCTAGTTGCTAACAATGACATTTAGTTGACTAAACAATTTAATAACTGTGCTAACACGGTCTCCTAATCCTGAAACTGACATAGGTTTTCCATGGTATGTTCCCCTTCCAATGAATTAAGTGTAATAAATTTATTCTACTACTGACTTTTCCAGGTATTTTGGAACTCTAAAGTTGCCTAATATAGTTAATTAAAAAATAGGTTGTTTCTCTCATATAATCAGGGTTTATAATGTACCATGTGCCTTGTTAGATTATTTGCATGCATTTATATGAAAGCTAGAGTTACAATAGCTTTAAACAATAGCTTTAAACCTTCAGTTTCAGCTACCTACGGTAGCTTTAAACCTTCATCAGTATGTAGGTGACAATCATAATGATTCAAAACTCCAAAGAGCATTATAACCAGTAAATAAATTGTAGATACCTAAAACATTTAGAGTGATGGTGAACATGTAGGAAAGTGTTTAGGACATGTTGGATGGGATGGAAATAATGATCATGATTATATGTATCATATAATAGCCAGATTTGCTAGGCATTAATTCCAGGACCCTTTCCCCCAGTGGATATTAAAGCCTGTGCATGCTCAAGTCTCTTATATGAAATGGTACAGAATTTGTATATAACCTATGCAACATGCACCTCCTTCCACATAATTCAGCTTACCTCTAGACCAACACAATATAATTGCTAGGTAAATAACTGCTTTACTGAACTGTTTAGGGAATGATGACAAAAAATAAAAATTGCTCATGTTCAATACAGGTACAGTTCTTTTTTTCTCTCAAATATTTTTGATTTGATTACTTGAATCTTCAATATCAGAACCCATGGATATGGGGAAATAAATGGACAGAGATAGACCTATATCTCCACATAAACAAACATAAATACATATGTATGACACATGTCATATTTTTATGCAAACCTTCTCCACTCCACAGATGAAGCTGTTGAGGTTGTCTAGTTGGGAAACTTACCAGCATCGTGTGTCACAGAGCTGAAACTCAAACCCAAGTAGTTAACCAGCATAATGCTTCACCATTTTTGAATCATGCACATGTAGTCTGTGAAATATCCTGAGGAGATTATTTCCTTAACACATCTTTGTCTCATTGTCCCAGATGTGGAATATCTATAAAAACTTACATTCAGCAACAAGTAGAGCACTTAGGATAATTGTGAAATAATATGTGACTATTTATTATGTTTGCAAAATTAGAAATGTGGGACTTAATGGGGTTAATGGATATGTCTTTATAATTTGAAGGACTAAGCAGAACAGATTATTTCTACTTTTATCAAAATAAAGAAGTTGTTTTTTTAAACAAAAACAAAAACAAACAACAACAAAAAAACAAACAAGAAGTAAAGAATGGTAAGGTTGGAGTTAAAAGCTCAAAGGCCTGGGGGGCTTATAGTTAAATTAACTCAAATGTATCAAAGAGGTTAGGTGTATGAATGGTGTTCATAGGTAAGTAAGGAGCATAAACCTTTGTGATATTATTGATTCTTAATATGTAGAAACATGAGTTCACCAGCACCAATTTACTACGAAGGACCTGTCATCAAAGAGTTTATGTGAAAACACTCTGATTTTTAATATGGGAAATTATTTTGGCATAGTTTATAGCACTTTGGAGTCTAAATAAAGCAGTTCTACAGATTGAATTTGACCAATGGGCCACCAGTGTGCAATCTCCATAAAATATATTGTGAAACTATAGGTTCCCAAGGATCCATCTTGGCCTATGATCATTTCATACCCCTGTAGGAAATGGAAAAAAAGGTCTTTGTATATATTG
This sequence comes from Spermophilus citellus, assembly GCF_964194105.1. Classification (NCBI taxonomy): domain Eukaryota; kingdom Metazoa; phylum Chordata; class Mammalia; order Rodentia; family Sciuridae; genus Spermophilus; species Spermophilus citellus. The sequence goes on along the minus strand of NC_138199.1, from coordinate 46,570,491 downwards.
TCAGACACATAGTAAAAAAAAAAAAAATCAATTTTCCCATCAGGACAATCAACAACAAAGCTAATTCAATTTATTTTCATATGTCATCTTTTATCCCACTTTCAAATGTAAGGGACAAAATAATGAGATTTCTCCCAAGTGAGGAATTTCTGTTCATCACTTAACAACATTCGTTCTTAAAGAACTGGCTGCTTTTGAATGACACCTGCCCATTATTAGGTTTCTCAAACAGGAGCAGCAACAGCTATTGAAGAAATTCCATTTGGACAGGAGGCTTCCCTGAGTACATTGCAGTCTTGCTAGGAAACAGAAAAAGGCCCTAGCTGTTTCACCTGGTAACTCTGATGTAGTCAGGTCCAGGCAGGATACTCCAGGGAGGGCCTTGGGCATTCACCTCATGTGTTCTTGACTTCCAAAATGTGCCTATCCATCTCTGGGGTTCTATTTTATCTTGGTTTCTTGATTTTATTTGAACCGGAATTTTACAGTCACCATCTCTCCAGTTGCAATCCTGATAACAATTTTAATCCTTTTTCCCCCCTATATTTTATTTGGAATTCTACTTCATCCTAATCAGAACTTCCTGGAAAAAAAAAAAGAAATGGCATTAACCCCTAATTCATAATATTGACCCTACCCAGATACTTCAACAATTGAAGCCCAGCTACACAATTACATACTACACTACTAAAAGTGGCAAATGACTTGTTTTGATACACTTAAACTATGCTTGATATATTCTAATTATAATCATACATTTTTTGCTTTTATTGTTGTTTCTGTGTGGCCTTCAGTTACTAATAATGGACTTTTTATGCATAAGGACCATAAGATTATTCAATGGTGTCATATAAAACAAAGCACAGAATTTAGATGGAATTACAGTATTCTAAAAAAGAATTCTGGCACTATTTCATCATTTATAATTTTAACAGTATTTTCTCACCAAGAAGTTAAAAGAGAGATTTCTATAGTGTCCAGAATATGGGAAGTTCTTTCTTAGTAAAGTCAATCACTTTTAAAGTGTTAAACCTTTTATATCATTTTCATTACTTCTATTCATCGGCTTGCACATCAGATCCTAGTCGATGTTCCTCTCTCTAAGGTTGAAATTCTTGCATGTTTTCCAACTTACACCAGGAAATTTTCAGCACCATCAGAAGAAGGAAGGGAAGCCACATTAATTTAAGTTTGAAATGAAAATTAAACCGTCTCACCTAAAATAGAGTGTATACTGTTAGATCTTAACATACACAGTGTATCCTCCAATTAATCTATTGTAATGAACTCAAAATGCCTCTAAACATGGCTCAGAAAATTGAAACATTTGATACCATCCACAGACCACCACCCCCATGTCCTAAAGGGAAATAAAATGATCATAGGCCAAGATGGAGAACATTCTAATTATAGTATAAAACATCAATTTTCTTACCAGGACAATCAGCAACATAGCTAGAATGATGAATTGAATTCAATTTATTTTCACATGTCATCTTTTATCCTAAATATCTTTAAATGTGAAGGACAAAATAATGAGATAGGACTAATTCCATATATTGAAGTGAAATTTCCAACTCTCTTGTGTCCCAGGGATTGATCTGTGATTTTTCTAGAAAAGCAACAAGACAGATAAAGTTTTCCCTGTCCCCACACCCCATTTCACTTTACTTTATGCTTTTCACTCCCAATCAAACAGAATTTGTAATAAGAAAAGCGAGGCAATCAGAGGAGAGGAATATGGTAATGCCAGAGGAGAGTGATTGCAAATCTCTTAGCTACAACTAGGGACTAGAAACCTAGGACCCAGGCTCTCTATTTAATTCTTTGAAGGCTGACAGTGGCATCCCATGAAATCCATTGCTTTCTGAGCCACTAGACAGATATCTGTGGAAAAGTAGTGAAGTTATTTTCTAGTTTTTAAAGTACTGTCAGATCAAAGGGGTAATGGAAGTGCTCTTGCCTCTTTTTAATGTCCAAGTTCAGAATACAACAGCAATCTGCTATCCTTCAAAGTATGATAAAGAATTCCTTGTAATACCCTGGTGAGGTCAGTTTGGTTACTGATAGCCCATTGTGGAAATTTTGCATTACCCCAGAGTGCTCTGATAAATGATCAGAATTTTGTATTCCATCAGTACGAAGTATAAAGGTCTTTTTCTATTTGGCTGGCAACTGACGGGTAATTTTCAAAATCACACTCCCCCACCCCTGATCACCACTACAACCCACTCTTTTAAAAGCAGAGAGATTTTGGATTCTTTGGAGCTCAAAAATCACATTAAAGCATAATCATTACATGTAACATGCTAATTATTACTTACAATAAATAGACACCATCTTGTAAAGAACATAGTAAGTCATCTTTTTAACACCTTTTTTCTCTTGTGATTAAATAGAAGGCATGGGTCATTTTACCATTATGTCCCCTATAACATTCCTTTCTCCTCGGCTCTAATCCTTCATGTTGTAGCTCACTTTTCTGAGCAGTCAAGTAGCTTGAAATTATACAGGTACTGTCAACCCAGGCAGGGGGAATTCAAAATGGAGAAGTTACCATTTTTATGCCTCGAAAGCATCACCAAAGGGTCATAAGCCCAATCCATTTTTTTTTTCCCTAAGACTCTTACGGAGACTATTTAAAATCAAGTCAGGTAGTCAAGTCTTTGCCATTTATTTCATGTACCTTTAAAAATATTCTATGTCATACTAAAGTCAGGGCTGGTGGCTAGAATTCTCTCTGTTAATGAATGCTTCAGCACTAACTATTGAAAAGCAATTTACTTTTATGAAACTCTAAGGATCAGGTCTCAGAAGCCATTATTTATATGATGATCCTGTGACTTTCCAAATTGCCTTGAAGTGCTGTACAGAAACATTCTTTTTGTCTTCAGTATTTTCTTTATTGCTGCATAACATGTTGCTGTTTATTGAGGGGAAAAGAAAGATTTAAAGCAAATAAAGGGGTGGGGGAGGTTATGAAATATCTCTCTATACATCCATGACTTACTTAAAATTTACACCGCAATCTCTTAGTGATATGTGAACAAGATCAATAACATAAAGCCATCTCTAACTGTTAAAATATACATAATAAAACAAATTTTCTAGTATTACAAATAACCTTTAGTTTCTTAAGTAATAACAAATTTGCAAAGTTGTTGTGTCATAATTTTTATATTAGAATATTATACTCATACATAGTATTTGGATTCATTTTGACAAAATCATATATGGATAGAATTTGATTTACTCCAGGTCGGGCCCTATTCCCTCCACAGCTATTTTCCTCCCCATCTCCCTCTCCCTATTTTTATCCTCTACTCTATTATCTTCCTGTAGCTCATTTATCTATTTACTTTTAATTGGTGTTTTTTACATGTACATAAAAGTGAAATTCCCTGTGGCATATTTATATATGCACACAGTGTGATTTGTTAAATTTATTTCACATTTTCTCCTTTTTTCCTGTCTTTCCCTCCTCTTCTTGATCTCCTCCCTCTTGTCCCCTGATCTTCCCTATATCTTTATGATATCTGATCTCCCCTTCCCCTTTTTACATTACTTTTTACCTTACTTTTACCTTACTTCCCCCTTTTTTTTTTTTTTTTTGGAAATGATTCTTTTCCTATTCCCAGTAGAAATAAATTATACAATTTATTTATTTTTTTTTTATTGGATGTTCACAACATTACAAAGCTCATGACAAATCATATTTCATAGATTAGAATCAATTGGGTTTTCTGCCTTTCACATAAAAGTGAAAAAATAGACCATTGAGTCTGGCTTATTTCACACAGCATTATTTTCTCCATTTCCAACAATTTACCAGCCAATGCCATCATTTCCTTCTTCTCTATGGCTGAATAAAGCTCCATAGTGTATATATACACCATGTTTTCTTAATACATTCATATATTGACAGACATTTGGGTTGGTTCCATAAATTTACAGTGAATTGTGCTACTATAAATACTTATGTGTCTTTGTCACTATACTTTGCTGATTTTAGTTATTTTGCATAAATACCCAGGAAGGGGATAGATGGATCTTACAGTGATTCCATTCCTTGTTTTTTTGTTTGTTTGTTTGTTTGTTTGTTTTTTTGAGGAATTTCTACACTGCTTTCCAAAGTGGTTGTACTAACTTGCAGTTCCACCAATGATGTATGAGTGTACCTTTTTCCCCCACATCCTGGAAAGCATGTATTTCTATTTGTATTCTTGATAGTTGCTATATGGGTAGCATGAGATGAGATCTTTATGTAGCTTGCATTTTGATTCTTGTCCTTAATTTCATTTATATGGTGAATTACATTTATTGATATGCATATGTTGAACCAAACATGCGTCCCTTTGATGACACCCCCTTGATCATGGTGTCACATCTCCTTGATGTGTTTTTGAATATAGTTTGCTAATATCTCATTGAAGAATTTTGCATCTATGTTCACCAGTGAGATTGGTCTGAAGTTTTCTTTCATTGATGTTGTCTTCATTTGGCTTTATACTGGCTTCATAGAATATATTTGGGAGTGTACCCTCCCTTTCAGTTTCATGGAATAATTTGGGATAGATTGGTGTCAGTTCTGATAAACTGGTATTAGTTCTTCGTCCTCCTCCTCCTCCTCCTCTTTATTTTTTTATTTATTTGTTTTTATGTAGTACTCAGGATTGAACCCTGTGGCTGACAGATATGAGGCAAGTGCTGAACCAATGAGCTACAACCCCAGCCTGTGTGTTAGTTCTTCTTTAAATGTATGATAGAACTCAGATGAGAATCCATCTAGTCCTGAGATTTTCTTATTGGAAAGCTTTTAATTTCTGTTTCAATTCTGTTGCTTGATATTGATCTGTTTAGTTTTTCTACATCTTCTTTTTTCAATTTGGGCAGGTCATGTGTGTTTAGAAATTTGACAATGTCTCCCAGATTTCCCAGTTTTTTGGAGTATAAATTTTCAAAATACTTTCTAATGATTCTCTAGATTTCAGAAGTGTCTATGGTGATATCTCCTTTTTTACCTCTAATTTTGTTGATTTGGGTCTCCTCTTTCTTTAGTTTGGCTGTTAATCTATCTAATTAGGTATATTAATCTATCCTTTAGAAGAACCGACTCTTTGTTTCATTGATCCTGCATATTTTTTTATTCTTGATTTTACTAATTTCAGCTCTGATCTTAATTATTTCCTCCCCTACTAATTTTGAAATTAGTTTGTTCTTCTATTTCTAAGGTGTTGAGGTGCAGCATAAGTGTATTTATCTGAGATCTCTCTCTTTTTTTAAAGTAGACACTCAATGCTATAACTTTTCCCCTCAGAACTGCTTTTATACTGTTCCAGTTATTTTGATAAGTTGTATCTCTCTTTTAATTTGTTTCTAAGAATTTTTAAATTTCTTCTCCCATTGCTTCTATGATCCATTCTTCATTTAAGAGCATTGTTCAAACTCCATGAGTTTATATGGTTTCTATTATTTTTCTTTGTGCTGATTTTTACTTTCATTCCAATATGATTTTATAGGATTCATGGGATCATGCCGTATATTTTATATTTACTAAAACTTACATTGTGACCCAGAATATGGTGTATTTTGGAAATGATTCCATGAGTTGCTGAGAAAAAAAAGTAAAGTTCAGCTCTTTGGGGTGAAATATTCTTTATGTCTATTAAGTCTATTTGATTTATAGTATGATTTATGTTGGAAATATCATCATTGATTTTATGTCTGAATTACCTTCTATTGGTGAAAAGTTTGTTAAAAGCACCAAATATTATTAGAGTGTGGTCTGAGATTTAATGCAAGAAGTATGTTTCTTCTATCATTATATCTTCTTGTTGGATTGTTCCCTTTACCAGTATGAGTGAACTTCTTTGTCTCTTCTGATTAATTTTTGCTTGAAATTTACTTTGTTATAGCTACTCTTGTTTCTTTTACAACTCCAGTTACATGTAATAATTTTTATCCTTTAAATTTTAGACTGTGATTATTTTTGCCTATGAGTATTTTGCAAACAGCATATAATTGGATCTTGTTTTTTGATCCACTTTGCTAATCTGTGTCTTTTAATTGTTGACTTGAGACCATTTACATTTAGTGTTATTATGGAGATGTTTTTATAATTTCCTGTCATTTTGTTTTGTTTTCTATACTTAATTCTGTCTTAGTTTTTAAAAGAAATAAAGCTATTTCCTTTTTTTAATACTGTCTGATAAGCCCCCTAAAATCAATGTTATTATCTGTGTTTATTGACAAAAACATAGAGATAGACTCATACACTTTAGCCTATTTAGTCTATTTGGTAGAAATGAACTTTATTTAAGGAATCTCAAGTTTGCTCCACATTTAATACTCAGAAAGGCTAAAGACCACTCTTGTTTTGCAGAAAGATTAAAAAATAAATAAAAAAGCAATTATCAGAATTTATGGGGTAAATGCACAGGAAGCAAATGACCCAGAAGACTCTTCTGGAGATACATCTAGAATGTAATTGGCATGCTTCTCATTTCTGGTAATTAGTGGCCTTAAATGAGCAGAAGGTGAATTTACATGTTGTGAAAACATAATGACCAAATCAATGGCCTAAGTCAATTATATGGAAAGCCTACTTGACATATGGGTTTACTATAGGGATACACTTAAAATTGGATTCACACTAAATATCTGGGACATGATCACAATGCAAATATACAATTTCATATTATTATGAAGAATCAATGACATGTACAAGGATCTGTATAAATTGTATAAATTTTATGTTCGAAACACAAACTATTCTTAGTCTATTCATGTGTATCATGTGAATTTTATTTTTCACATAAACCTCTTTTATTTGCTTTGAGAATTTACATAAAATTGATTTATTTTGGAAAAGTACATTCTATATTATTTTATTAACTCATAGTCAATGTGTTAATTTGGAGAAAAACTTTGCACAGACCAAACTTTTAATCTAGGTTAACTGTTTTAGATATAAGATGGATTTTAAGATTATATTTACCTGTTGGAAAAAACACATACATAAAATATTAATCTGGCAGTTTATAAAATTAGAAACTTCCTTTAAATACCACTGCTTTTATTTTAAGGAAGAACATATTAAACTCAATTTATCGAATGTTAAGCAGCTTATATGTTTCAGAAATCAATATCTACCCAGCTGTCCCATCACCATCTTAGTCTCCCCATCTGACCTCACCATATACCCAAAAGTTTGTACACTCTAACTAAAGATGATGGTGATCAAATTTAAAATCAGGGCATATTGTTATATGACTCCAGCAGAAGGTAAATTCAGGTAAAACGCCATCTGGCTGTAGCTGTACACACACACAAAAAAAATGTTCTGTATGCTCATGAGCGATGAGAGTGAAATTAAAATAGTTACATGAATGGTTCATAATGACTTAATTAAAATAATGAAGTCTGATAAATAAGAAAAGGAATGCTTGCTTTCACAGACCTACCACCTGGGGGTGACAATTCATTTGTGTCCAGAATAATTAATGTCTTGCATTAGATTTTTCACAAATGAGTTTGTCCAAAGGTGCACATCACATAACTTATGTAATACGAATACCACCAGCATTCATCTTCAAGTCATTGCTTTTAGTTCATGGATTTATTTTTATTCCACTGGTCAAACAGTATTACCTGTAAATTTCCTTTGTCCCCTGTGTTTCATTTTATTTATTTTTTCCTGTGACCCATCTCTCTACCTACTCCTATTTGCATTTTATTATTTTAACTCTGTCAATGTGTTGTTTTTCCTGCTCCTTTTCTCACTACCCATAGACATTTTTCTGGACTGTTTTGAAATTACTTCACTGTGATCATTTTGAGTATTAAAATTCTACAAGATAGTAAAGACCAGGGATTTTTGCTTTGTTTTATTTTCTAGCTGTAAAATCAGCCTAGAGACTTTTAGGCCCCCATTGCTGACATACTGGGAAAAGTTATGTTCATATTATTTAGTGATGTTCTAGGTCCTCAAAATGTTAACCAGAACAGTATTTTAATAATTCTATTTTTTTAAAACTTCTATTTCTTTAACTTCCAGAATGTTGAGGGAAAAGCCATTTAGAAAGTTGACTGTAAGTGTCTTGATGTTTTCTAAGTTACTTGATATAGTTTAAGAAAATCGAATCCAAATGTATTTTGGCAAGCTTTTTACACATACTATCTAATTTAAAACATTTATAAGGATGTCATTGAGGCAGATAAAATAATCTCTTGAGATTAAATTATATTAGTCTCTTTGGCAATTCCTTGTTTTCATATTAAAACAAATTCTGTTGCTAATACATGTCCCTGTACCAATAACTCCTCTTACATCTGGATCCCAACTGCAACAGTGTCTGTTCCTTCCCTTTATAATATCACAATGTTTTCTCTCATTATACCTTCTTCCTCCATGCCTTTCTAAATGCTCTTTAATTTACAGCCAGATTTTTACTTTTTACCTTATTCTCTAATAAAGACTCCCTCATTCACTTCGAAGGCCTCGACTTTTACTCCAGCATCGTGTTTAAACTAGTCGTATATTTGATACTTTCCCTGTTCCTCTTAAATCATAACAGCTGAGAATCAGAGATGATGTCATCTGTGCCTTTTAAACCATGACATCATCTATGATTAGATGACAGGTATCCTCTAATAAAAAGATATACTAGTAATAGATTTCATTTTAGAAATTTCTTGTGGACATATTTTTCAAATTATTTACATCAATCTAAACTGTCTATACTTCCCACTTCTGCCAAGGTTTTATAAGATTTTCTTTCCTAATTTCCAACTAAATCCTCACTAACATTAAAAGCTTTTATCAAGTGACAGTTGTCTCATGGTTACTCAAGTTTTCTTCAATAACTTATACCTCTTTATTTCACCTTCGCCAGTTGCCACTGAGACCAAAGTTAAGCTTAAAAAAAAAAAAAAACAGAAAAGAAAAAGAAAGAAAGAAAGAAACCACCATAGACATCTAGATCATTTATTTCATAGCTCTCCCTTCCAGGCACAATCTGTCTATATGGTAACTCATTGAAATGGCTGTTATCCCACTGAGATGTACAATTTGCATATAGAATATTGGGTTATATAGATATAACCCTGCATATAGATGTTAAAATGCATTTAACTCTTTATGAACATAATAGACTTTGCCTCATAAAAGATTTTAGAATCATTGGGTCAAATATTAGTCTTTCACTTCAAGTTCCTTTTTCTCTTAAAATGTCTTTTGGGCTAGTCTGTGTTACTCCTGCAAATTCGAAGGTCACTCCCTACTTCCTGCCATGTCTTCATCCTCAAAGGCAGTACCTACCCTGATTTGCATTGCTTCTTTGTTATTTGATTAGTTTTGTTGTTGTTGTTGTTGTTGTTGTTGTTGAGTTTGTTGAAAGCATTTTAACAGACCTTATCCAGCTCATCAAGGTATTCATCCTCATTTACCTGAATCTCAAAATTCTGAGATTGGAAAATCAGATGCAATAGGAAAGCCTTATCTCTGCTTGTTTTCCTCTTTGAGATGTGCTCTGTGATGCAAGTTGCTGAGTGTAGTCCTGAGATTTCTGCACCAAGATTTCTGATCTGTGGGTAGCAGAATTCTGTGTTATTGGAAGTATGCTGCATTTCAGAAATAGATCTAACGTGGCCTCTGCAGAATGCATGCACCATCTGTGAAACACTGCAAAATAAAAGTTTTCTGTAAATGTACAATTGGTCCCCATGCTCTCCCAGTCAGAGAACTATATATAACAGAAAGCAAAATGGTTGACCCAGGCAAACAAGAGCTTTTAAAGGTAAAGTGTTATTTCAAAATCCCCAACGTGAGAATCCATTTTCCTTTCTGATATTTAAATATCAAATATCGCAAAAATTATTTACTCTCCAAATAATTTGATAATTCACTTATTATCCCCTTTATGAGACATTATAAGTGATGATTATCATACTTTAAGTTTTGTTTGTTGGGATACATATCAGTAACTCACCTCTTACAAGATATCAAATACCCCATCTTATGTTTCCAGAATGGCCACAAATGAGACTCTCTGTCAAAGGGATATTCCCTTTGTGTGCATCCCTTCCCCCAGTAACATGCCTTTGTTAGCTCTATGGATTTGTTTACAGAGCTTCTATCCACTTGGCTTGACTTTAGTCTTTCTCTTTATTATCCAATAGTTAGCTATTCTCCCTTTTCAGGGAACTTCTAAAATAATCACCATCCATTTCTTGATGTTCATCTATTTGGGCCCCAGTGAGTCAATTCAATGTATATACTACCCATGGATTACTCTTTCTGAAAAACTGATTGAATTAGAAGTAACTACTATTATAATAAGCAATTTTATTTGGCATCCGTGAAATATACAGCAAGGGGAATCTCAATAGCAATTTCCTTTAAAAAGCTCTACTATCTGCACAAATTTCAAGAGTATATAGAACCAGGATGTATACAATGAGGGAAAAGTCAGAGTAAGGAATCTCAGTTAAAACTCCGTGTTTTCAGCATTAACTGGGATGAAAGACATTTGGGATCAAGAGGATATGAGATTGAGCTCACTTCAGTTAGAATGGCCAACATTAATAATTCAGTCACAACAAATGCTGGCGAGGATGTGGGGGAAAAGGAACTCTTACACTGTTGGTGGGGATGTACAGTAATTCCACTATGAAAATCAGGATGGAGGTTCCTCAAGAAGCTAAAAATGATCCAGATATAACACTCCTTGGTATTTGTCCAAAAGAATTAACATCAGCATATATTAGAGATACATTTATACCCATGTTTATTACAGCACAGTTTATAGTAGTCAAATTATGTGTTTTGTTCAGCATTTTTGCCACTGCAACCAAAAGACCTGACCAGAACAATTGTAGAGAAGGAAAACTTTATTTAGGGGCTCAACAGTTTCAGAGTGCTCTTTCCATAGATCTCTGGATCTGTTCCTTGGGACCTAAGGAAAGGTAGAACATTATGGCAGAGGAGTGTGGCAGAGGGAAGCAGAGAGAGACTCCACTCACCAGATACAAATATATATCCCAAAGCCAAGCCTCCAAAGCTCTCCTCCTCTAGTCACATCCCACCTGTCTTCAGTTACCACTCAATTAATCCCATCAGGTGGTTAATGTACTGATTGGGTTAAGGGTCTCATAATCCAGTCATTTATTTTCTGCACCTTCTTGCAATGTCTTACACATGAATTTTGGGTGACACCTCACAACCAAAAAATAATATTATGGAACCAGCCTAAGTATTCATTAGCAAATGAATGAATAGAGAAAATTTTATATATAAGTATTTTATATGTAAATATATATATAAATTATATGCATATGTCCCACACATACATACACCCACCCATACATACACATACATACAGTAGAGTTTTATTCAGCCATAAAAAAAGAATTACTGTCATTGCAGGAAAATGGATGGAGTTGGAGATCATGCTTTTGAGTAAAATAAAACAGATCGAGAGAAAGGTGTATGTTTTCTCTCATACACTGAAGTTGGAAGGAACAAACTACATCAAACACAAAAGTACTCATGAAATCAGAAGGGATCCCAGTAGGGTATAGGAAGGAGATTAGGGGGCGGTGTGTAGAAGGTATTGGGGAGTAAAATTGATCAAATTGTTTTTAGATATGCACAAATATGGCACAACCAAACCCAACATTCTATCTAATTAACATTCACAAATTAAAAAGAAAAGGAGACTAATTTTACACAATGAAGAATGAGAGGGGGGATGAAAGAGTTCTTCCAAACAAAGTCCATTGTCTTTTGGAGAGTTTACCACATTCGTTCCCAATGCTGTGTTCTCCTCAGCAGAAATTTGTAGAAAATGCAATCAGGTTCAGACAATCAGCAACAGGAGATGGTTATTGAATGTCAGACCTCGGCTAAGATGGGAGGGACATTTTAAAACTACATTTTTAAAGACTGATCAGTAAACAAGTCAAGGTTGAGTTAACTGTGGAGTGGTTCCATGGCTTGAGTTCTTTCGCCTTGCAGCCATGAGGTAACCAGAGTGTAGGTTACTAGATAAGACAAACAGTAGAGGACAACTTGTGATAGAGTCCAAATTTGGGCATTTATAGGACACATGATCTCCAGTGAAAAGTAGGAGGAGAAGGGAGGAGGCAGGGGGTTAGCAATGATGGTGGAATGTGATGGACATCATTATCCAAAGTACATGTATGAAGGCATGAATTGGTGGGAACAGACTTTATGTACAAACAGAGATATGAAAAATTGTGTCCTATGTGTGTAATAAGAATTGTAATGCATTCCACTGTCATGTATTTAAAAAATAAAATCAATTAAATATTTTTAAAAAGACTTCTCCCATGAAAAGAAACAAGAAAATTCCTAGTCATAGAACTTGCTGGGAATATCATGAGGAAAGAAGCCAAGTGCTCCATGATCCCATGTTACAGAAGCATGTTGCTCCTACCTCTGCATACACACTGGTTTAAATGAGCAACTTTGGGTCTAGATTCAAACAGGTTGCCTTCACTCTCATCGTCTACGAATGGCCTTCCATGTCTCTTCCTTAGAATTCCACCTTGTCCCCCCAATGTATAATCCAGACACCTTGGCACTGGTGACACAGTGTTAAGTGAGAAAGACAAGGCCCATTTCTCATAGATTTGTATTCTAGATCTCTTACCACCTTTGTCACATGAAGGCCCATATTTATTTATTTATTTGAAATATACTTTTTTTTTAGTTGTAGATGGACACGATAGCTTCATTTTATTTATTTTTATGAGATGCTGAGGATTGAATGTAGTGCCACACATGTGCCAGGCAAGCCCTATACCACTGAACACCAACCCCAGCCCTGCCGTTTTTAAATATGCACGGGAATACCAGACTACGATCTGTTATTGAGACCACATTTACATTTAGGTCATTAGCATGAAGCAGAATTCAGAATGGCTCATGTTATAATTATTTAATCATGTGTATATACATTCACTGTGCTAATCACTCTCCTCTTTACTAATAAAATTATCTGCTGTCCCCACCTGATTTCCAGGCCTAGTTTGTGCTTCATCTCTCCAGGCTTCACTGATCTTTGCTTCTACATCCAGTTATTAGTATGTAATTAGAAGAATATAGTAGAATTTGCTGCTGTTTATGATGCATTAATAATTGCTAAAATGCACACTCCCAGTCTAGATGGGGCGCATTGAAATGGGTCTCAGTAAAAAAAAAAAAAAAAAAAAAAAAAAAAAAAAGACAAAACACAAGTATCTCCACGTGATTTTGCTATTGGTCTTCTGCATATAATATTGAAAAATATTGTTAAAGAGGAATTTTGAAATCAATTGCTATGTTATTGCCAGAAGTATAAAACAAGAGATGAATGCCTGCAATTTTCATATAATAGCATCTCATATCCTTGCCCTGTAGAGAAACCTAGGTAAAAACAAGCCATAATAGATTACACACACACACTTCCTCATGTGCTAACAATAAATCTCATGTTTTCTTTTCACAGTCATATTTTCAACTGAGTAGCAAAGGTGTCCAAGAATAATTGATTTGATAGTGGACCACTCAACTTTGTGGTCTATTTATTAAATCTTCTCAGGAATATGGTAATTTTAAAAATGAAGCAGCTTCAAGCAATAATTGCTTTATTTGGTGTTCCAGATTATGTATTTTAATTCTGAAAGTAAATGAATAGTCTTCTTTCAGAAATGAAATAAAAGAGGGATTAAAGGATATAGGTTGGTATTATTCATTGTATTTTTCACCTAGGGTGAATGGCCCTTTTTTATGAGTTTCTTCACTTTGGAGAAATAGCGAGGGGCTTTTCTTTTTAATCATGTACCCTTGCCGATGAAAGTGTATAGATGACTGGCAATCCTAGGCATTGGCACTATAGTAATAAACAACATAAGCTTCGGATGGAGTTTGCAATCTGGAGAGAAGATTTGCAATCTGAAACTAGTAGTGACAAGTGTCTGTCAATACTTGATGGGACTCCCATAGTTTCTGTAGTCAGTTAACATGTCACTTAATGTGGAGACATTAGAGAATGCACAGTTATAAACCAAGGTTTAATTTCTCCCCATTAATGCAAATCTGTATTTCAGCACTGCCTCTGTGTCATGTGTTGAGAGAGAAAAAGAGGCAAAATTCAGCCCCATCCTTAAGGAGTACCCTGTCCACTGATGAAAACCAACAATTAGAGCACAGCGTTATCAGTGTTAGGATAGATACCCATACATAAAACAAATGCATGTCTTGTTTTTAAAACCCCAAAGTATTCTGCTGCGGTTGAGTAGAAAACATAACACAGACTATTCTTTTGTGAATACTACACAAACAAAGACATTTGCCCTCTTGCATGTGACAGGAATACCAAGAGTAGAATAGCCTTCCTAGCTGGTGCCAGTATTCTTCCCCTGTGCTATGCTGCAGATTGTGCGGCTGCTGTCCCCTGGGGTCTTTGGTGCTTCTCTGCATGGACTGATGGGACACAGCTCCTTCCTAATGCAGGAGGAAGCTGCCTTCTTTAAAGTCACTAGCCATTGTGTGGGCACCAAGGTTATGGGGTCTGGTGTGCCTACAGGCATTTTTTTCCCCCATTTTAGTGAAAAAGCCTTTTCAAGTGCTTTTGTTTGAATTCCCAAGGATTCAGAGAGCACAGGGAGCCTGAAAAGAATCTCAGATTCTCAAGGTACTCTGTGCCGGGGAGCTCTGATGTAAGTCCAAGTCCAAGTGCCTCTATGGATTCACTTTCCTTAATGAAAATATCTTCCTTTTCTTTTTAAAAGAGACTATTTTCAGAACCACTGCATTCAACCCATGGATGTGTTCTGATATCCCTGAGCCCTCAAGTAAATGAGATGAGAGGCTGGTTGAGGTTCCTCCCCAGTACCAATCAACACAGAACCGAACTGGCTCATCTTTCAGCAAACTGGTCAAGCTGTCTAATCCAAATCTTCATGATTTACGTTATAAATGACTGCTGTTTACTTTTCCTTCCATAGAAAAGTGAGGTTATCAAACACAATCCAATTCCTCGTAAATTATTTTCAATCGGATGATCATTGTGTTTTGAGAAGCAAATAAAAACAACCACCAACAAGAAGATAATAAATAAACAAATAAATAAATAAAATTCCGATGGTTTGGGGAGGCATATTTTAACGAGCAGAGTAGTACACCTTCAAAATGCACCAAATGAGAGACAATTCTTTACAAAAAAATGATGTCAGATGAGAAACTTCTTTATATTATCTCTCTACAATTTTATTTTCATTATCTCTTGACTTTAATTTCTCTTCTTGCCTTTGCTATGCATAGAGGTTGGGGTTTGAGGAATTTGAATAAGTATGCAACTTTTTCCACATCAGGTTTTCTTGTTTTCCACATCATCCTGGTTGTCCCCATGGTAATTCCTGGAGGGATAGTGTTTGGAAAAGACAACTTGTCCACTGAAGACTATACCAGCAGCATTGGAAGGGATCTGAATGAGGCAGTGGCATTGCTGATTTACATAGAAAAGTGCTTCTCAAAGCCTTGGCTTTGAACAAGCAGCAGCAGCAGCAGCAGCAGCAGCAGCAGCAGCAGCAGCAGCACTTAGGTACTTGCAAATGCAAATTCTCAGCCCCCACCTTAGACCTACTGAATCAGACTCTTGGGATAGGATCTCTTAAAAAAAAAAATCCATGTTTTACCAAGCCCTCCGGTATTTAATACAAGCTAAATTTTGAGAAAAATTGTAATAAAAAAATACAAAACTAAATATCCCCTTCTCTCTGCTTTTCCCCTGTCCTCTGCATCATCCTCAGTGCCTGTCTCCCTTACTTAGTATCAGTCAAAATTTTCATTACACTTACACTTTATTTTACTCTCTGCATCACTACGCCTCATTGACACCATGTTATAATTACTAATATCATAGGGGCTTTATCTCTTCAAAAACAGAGGATTAAATTGTTTTTTTTTAATTTTTATTTTTTTTATTGTTGGTCGTTCAAAACATTACATAGTTCTTAATATATCATATTTCACAGTTTGATTCAAGTGGGTTATGAACTCCCATTTTTACCCCGTATACAGATTGCAGAGTCACATCAGTTACACTTCCATTGATTTACATATTGCCATTCTAGTGACTGATGTATTCTGCTGTCTATCCTAATCTCTACTATCCCCCCTCCCCTCCCCTCTCCTCCCCTCCCCATTTCTCTCTCTACCCCCTCTACTGTAAATCATTTCTTCCACTTGTATTATTCTTCTCTTACCCCTCTGTAATTTTGTATAACCCTGAGGATCACCTTCCATTTCCATGCAATTTCCCTTCTCTCTCCCTTTCCCTCCCACCTCTCATCCCTGTTAAATGTTAATCTTCTTCTCAAGCTCTTCATCCCTACTCTGTTCTTAGTTATTCTCCTTATATCAAAGAAGATATTTGGTATTTGTTTTTTAGGGATTGGCTAGATTCACTTAGCATAATCTGCTCTAATGCCATCCATTTCCCTCCAAATTCTATGATTTTGTCATTTTTTAATGCAGAGTAATACTCCATTGTGTATAAATGCCACATTTTTTTTATCCATTCATCTATTGAAGGGCATCTAAGTTGGTTCCACAATCTTGCTATCGTGAATTGTGCTGCTATGAACATCGATGTAGCAGTGTCCCTGTAGCATGCTCTTATTAGGTCTTTAGGGAACAGACCGAGAAGGGGAATAGCTGGGTCAAATGGTGGTTCCATTCCCAGCTTTCCAAGAAATCTCCATACTGCTTTCCAAATTGGCTGCACCAATTTGCAGTCCCACCAACAATGAACAAGTGTACCCTTTTCCCCACATCCTCTCCAGCACTTGTTGTTGTTTGACTTCATAATGGCTGCCAATCTTACTGGAGTGAGATGATATCTTAGGGTGGTTTTGATTTGCATTTCTCTGACTGCTAGCGATGGTGAGCATTTTTTCATGTACTTATTGATTGATTGTATGACCTCCTCTGAGAAGTGTCTGTTCAGGTCCTTGGCCCATTTGTTGATTGGGTTATTTGTTATCTTATTGTCTAATTTTTTGAGTTCTTTGTATACTCTGGATATTAGGGCTCTATCTGAAGTGTGAGGAGTAAAGATTTGTTCCCAGGATGTAGGCTCCCTGTTTACCTCTCTTATTGTTTCTTTTGCTGAGAAAAAACTTTTTAGTTTGAGTAAGTCCCATTTGTTGATTCTAGTTGTTAACTCTTGCGCTATGGGTGTCCTATTAAGGAATTTGGAGCCTGACCCCACAGTATGTAGATCATAGCCAACTTTTTTCTTCTATCAGACGCTGTGTCTCTGATTTAATATCCAGCTCCTTGATCCATTTTGAGTTAACTTTTGTGCATGGCGAGAGAAAGGGATTCAGTTTCATTTTGATGCAAATGGATTTCCAGTTTTCCCAGCACCATTTGTTGAAGATGCTATCCTTCCTCCATTGCATGCTTTTAGCCCCTTTATCAAATATAAGATAGTTGTAGTTTTGTGGATTGGTTACTGTGTCCTCTATTCTGTACCATTGGTCCACCCACCTGTTTTGGTACCAGTACCATGCTGTTTTTGTTACTATTGCTCTGTAGTATACTTTGAAGTCTGGTATCGCTATACCCCCTGATTCACACTTCCTGCTTAGCATTGTTTTTGCTATTCTGGGTCTTTTATTTTTCCATATGAATTTCATGATTGTTTTATCTATTTCTACAAGAAATGCTGTTGGGATTTTGATTGGCATTGCATTGAACTTATAGAGAACTTTTGGTAATATCGCCATTTTGATGATGTTAGTTCTGCCTATCCATGAACAGGGTATATTTTTCCATCTTCTAAGATCTTCTTCTATATCTCTCTTTAGGGTTCTGTAGTTTTCATTGTATAAGTCTTTCACCTATATTGTTAGGTTGATTCCCAAGTATTTTATTTTTTGGGGGGATATTGTGAATGGAGTAGTTGTCCTCATTTCCATTTCAGAGGATTTGTCGCTGATATACAGGAATGCATTTGATTTATGCGTGTTGATTTTATATCCTGCCACTTTGCTGAATTCATTTATTAGCTCTAATAGTTTCTTTGTAGACCCTTTTGGGTCTGTAGGTATAGAATCATGTCATCTGCAAATAGTGATAATTTAAGTTCTTCTTTTCCTATTTTTATGCCTTTAATTTCTTTCGTCTAATTGCTCTGGCCAGTGTTTCGAGAACTATGTTGAACAGAAGTGGTGAGAGAGGGCAACCCTGTCTTGTTCCAGATTTTAGAGGGAATGCCTTCAATTTTTCTCCATTCAGAATGATGCTGGCCTGTGGTTTATCATAGATTGCTTTTACAATGTTGAGGTATGATCCTGTTATCCCTAATTTTTCTAGAGTTTTGAACATAAAGGGATGCTGTACTTTGCGGAATGCTTTTTCTGCATCTATCGAGATGATCATATGGTTCTTATTTTTAAGTCTATTGATGTGGTGAATAACATTTATTGATTTCCGTATATTGAACCAGCCTCGCATCCCAGGGATGAATCCTACTTGATCATGGTGTATAATTTTTTTGATATGTTTTTGAATCCGATTCGCCAGAATTTTATTGAGGATTTTTGCATCTAGGTCCATTAGAGATATTGGTCTGTAGTTTTCTTTCTTTGAAGTGTCTTTGTCTGGTTTAGGAATCAGGGTGATGTTGGCCTCGTAGAATGTCTTTGGAAGTTCTCCCTCTTTTTCTATTTCCTGAAATAGCTTGAAAAGTATTGGTGTTAGTTCCTCTTTAAAGGTTTTGTAAAACTCTGCTGTATACCCATCCGGTCCTGGGCTTTTCTTAGTTGGTAGTCTTTTGATGGTTTCTTCTATTTCCTCTATTGTTATTGGTCTGTTTAGGTTGTCTATGTCCTCCTGACTCAATCTGGGCAGATCATATGACTTAAGAAATTTATCTATGCCTTCACTATCTTCTATTTTATTGGAGTATAAGGATTCAAAATAATTTCTGATTATCTTCTGTATTTCTGAAGTGTCTGTTGTGATATTGCCTTTTTCATCCCGTATGCTAGTAATTTGGGTTCTCTCTTCTTCTTTTCGTTAGCATGGCTAAGGGTCTGTCGATTTTATTTATTTTTTCAAAGAGCCAACTTTTAGTTTTGTCAGTTTTTTCAATTGTTTCTTTTGTTTCGATTTCATTAATTTCAGCTCTGATTTTAATTATTTCTTGCCTTCTACTTCTTTTGCTGTTGTTTTGCTCTTCTTTTTCTAGGATTTTGAGATGAAGTATGAGATCATTTATTTGTTGGTTTTTTCTTTTTTTAAGGAATGAACTCCAAGCAATAAATTTTCCTCTTAGAACTGCTTTCAATGTGTCCCATAGATTTCGATATGTTGTGTCTGTGTTTTCATTTAACTCTAAGAAGTTTTTAATTTCCTCCTTGATGTCTTCTAAAACCCATTGATCATTCAGTAACCTATTGTTCATTCTCCAAGTGATGCATGATTTTTCCTTCCTTCTTTTATCGTTGATTTTCATTTTTATTCCATTATGATCAGATAAGGTGCATGGTATTATCTCTACTCCTTTATATTGTCTAAGAGTTGCCCTGCGACATAATATATGATCTATTTTTGAGAAGGATCCATGTGCTGCTGAGAAAAAAGTGTAACTGCTTGATGTTGGGTGGTATATTCTATATATGTCAACTAAGTCTAGGTTATTAATTGTGTTATTGAGTTCTATAGTTTCCTTATTTAACTTTTGTTTGGATGATCTGTCCAGTGGTGATAGAGGTGTGTTGAAGTCTCCCATGATTATTTTATGGTGGTCTATTAGACTTTTGAACTTGAGAAGAGTTTGCTTGATGAACATAGCTGCACCATTGTTTGGGGCATATATATTTATGATTGTTATGTCTTGTTGGTGTATGGTTCCCTTGAGCAGTATGTAGTGTCCCTCTTTATCCCTTTTGATTAACTTTGGCTTGAAATCTATTTTATTAGATATGAGTATGGACACTCCTACTTGTTTCTGCAGTCCATATGAGTGATATGATTTTTCCCAACCTTTCACCTTCAGTCTATGTATATCTTTACCTATCAAATGTGTCTCCTGTAGGCAGCATATTGTTGGGTCTTGTTTTATGATCCATTCAACTAGCCTGTGTCTCTTAATTGGTGAGTTTAAGCCATTAACATTTAGGGTTATTATTGAGATATGGTTTGTTCTTCCAGCCATATTCGTTTATTAATGTTACTAAACCTGATTTGTTTTCCTCTTTGATTACTTTCCCCCCTTTACTGTCCTACCTCCCACTGTTGGTTTTCATTGTTATTTTCCATTTCCTCTTCCTGTAATGTTTTGCCAAGGATTTTTTGAAGAGATGGTTTTCTAGCTGCAAATTCTTTTAACTTTTGTTTATCGTGGAAGGTTTTAATTTCATCATCCATCCTGAAGCTTAATTTCGCCGGATACACAATTCTTGGTTGGAACCCATTTTCTTTCAGTGTTTGAAATATGTTATTCCAGGATCTTCTAGCTTTCAGAGTCTGTGTTGAGAGATCAGCTGTTATCCTGATTGGTTTACCCCTAAATGTAATCTGCTTCCTTTCTCTTGTAGCTTTTAAAATTCTCTCCTTATTCTGTATGTTGGGCATCTTCATTATAATGTGTCTAGGTGTGGATCTCTTATGATTTTGCACATTCGGCGTCCTGTAGGCTTCTAGGATTTGGGATTCTGTCTCATTCTTCAAGTCTGGGAAGTTTTCTCCTATTATTTCATTGAATAGATTGTTTATTCCTTTGGTTTGGAGCTCTGTGCCTTCCTGTATCCCAATGACTCTTAAGTTTGGTCTTTTAATGTTATCCCATATTTCTTGGATGTTCTGCTCATGGTTTCTTAGCAGTCTTGCTGAGCTGTCTATGTGCTTTTCAAGTTGAAATACTTTGTCTTCATTGTCTGATGTTCTATCTTCTAAGTGGTCTACTCTGCTGGTAGTATTCTCAATTGAGGTTTTAAGTTGTTTTATTGCTTCCTGCCTTTCTAGGATTTCTATTTGTTTGTTTTTTTATTACCTCTATCTCCCTGTGTAATTGATCTTTTGCTTCCTGGATTTGTTTATGTAATTCCTTGTCAAAGTGATCTTTCATTGTCTGATTTTGCTGTCTCATGTCTTCCTTGAGACTCCAGATCATCTGAAGCGTGTATATCCTGAACTCTTTATCTGACATTCCATCTGTTGCAGCTATTACCTCTTCTAAAGTTGAGTTGACCTGCATTGCTTGTGGTCCTTTCTTTCCTTGTCTTTTCATACTGCTCGCGTTTCTTTCTGCTTGGTGAAACTGTTGTGTTTTTGAAATTTTCCCCCTATTTATTTATATTGCTCTTGTATAGTTGGAAAATCTCCCTTGCAGCGGGTAGTGGCTGTGCTCCTCCTCTAATTAGGGTGATCTGTCTACCACGCTGGTCGGTCGCAGGTCTGCCCACCCTGCAGGCGCGGGTGGCGGCTCTGCTCTGCCCCCACTCCAATTGTGGTGACGTGACTACCACGCCCTCGGGTCGTTGGTCCTGATCCGGATGTGGGCGGTGGCTCTGCTCGGCCCCTACTCCAACTGGTATGATGTGTCTACCACACTGGCAGGCCTCTAAGCCTGTTCCGCCGGTGGGTCGCAGGTCTGCCTACCTTGCGGGCTCGGGCGGCAGTTCTGCTCAGCCCCCACTCCAAATGGGGCTACCTGACTGCCTCTCCAATGGGTCGCTGGGCCTTTTCCGGACACAGGCGGTGGCTCTGCTCCACCCCCACTCCAACCAGTGTGACGTGACTGCCTCGGTGCTACGTGTCCACCACGCTGGCAGGCTACCGGGCCTATCCTGCCAGTGGGTCGCAGGTCTGCCTACCTTGCAGGCTCAGACGGCGGCTCTGCACAGCCCCTACTCCAAATGGGGTGACTTGGCTACCGCGCCATCAGGTCGCTGGTCCTGTTCCAGGCGTGGGCGGCTACTCTCTTCGGCCCCAGCTGCAGTTGGGGTGTCGTGATACCACGCCGGCGGGTCACTTGGCCTGTTCTGGGTGTAGGCGGCAGCTCCACTCTGCCCCTCTGGCCCCCACAGCACCCAGCAGGACCCGGACTGAGATGCAGTTACCGCGGGTTCCCCAGCCCTGGGCCAAAGCAGCTCCGGGAGCCTGAACCCGGCCGCTCCGAGCTCAGTGCACGCTCTGCTGGGAGCAGGTTCCCAGAAGCAGTCTCTGTGGGTTCCCCACCTCTGAGCCAAAGCGGCACCGGAAGCCAGAACCCGGCCACTCTGAGCTCGGTGCACGCTCTGCTAGGAGCAGGCTCCAAGAATCAGTCTCCGTGGGTTCCCCAGCCCTGGGCCAACGCAGCTCCGGGAGCCAGAACCCGGCCTCTCTGAGCCCGGTGCATGCTCCGCTAGGAGCAGGCTCCAAGGAGTGGTCTCCACGGGCTGTGGGCCAAAACTGTTCCGGTAGTCAGAACCCAGCCACTTAGAGCTCGGTGCACGCTCACTAGGAGCTGGCTCCAATACGCAGTCTCCGCGGGTTCCCCAGCCCTGGGCCAAAGCAGCTCCGGGAACCAGAACCCGGCCGCTCAGAGCTCGGTGCACACTTTACTAGGAGCAAGCCCCAAGGAGTAGTCTCCACAGGTTCTCTAGCCCTGAGCCTGAGCTATCTGTCTGCGAGACGCAGGCAAATACCAGCCTGAAATCACCTGTTCCGTAGCTGAACGAGCTGAGATCAGTAGAAAATAGGGATGATTACATCAGCTCTCCAAGATGGCGGCCGCTGTCCTCCTCCGTGGTCCGACTGGTCTCGAGAACCGAACTGGACCGCTTCTCTCCTCCGTCTCAAAGCCAGAACTCATCACTAAGCATGACCATTGCACCGCTGGCAGGAGCCCCCAGAATCCGCATCGCTGCACCCCCGCTCCGGCACCTCGCCGCTTCCCAGCGCAAGCCGCAGACTCCAGCCGCGGGGCGATCCACCGATCAGGCAATGCAACCCTCCGTGCGGAGAAATCGCCCGCGTCCGAGCCCCGGCAGCTGAACCTCTCGCGATGGAAAGCCCTCCACTAGATTCTGGAGCACCTCAATTTCGCTGGAAATTCCCAACAAGACAGCCTTCAGCTGTTTCACCTCGTCTTTCTCCCGCACAGTGACGCGGCGCACGGTGGTGATGCACTCCCTTCGCCGCCATCTTCCCCTCCCTGCTCCTAGAGGATTAAATTGTGCAGGCAGGTTTCCTCTTGAGATCTGTCATATATTCACTTGATTAACTCTGCTGGGCCCTGTTTCTATCTGCCACTGATGATTCTTGCCTGTACATTGTGGACTTATATAAAAATAATAAGTAGGGGGCTTTTACCAAATTATCTGTTTTTACTCTTTCCTATTTATGAGACAGAAATATATAAACTTTCTAATTTATATTGCATAATTATTCAGAAAAAAAACAGATCATCACACTCCCCCAAATTTTAAAAATTAATGTATAAGCAAAACTCACTGTATAAAGGATTTTTATAAGAATGTTCAACCCCACTTTAGTGTTTTGATTTTCTTGTTATCTTTTCTCATTCATATCACTTTTCATACTACAACTTTCTGGACCTTCCATACATATTTTAACTCCTACTAACATTTCTCTTCTGTATTAATGATTCTTAGTTTTCTAAGTAACTGACAACACAGCCCTCAATCAACTACTGCAAATGAAAGCATACCTTTTGATCATTTTGACATCTTTTTCCATGCCCTTGAATTATTTGTGGATGAAAGGGCATAATTTAACATCATATCATTTTTTGTGATTTTTAATGTGAAGTCTATGCACTAGGACACATTCCTAATTTCATGTCATCTTTTTGTTTTACCATAATTTCACTAAAGACCTCAGAACAAAGGTCAAATAATGCAAATCAGATGTCTATGGAATAAGAAGTCTGGTTTTCCTTTTGACTCATACATTTGAAAGCTCTTTCTCTCATGAGTATTTCTCTGATATTGTGGATGTCAGGGACATAGTTCTAGGAATAGCCTCATATGTATCATGTAACCACTTCTCCCTCCAAAAATGGTGTCTATGGTGCTTTATTTCCCAACACAGATGGAAAACCTCTACAGCAGTGATTAAGAAAGTGGGATCTAGATAATACTACTTCAATGAAATTTGCAATCCCAGAAACAGAACATTTGTGTGGCCTGAGGCAAGTTCCTGAACCACATAATACCTTGTCTTCTTATTTGTAGAGTGAAGATAATAATACTAAGTACATTGTGGAACCATTATGAACATTAAAATTATCAAAGTATGCAATGCAGCTGGCACAGGCCAAGCATTCCATAACTGCTAAATACAATTATTACTTTTTTTTTGAGAGAGAGAGAATGTTTTTTTAATATTTATTTTTTAGTTTTCAGTAGACACAACATCTTTATTTTTATGTGGTGCTGAGGATCGAACCCAGCACCCCTCACATGCCAGGCATGCACGCTATTGCTTGAGCCACATCTCCAGCCCAACAATTAATTTTTACATGCTAAATAAGTTGTATCATTACACTGGAATTCCTCGTGTGTGTGTGTGTGTGTGTGTGTGTGTGTGTGTGTGTGTGTAGATCTATCTATCCATACATCCATCCTTCCATCCACAATATCAATTTGGAATCATACATGGTGACCAACCCTGCGTGTCCCATTTAATAACCCAGAAAGTCTCTTGGCTCATCTGAACTTCTCTGAGCTAGATAATCTTCTGCTCTGGGGAGCATATCATTTTGCATTGTTATACTTTTAAGTAAGCTAGATTAGTATGTCCCATGCCAGAAATGTTATATTGGGTACATTTGAGCTTAGTCAAAGCTCATAATTCTAGTATTAAACTTTTATAAATACCTGTCTTATTTCTATTTTGGTATACAGATCAATGAGGGGAAAAATGAGCAAGTGCCACATTTGGGCAGCAAACTTGTAGAAAAGGCAATTTGACCATAAATCTTGTCAAGTCGAGGTTTTTCCTGAAAGTAGTTTGCATCCTCCAAACTATGTCAAATGATTAACTCCTATGATCTATTAGATACTATTAATTTGAATAATTATTTACAGGATATTATTATTTCATAGCTAGATAGCCATATTTTTTCAAGTTATATGTATAACAGTGACTGTGTATTCTGGGTCTGAACACTAAAATTCCAAGTATCACAACTACCTCCATCATGTTAGCCTGAATATAATATTCATGTTACAAAAGTCAATAAGTTAATGTTACCATTAACTTATACATGTTTCTCAATGACTAACTTTATTTTATTTCCACCTGGGACCACAAGAATAACTTAGACATAGTAAGTAAATAGATATTGTTTCCTACTAGATTTCTTGCACATAAATGTTACATCATATAGGAGAAGAAGTTGGTATCACCTAGGAAAGAGCAAATTTGTTCTTACCCTAGACACCATTGAGAGTATCTATGTGCAACTCCTTTTATAAAAGATATAAACTTTGGACAACTATATCAAATTAATTTTTAATATAGGAAAATTAATTTGGACTAAATGTATACAGGCAAATAACAGCTAATCAGAAATATTTGAGTTTGGATTTCTATATTTAATCTAGGACTGAAATCAACCAATTAGCTAGCTCCTCAAATTCTGATTGACACTTCACTTCCTACAAGCACAGAACTGGTTTCATATTTATCCCAACACAAAATAACAATAGAAAAAAATGAACTAGTTACATATAAATATTTTTCATTTAAGAATTCATCCATTACATAAACATAAAAGGAAAGCTAGGGGCTGGGGCTATGTGAGGCACTGGGCTCAATCCTCAGCACCACATAAATATAAATAAAGATATTGTGTGTCCATCTACAACTAAAATATATTTTTAAAAAAGGAAAGCTAGTAGATACTAGTTTTTAGAGTGTCAATTAACAGATTGTAAACCCATACAACTTACAAAGAGTTATAATTCACATGATTTCATTTACTTTATCCCCCAAATTCTGGGAGGGATCAGTAAGTAAAACAATAATTTTATTGAGACGTGATTTTGCAACTATTTTAAGTATAAAGTATACTGAATTTTGAAATTTCTTTACTCATATAGCCTCCACCCAAGTAAATAAATCTAAAAATAAATGCTCGATTCTATGTTTTCTGACTCTGTTTGTTGATCTTTCCATTATATCCTGCTGCTGCTTATTTTACTCCATGTCTATGTTGACTGTATTTGGGAAGAAAGCACATATTAAAATAGACACATTGATAGATTTTTTTCCCCTTCAAATTAATATTTAATAGAATTTAATGTTATTTCAGCTGAGCTGTTTGTGTAAATGAGGTCTATAATATTAAGCCTGACTAAACACGACAATTTTCCAGGTGGGTATTATGATCTATTTCCAAAAGTCTATTGCCATTATTGTTGTTGTTGTTGTGCACTTTAAGACCCTGCTAATAAACAGGACTGAACATATCTTCAAATTAATTACATGTGCTATACTTTAAAGAGAAATTTTAATATCTTTCTTGTACAATGTTTGCACACACTTCTTAGAACAAAGAGGAGAATCTGTTTCTTCGCCCCAGCCCCTTATCTTCAGAGGCCGGGCTTTATTCAGGAGCTCTGTGAGGTATACTAAAAGTGAAGAGATACCGCACCAGAAAGCAAAAGACTGAGCTTTCAGGTTCATTCAGCAGTTCATGAATTTGCTTCTTCCAAGGTTGTCATTTCCAAGTCGAGTGAGGAGCTGTGTCTACCAAAAACTTTTTAGCCTTCTCCTTAGGATTTTAGATTCACAGTTCCACAAGCCCATTTTGCACCAGACCTTTATTTTCATTGGAAATATACACTCTCAACCTCCCTATGTGCTATATGATATAGCAAAATGTTGAGACAGCATAACATAATAATTAAGAACAGTGTCTCTGGAGTGTCACCAAATGTATTCAAATAGTTGTGTCCTAGATGAATTGCATGATACTGGACAAATATAATCTCTCTCAGATTCAATTTTTCTTCTTTAGTATGAGATTAATTATAGCACTTACTCTTTGGAATAGTTGTAAAAAAATAGTCAAATAATTAATGGAGAGTTGGGCTATACTTTACACACATAATAATAATAATAATAATAATAATAATAATTAATTATTATAATGATAATAATAATTATTATTATTATTTCCATTCCAAATACAAAGTCTTTCTAATACTGAAAGTTGAAGAGAGAATTTATTGAAAACTAGTGGACCTTGGCTGCCAGATGACACATGTATGCACCATTTTCACAAATTGGAGCTTGGGGCAGGGGATACAGATCAGTGGAAGAGCACTTGCCTGGTATGCACAAAGCCCTGGGATCAATCCCCAGCATTGGGGGAGTAAGGGGGGAGCTCTATGTCTCATCTTCATATATGAGAGCCATTGGGGCAGAAGACTAAATAAATGGTCAAAAATTAGAAATTCCACAACATATATTCCACCTCTATCTATGAAAGAAAGAATATGATGAGAAACACTTAAATAGGAAGATAAATTTGGAGAACTATAATAAAAATGCAAAATAAGATAAAAATAATAGGAATGCATTGTTTGAGTCAGCATTTTTTGTTGTTGCAAACAAAAGACTTGATAAGATCAATTTTAAGGAGGAAAAGTTTATGTAGGGGCTCAAGGTTTCTGAGATTTTAGACTGTAGATGGCCAAATCCATTCCTTGATGTCCAAGGTGAGGCAGAACATCGTGGCAGAAGAGTGACAGGAAAGCAGCTGAGAACATGGCACCAGGAAGCAGAGAGCTCCCCTCAATAGTGACAAAATATGTATACCCCAAAGATACACCACCCAATGACACATGTCCTCTAACAACACCATATATGCCTACAATTACCACCCAGTTAATCCCTACCGGAGGATTAATTCACTGATAGGTTAAGGCTCTCATAACTGAATCATTTCACCTCTAAATTTTCTTGCATTGTCTCACATGAGTTTTTTGGGGTGATACCTCATATATAAACCATACATACATAATTACTAGCATATTCCCATATAATTTTGACATCATCAGGTCTGTATTAAAAAAAACTGAACTAGAAAATAATTATAAAGTATGCATCCATACTGGAAGAGAATTCATAGTCTTACAAAAAAAAATCCATCACAGGATTCTTTATTTATCAAACTCTTCAAACTTTAAATAACCGATAAGGGGGCCCAGACAGTGAAAAAGTAAGTTATTGACAGTTACATATTTTCAATTAAGCATAATAAAAACTCAGGCGAAGGTTTCAAAGATTATATTAAGATGAAATAAGAGAATTCAATAGAACAAGCAGTGAGTACAAATTTCATTATAAAGAAGAGAGTAATGAATAAGATATATTCATGAAGTGTTCAGCCTGGGTTTCCCAGAAATCAGAGCCAGAACAAGTTTATTTGAAAAGCAAATGATGGGTTACGGAATTAGAGCAGAAGGGAAAACCAATAAAGTAAGTCATATTGAGTAGCACGCTGTACTGACGACTGATAATTGATCTTCCAAGACCTTCAGAGGATTCATGTGAAGTGCATTTACAAGATGTCTGTCTAATGAAGGAAAAGGGGAGCCAATTATATTTAGTTTTTGATTCCAGTGGAAAAGGGTCACCCAACAAGCAGTCCCATTCTAGTTGTCCCACACTCACTTCTAAATTGCACATTCTTGGGCACTAAGTAGGCTTTCTCTGGTGGACCAGTTTCCTTGACAATAGCAAAACCTGCAAGAAGAAAGGAGGATATGAGGCAGGATCAAAGTGAGATACAGTCAGATCTGCCTGGAAGATGGAATCATTGGTTAAATCCATGGCTGATGCTGTCTTGGTGCAGAGAGAATATGAAAGGATGAAAAAAGAAGGATTCAAGTGACAATTCTTTTGCACTTTACAACCTGATAGGGAGAGAAAATGTACAAGAAGAGTTTGAAATAAGCAGTGATGTCATGGGGTTGCAACACAAATGCAAACGTGAGAATATGGCATGGAGAGAAGATAATTCAAATTGAGAAGATTTGAAAAAAAAATTGCAGGGATTTTTTTTTCTTTCCCTTCTTTTGTTTTGCTTTGTTTATTTTGTTTTGTACCGTGATTGAATACTGGGGTGTTTAACTACTGAGCCACATCCCCAGCCCATTTTATTTTGAGTCAGAGTCCCACTAAATTATTTAGGGCCTCACTAAGTTGCAGAGTCTGGCCTGAACCTGAAATTCTTCTGCCTCAACCTCCTGAGTTCCTGGAATTACAGGCTTGTGCCACCACACCTGGAATTGCAGGGATCATCTTTGAATAAATAAAGTTCATAGTGAATCTTGGAGTTTAGATAGGATTTTGCAATGGTAGATTGGGAATTATGAGCATTTACAAAAGAAGAGGAACAGTTAGTGACATGTAGATTACACTTAGGAATTATACAGACATGTTTGATATATATGGGGAAGAGATGATTTGAGATGAACTCACAGGATATCAGATTGATGGAAATTAAAAAAAAATGGGGAAAAGACTGCAGACTTTTGGATCAAGTTCACACTGAAAGAAAGTTATGCAGATATATATATTTTCCAAGGAAAAGTTTTCTTACACAGGATAGAATGTGCTATACTCATAAATTAACATATGATTAAATCCAAGAACAAGATAGATGAATGTCCCATTATTTTCAGGACAAACTAAGCCAAATACTCCAAATAGTAAACAAGAGATGACAAATCATAGTTTCAAAATTCAAATTAGTGAAAAAGAGTTTTGTCACAGAAATGATGAGGAAATCTGTAAGATTATCACACTCCTACATTTAGAAAGATAGTTTTGAATTTTCATTTTATCACAAAGACCAGGATAATTCTGAAAAGATGTGTAATTTCTCAATCGCAAGTAATGATGATTTCTGGTGGTGGTGAACACAACAGTACCTATCCTTATTAAACTTCTATTGTTTTGTTCACATGTATCACAGCTCACTTACAATAACTTTGTGAGATATATATGATTAACAGACGTGGACACAGGCACAAAAATAGTGGTTCCATGAGACACAGTAAATAATTTGCACAGCCAGAATTTAAACCCAATAAGTAATTTTGATTGCCCACGTACTTAACCACTGGGTTATATTGAATTTGCATGCAAAAGGAGTGTATGTGTATGTATATGCATGTATGTATGTCATACAAATATAATTCCCTCTGAATGAAAAGATAAATGAAATCTAGAATTTTTGATTAATAACCTTAGTAGTTTTTTTGGATTTGGTTATTCCTCTGAAAGTCATTTAATGTCTTTTGCAACTTAGTTTTCCAATTAATTTTTAAAAAATGGGAATTGTTCTGTTCCTGTGACTACTTTATAGGATTGGATTGGAGGCCAAAGCGGATTATGTGTATATTATCATTTATGAAATGTAAAAGGGTAGAAATATAAATTAGCACCATGATAGTAATTATCCCTCCTCCAAAGTTGTATTTTATTTATATACACAATTTATTTCTGAAGGTAATATATTTATAGTTGCTATCAATCACACCTTATAGTTATGGTTCTGATGACCTCAGATATAAGCACTTCATAACAATGGCATATAAATATGTGCTGAGGAATTAAAATACTAATAATCACACCTCTTGATGTTCTTCCCTATGTATTTCACATTTGCAAGATTTTAGCACATTATAAGTACTTTTCAATGACTAGATTGTGACTTCTAATTAACTTTAGATTTAGAATTTTCTCTCTTAATAAAATACAGGTTGAATTATAATGCATTCTAAAAGAAGTACATTAGTTTAGGCAACTTATTCTCAGGCCTTATGAAGTGTGTCACTCGTTTTTTCCCAGAGTTGATTTTATTCAATATAGCATATCTCAGTGCCTTTAAAATCCAGGGGGAAATTATATTTTAAATTACTTAAGGGAAAAAGGCAGCCTTGCTTGACATCAAGGATTAACTGCTCGTACATAAGTTAATTTATTTAAAAAATGTGAAATACCTGTATGCTGATTTTAGAGTTTGACATTACAGCTCAAGTGTTACAGGTATATTTTCT
This sequence comes from Spermophilus citellus, assembly GCF_964194105.1. Taxonomy (NCBI): domain Eukaryota; kingdom Metazoa; phylum Chordata; class Mammalia; order Rodentia; family Sciuridae; genus Spermophilus; species Spermophilus citellus. The sequence continues at coordinate 46,539,387 of NC_138199.1, read as the reverse complement.
GAACATTATGCAAATGATGACCCAGAATTAATAAACTGAGAATATTTATGAAACAATGTAAAAGTATTAATTAATTCTTCTGATAATCTAGAAATTTTTGCATATTAAATACAATGTTCTAGGGCAGTCGAGCTGTTTCCTAGAGTAATACTAAATAATAAAAAGAATTAATTTAAATAGCAATTGAAAAAGTATGTACTGATCCCTTTGTATGTGTAAAAATCTGAAATGGATAAAAGAAAAAGGAGATATATGACAGAGTTCTCTTGTATTGGTTCACAGCCCAAACTATGTTATTTTTATTAATAAATAATGATTTTTTCCTACTATTCTGTAAGAAAGCACACACACACACACACACACACACACACTCACACTACTTAAGACAGATATGCAGCAAGTCAGAAGATATGAAACAAAATGCTCAGAAGTCATGAAAAAATGAACAGTTTAATCCCAGCTAAGGAGATTAAGGAAGATGTGTGTGTGTGTGTGTGTGTGTGTGTGTGTGTGTGTGTGTGTGAGAGAGAGAGAGAGAGAGAGAGAGAGAGAGAGAGAGCATGTGTGTGTGTGTGTATACACACACATATATAAACTTTTTTGGCCTGAATATGTGATATGTGTATGATTTCATATTCATAGACAATTTATTTGTATTCACAAAACACTATCACATTAATTTTTCTGGTTCTTAACTAGAAAAAAATTCATCTATGTATTTACATATAAAAGTAGTTTTTTAAAAATAGTTTAAACTGATGGTTATCCTAAGTATCTTTTTACCTTTGCCATTAATTAAATATTAGATATTGTTATACATTATTTTATGTGAGTTATTTACCCATGTCTGCACATAGGAAATTTCTTATTTTTTTTCTAAAATATAATGGAAAAGTAGCATTCTTCACTTTTGCATTAAAAAAATCCTATTTTTTTCCTGTGTATGTTAAGAATAATTAGTTACCTCTGGAAAAGTAATTAGTACATGGAGATGTGATTATCAAGTTATTGAGATAATTAAGCTTTAATAGATAAGAAATTGATCATTTTATTTTTTAGTAATTATGGATATTAAAATAATGATTTATTCAATTTCAACAATTATTAACAAATGTTAATTATAAAATTAAATTTTAATAATTCCAAAACTAAATTACTAATACTAAAATGCAGCATACATATATTTGTATGTTGTTTTGCAAAGAAAACCACTAGAAAAAGTTCAATTTAATCAATGACTTGCCTAAGGACAACCGGACATTAAAGACAAATGTCAGGACCAAGAATTTATTCTTTTGACTCCAGCTGCCATTCTATTTCCATTTCTCTATATGGGTGCTTCATGGGTATTCATCGAGTATGTTTGAAAATAAAGTAAAGCCTATATTCATTTCAGTCACTGTATCTTTTACAAAAATATGACTAACTCCCTTGTCATCAAAACCAAGTAACAAGTATTACCAACATCCATATGTGTCAGTCATCTGAGAAAAATTATTTATTTAACTAGGATAAAAGTATGAATGAAATTCAAGGAAATCAAGAGTCAGAATTAAAACCTTTAAAAAACTCCTGACTTAATTTTACTTGAAATTTTACTTGAATTTCAAATTAAGTTTGTATCAGCACATTATAGTTATATATAATAACATGGTTCATTTGACACAATCAACATTCATGAAATATACTATATATATACTATATATATATATATATATATATATATATATATATATATATATACACTCCATTCAGTCTCCAGGACTTCCTCTTTCCCTCCCCTCTTCCCTGGCCCTGTTTCCCTGATTCTCCTCTATTGGTCTTCCTTCTATTTATTGTTTCCTTGTTTTGCTCTACCCTCTGAATACAAGAGAAAATATTTGAACCTTTACTTTCTGAGTCTGGCTTATTTCACTCAGCATGATGTTCTCCAGCTCCATCTATTTACCAGTAAACTGCATAATTATATTATTTATGGCTGAATAAAACTCCATTGTGTGTGTGTGTGTATCCTATTTTCTTTATCCATCCATCAATTGATGGGCACCTGGACTGGTTCCATAACTTGGCTATTCTGAATTGCACTGCTATAAACTTTTGTGTGCCTGTATCAGTATAGTATACTGATTTTTAAGAATACAGGAGTTGAAACAAATTACAAGGGAAGAGTGGTGGCAAATTAAGGCAATCATAAAAATAATACCAAGTAACAACTAACACTGTTGCTGCTGAAATTCCACTTCTTTAACTATACTGAGGTTAAAGTCATACAAAACAGAGAAGGGCTTTCTACAAAGCACCCAACCCTAGACCATTCTGTTATTGAATCATAGAACAATGATGTTTACTGTATTGGCCAGACACAGTATATAAAATGAGGCAAAAATATACAGGGATTCTGAAGAAAACATTTAATATACTTTCATAGTAATTTTCAAATCTAAAGTTTGGAAAGAAAATATTTTCAATAGCTATATTGCTACCTTCCAGTGAAAATAAAGAAAACATGGGTTCTAAAAATAATTTAAATATTATGTGACCTTCTAACAAACATGGTACAAAGAGGGAAATAAGTTAAAGCTTTACAAAGGAGAAAAATCTAGTGAACACCATCCTAATCAAGTGAACAAGTTTAACAAGGTTGATGTTTCTTGTCATCATAGCAATATCAATATTCTCTGACATGTCATCATAGTTCATTGGTTTGGCTCTGGGCGTTTTTCCTCAAAATTCCTAGATTCCTCTGATGAGAAGGTATCAGATAGACTAAAATCAAGAAATTGGTCAATTCTGCCAGATTAGACCAAATTTTAAGGGTATAAAAACCAAGGAAATAGTGAAGAACTGTCAAGATTAGAGCAGATGAAGGAACCACCACAACTCAACATTACATTGGGTTAGATTCTGGAGAAGATAAAGTTAGTTCAATCTACATTGTTAAGAATATAAAGGTGAATCCAAGGAATTGGATTTTTTTTTTCATAAAACACATAGCCAACAAAATGTTTGTTACAGAATATACAAATAATATAAGGCAGGTGCTTGTGTTCACAAGGAGAGATGAATGAAAAACTCCCCTCTTTATATGCAAAATAGTGGCAAAATATAAAAATAGTCTTGGAAATATCCTTTTTGCCATAAGAGAATCAGCAACATTTATAGAAATAACTTTCTATATATCTTCAGGTAGAGGAAATCATAGAGCTTCTCCAAATCGTTTTTATTTGTTTTGTCTTCTTTTGGGAGTATTAGGAATTGAACTCTGGGACATTCTACCACTGAGCTACATCTCCAACCCTCTCTCAGTTTGTTGCTTCTGTTTTAACTGAAATCCTTGCACAGGATTGGGAAAGTCCTTTGCGTTCGGTTAACATTATATCATCATCTTTCCATATGAGTTTGTATGATTCTCTTTCTTTTTAATGGTCTCAGCATTTTCAATTCCAACTAAAAATGTAGAAGGAGAGCCCTTTTTGTCCTCAGACTCATGCATTCAGAACTGGAAAAACCATTCCGTTCTCAATGGACTTGCATTTGGAACACTTCAGGAACTCTCTGGACTTCTCTGCCATGTTTTATTAACTTGATTCCTAGCATTTTATTAGAATAGATTTTATTTTCTCTTTATGTCAATTACATTGACTGACAGTCTGCAATGAGTTTCCTAGTAACACCTAGGGGATGCTTATGTTTCCTACTTTATTGTTCTTCAAAATATTGAGCACCTGTCACTAAAGAGTCACTTTCTTTTTTTATTTCTGCTGATGAAAACAATTTTACTCTTAACCTCACATATAATTTGCCAAATACAATAAAGCTGTAGTAGATTATGCATCTGCTGACATTGTGGATTTTAAAACAGTTTTTTTTTTTAATTTCCTTGCTAATAATTTTAACTTGCCTATGGATGTAGTTAAGGTTCACTCATTACTTCAATCATGGCTATTTGTGCTGTCTTCATAAAGTCAGATAACTTTTTTCCATGCATGTATTAAGTGAGTAATCATAAAAATATACTAACCAAACAGGCTTTGTGCTCAGACTCTCATTTCTTCTTCTTCTTCTTTTTTTTTTATTCTAATCAGTTATACATGACATCAGAATGCTCTTCAATTCGTTGCACACAAATGAAGCATGATTTTTCACTTCTCTGGTTGTACGTGAAGCAGGGTCCCACCATTCATGCAATCGTACATGTGCCTAGGGTAATGATGTCTGTCTCACGTCACCATCTTTCCTACTCCCATGACTCTTCCTCTCTTGTCCCTCCCCTTTTCCCAACCCAAAGTTCCTCCATTTGTCCAATGCCTCCCACCTATTATAGATTAGCATCCACTTATCAGAGAAGACATTTGGTCTTTGGCTTTGGGGGATTGGCTCACTTTGCTTAGCATGATATTCTCCATCTTCACCCATTTACCTGCAAGTGCCATGATTTTATTCTCTTTTAATGCTGAGTAATATTCCATTGTGAATATAACACAGTTTCTTTATCTATTTGTCAATAGAAGGGCATCTAGGTTGGTTCCACAGTTTGACCATTGTAAGTTGTGTTGCTATAAACATTGATGTGCTTGCGTCACTGTAGTATTGTTTTTAAATCCTTTGGGTATAGACTGAGGAGTGGAATGGCTGGGTCATATGGTAGTTACATTACATTTTTGAAGGAATCTTCATACTGCTTTCCAAAGTGGCTATACCAATTTGCAGTCCCAAATGTTTAAGTGGGCCTTTTTCCCTTCATCTTCACCAGCAAGTATTGTTGCTTATATTCTTGATAACTGCTATTTTGACCGGAGTGAGATGAAAGGTTCTGATTTGCATTTCTCTAACTACTAGAGATGTTGAACATTTTTTCATATGAAGACTCATTTCTTGAACATAGAATTAAGCACAGATAATTGATCTGTACAAATTCATAAAGATTTATCCTGGATTACATAGTTGGAATAGGGCACCAAGCATTTTCTGTGAAGATGTTAAACTAAGAATATTTTCCATTGAGGCATGTGTGGTTACAACTCAGTCTATTCTCTCTTGCTCCCAGAATCCACCCTTCCTAGTGTCCCTTTGCCGAGTTTGTAGTTATTTCTTTTTTTCCTGTTGGATGGGAATATCTCTCATAGTTTTACATATACTCAGCATTGTGAATAAGAAACCTCATGGCTAAATATTGTAGAAAAAAAGAAATTTTCAGGAAAAGAAAAGAAAGGTTATAGGGAGGGAAAATGTATCAGGAGGTATTTTAAAATACTATTCTATTAAAAATATATTGTACTGCACAATGGTAAGAAGAGTTACTGCATTATAATGTTATATTTCTTTCCCCTGTTAGTTTATCTAGTGGAACAGTGTACAACTCTAAAGCCAGACCAACTCTGTGGACTTTGAAAATTTACTTTATCTGATCTGTGACTCACTTTCCTTCTTTGAAATAAAGAGCAAGATGGCATGGCTACCTATTTTATTGTTCTTATACCAGCTGTAATGTATATTAAGATTATTACAGGCAAGGTTCTTAGGACAGTGTACTTGTTAATTCTCTGTGTATATAGTTGTATGAAATTATCTTCATTAGCCTAGATAGCTCCAGGATACTTTTCTTCCATTTTCTAGTTCAAAATATTTCACGTTTTAACATTTTTCATGACAAAAAGGAAATACAGCCCTCTAAGTGTTTGATAATTAAAAAATGAAAGGGAATATGCAGTGAATGTGTTGCTTGCTTTTCATTTCTCATCTCTGCTGCTTGGTGCCACTCTCCTCCCTTGTGTACCTTGCTTTGTGCAAAGGAATGCTGAACCCAGGTGGAATGCATCATTTGAATGGCCTGGAAGGCTGACTTCTATTGAATTTGGCCAGGGGAAGCCTCCAACAGTTACTCAATAAAAGGGGAAGGAAGAGAAGTTGGTGTACTTCCTCCTCTGTGGCTTCCCTTCTCTAGCACTGTCTCTGGCAAGGAGAGGTGATAAGTTCAGGATCTGGTTGGAGATGAGAGGCAGTCAGGTCTAGTGTGCCAACTCTTCCATACTCTACTCACCACTGGCACCTCAACAACTATTTTCTTTCTTGCATCTTTTACCCTTCAGGTGAAAACAGTTTCTCACAGTTTCTGGTTTGATAGAGGTTCATTCAGAATGCTTATCTTCATCCATAGTTAGTAGTCCCTTTAAATTCTCTTCCTTTACATCATCTGGAACATTATATATCTAATAGTCTATTTTTAGGTTGTAAGATTTTTGTGTCTTTTTTATATTATCATGTCAAAACCTATAAGTAAGTGATTTTTAAATATGCAATTGAATATGCTTTTCAGTTGCCAATTATTGTTTACCAAAAAGACTTAAAAAAACCACATCCTGTTCCAACCACCAGAGCTGGATAAGATGTGTTTGCAACCAAAAACATCCTTCCAGTGTAACTTCAGACTTACTTATGTTTGTTATTATTTATAGCTATACATACAGGTCACACTGGAAGGGTATGAGCTCAACATTCAGAACTACTCATTATAAGAATACAGGTAATAAGAACACAAACTCAGTTTCAGAAATGGCAAAACGTTATTCAGCTGAAGAGTGTCTGGAAGGCATGGTATGTTATAGGTATTAATCCAGAGAGAAGGTTGATCTCTGGGAAGCTGCACATGAATTGTAGATCACAGATGTGCCGAACCTAGGAAGAGTGGTAATATTGAAAATGGACAATCTGTCACTCAATAGGGTGCTAGGAAAATAAGCCAAAAGAAATCCATCAACAACTCTCATAAATTCACAACTGGGAATTAAAATCTGATATGAGGCTGCTGAAAGTGGAAATGAGATTGTCCAATGGAAAGCAAATGCCTTGGCATTTGTGAAATTTCTATATTACAAAGAAATAAAGATAGGGAGTGTGAACGAGCTACGGATTGACTTTTCAGAATTGGAATTCAAAATTATAAGTGGGTCAAAAACATATGAAAGGACTTGAGATTTAGCTCAGCAGATGAGTGCTTGACTAGCATGTATAAGGCCCTGAGTTCAAGCCTAGTACAATGAAAAGAGAAAAAAAAAAAAACAGAAAGATCCCAACATGTATTTTTTTTTATGGGTATTTGGGATTGCACTCAGGGGCACATGACCACTGAGCCACATCCCAAGCCCTATTTTTTATTTTAATAGAGACAGGGTCTCACTGAGTTGCTTAATGCCTTCTTTTTGCTGAGGCTGGCTTTGAACTTGCAATCCTTCTGCCTCAGCCTCTGGAGCCACTGGGATTATAAATGTGCACCATCATACCGGGCTCCAACATGCATTTTTATTATATTGATTCATAAGATGAAGAAAAAGAGGTATATAAATATTTAGTAAAATAAATTACCTTCACCTGAGTGAAGAAATACATTTCTAGTACCCTAAAAATCTCCCTTCTACCCCTCACCAATCTAGCCACACTACCAAAATTCTGAATTCTAACACTATAAATTGGCATGTATTGCAGATTATATAAATGCACTCCTGAAGTATATATTGTTTTTCCTGTGACTTCTATTAATATTACATTTATGATATTAATTCATGGCTTTGAATGTAGGAGTAATCCCTTCAGATTCAACGCCGCACAATATTCCACTCTATGATCACATTAGAAGTCATGTATTGCTAAGAGCCACAGACAAGTAATATGATGCATGGCATTTTTGGTTGAAAGGAGACGCCAGATAGCCATTGAGATGATATGATTATGGTAAGATTTGCATTCATATGGATATTGGACTCCTGCTGTTCACCTTGGCCTGCACTGCTGGAGAGTTCCCATTGGTTGGGGAAGTACAGTAGGAGGTAATTCCGGGGGAGGAACTTCCTCTGGTGTGCCAGGAGAACGCCGTGTGGGTCGATCGGGATTGTTCCCGGGGGCATACGAGGCATTGGCGGCATTTTCAAATAATAAAGTTTGTTCCTGCTTGAGTGGCTCGTGATTTTGTGTCTAGCCAGACTGCGGCAATTGGCGGCCCGTGCGGGGGACGCCTGAAGCTTGGAGGTGAGTAAAATTGCTCGCCCCTGAGGGAAGGCGACAGAATGGGTGACCATTTCAAAAAACAATGTGTTCTTGTTTTGATTTATTTTGTTTTTGTTTCAAGCTGCCTATCCCTAGAATTTTCTCAGACAAACTGGGAAAAATGGTTGGCTCAAGGTTTGAAGTTGTTCGGCCCTGAGAAAGAGAAAATTGATACAACTATTCTTTGTTCCATTTTTGTTTCATTCTGTTTCGGTTTTGTATTATGCTATCTTATTGGGTTACATTACCTTTATAGTAGATTAGAAACTAGTAAAAAACAAACCAAAATACTGTTAAGTAAATTGTTAGAGGTCCAGACTATGGTAGAAAACATGTTAGGTCAAGCTAGTCAGACAGAGGAAAATTTGAAGAAAGAAAGCTTAGAGGAAAAACAACCATCAGGCGAGGAATTACAACAGGAGGCTGCTACTAACTCCGTTCTATCATCAGAGGGCGTAATTCAACCAACAGCTTCATCTACAGCTGAGTGGCCCTCAACTTCTGTAGTTGATGGATGGAATCCTGAGGCAGGACCCCAAAGATTAGCATGCCCTGTACTTGAACAGGCAGGAGGGCAACAAATTCACCGTGCTTTAGATTTCAAAACAGTGAAGCTATTAAAGGAGGCTGTAACAACCTATGGGCCGCAAGCACCCTTCACTGTGAACATGGTCGAATCCATTACCAACTTAGACATGACGCCAGCAGATTGGGCTAACATGTGTCGATCTGTGCTAAATGGAGGACAATATTTGTTATTGAAGGTTGCCAATGAGGAATTTTGCATGGAGACAGCTAGGTGAAATGCAGCAGCCGGTTACCCTCAAAGAAATTTAGATATGTTATTAGGAAAAGGACCTTATGAGGGTCAAAGGCAACAAATTGAATATGATCCTGGCGTATACGCAAAAATTGCTGTAGATGCAGTTAGGGCATGGAAAACTTTACAGGGGCATGGAGATTTACAAGGACAATTATCTAAGGTAATACAAGGAAATAATGAGCCTTATGCTGAATTTGTAGATAGGCTTATTCAAACAGCTTCTAGAATATTTGGAGATACAGAACAGGTAATGCCATTTGTAAAACAACTGGCTTATGACCAAGCATATCCTTGCTGCAGAGAGGTCATTAGACCATGGAGACATGAAGATTTAAACACATATATTAAATTATGTAGAGACATTAATGAACAAGGGCAAGTCTTAGCAGCAGTACAACAGGCTTTAGATGCCAGGCCAAAAACATGCTATAATTGTGATCAAACAGGACATTTTAAAAGGAGTTGCCCCATAGGAGGAGGGTTTAACAAAGCTAGGTATCAAAGGAATAGAATACCGGGTATTTGCCCACGATGCCGTAGAGGGAGACATTGGTCTAATGAATTCCATTCAAAAACCAGCATAGAGAGTATTCCGTTATCAAAAAACGGACAAGGACCAAGTGTTTACCCACGATATCATGGAGAAAGGCATCAGGCTACATTGCCAAAAAACGGACTGGAGGGCCCAATGCTCCGGGGCCCAAAACCACAAATATATGGGGCAATGGAGGAACCCAGCATCACCATCAAGGTAGTGCCCAGGACGCATTATCCATTAAATCCCTCATCAGACAAACTAGAGGGAGTGCAGGGTTGGACATCTGTGCCTCTGCCAGAGCAGTACTAACTCCAGAGATGGGAGTTCAAATCATTCCCACAGGAGTAAAAGGACCTCTTCCCAAAGGAACAGTAGGCTTATTATTGGGACACAGTTCTTCTACACTAAAAGGACTTATGATAAGTCCTGGGGTAATTGATCCCAATTATGAGGGTGAAATAAAAATCATAGCTAGTTCTCCAAGAGGTATATCAGTAATTTCACCAGGAGATAGAATAGCACAATTATTAATAATACCCAGCCTACATGATAAATTTTCCAGTCATACTGTAGAAAGACGTTCCAGGGGATTAGGCTCCACAGGTGTAGATTGGGCTATGCTGTCTTTAAATTTAGATTCTCGCCCCATGCTAAAACTAAATATTCAAGGACATGACTTTAATGGGCTACTGGACACAGGTGCTGAACTTAGCATCATATCTCGTCAAGAATGGCCAAAACTTTAACCATTACAACAAGCCACTCAAACGCTTCTAGGCCTAGGAGTGGCAACTAATCCCCATAGAAGTGCAATGATATTAGATTGGAAGGATCCTGAAGGATGTGAAGGAACTATATAGCCCTATGTATTGGATAATCTTCCTATAAATTTATGGGGATGAGATGTCCTAGATCAATTAGGTTTGACATTAACAAATAACATCAATCCTAACGTGCCCACTACTAGGGCTAGACAAGGCTTTAGGAAAGAAAAAGGATTAAGAGAACAAGAACAAGGTATGACAGCACCAATTCAAATAGACCAAGAAATAAATAGACATGGATTGGGTTTTCAGAAAGGGACACTGAGACAATCAAAATTACTTGGAAATCAGAAACACCAGTATGGGTTCCTCAGTAGCCCCTGACTAAAGAAAAGATACAAGCAGCCCATGACCTGGTCAAACATCAATTAGCAGAAGGACATATACAACCTTCTGTATCTCCCCATAATACTCCCATTTTTGTCATCAAAAAGAAATCTGGTTAATGGAGATTATTGCAAGATTTAAGAGCCATTAAAATGAGATGGTTATTATGGGACCTGCTCAATCAGGGATTCCCCAATTGTCTGCTTTACCAAAAACCTGGTATGTTTTAGCTATAGATATTAATGATTTTTTTTTCAATTCCAATTCATCCCGAGGATAGTCCACATTTTGCATTTACTATCCCTGCACTAAATCATGAAGGTCCTGATCAGAGATATGAATGGAAAATACTCCCTCAAGGGATGGCTAATAGTCCAACTATGTGTCAAATTTATGTTAACAAAGCAATCCAGCCACTTAGAAATCAAAATCCTGAACTACAAATATTTCACTATATGGATGATGTGTTATTGGCACAGAAAGATAAAAACACATTGCTAGAATCTTATGCCACACTTACAAACTTATTAAAAAATTATAATCTAGAGATAGCAATAGATAAAGTACAATTAAATCTTCCAATTAATTATTTAGGAGTTCTATTATCCTCAACCATGGTCCATCCACCAAAAATTCAAATACGAGTAGATCAACTCAAATCACTTAATGACTTTCAAAAGTTATTGGGACACATAAATTGGATAAGGCCTTATCTAGGCATACCAACAGGAGAGTTGGGACCTTTATTTGATATTCTAAAAGGTCCATCAGATCCAAATTCACCCCGCATGTTAACACCTGAAGCAAAAAAGGCATTAAAAACCATTGAAACATATATGGAAAATATGCATTTGGATAGAATTGATATAAGTTTGCCTTTATTATTTATTGTACTACCAACAAAAAATATTGCTACAGGAGTATTTTGGCAAGAAGGTCCATTATTATGGATACATTTATCTTATTCTCCTAACACTATTCTTACTAGGTATCCTGAGGCTGTAGGACAATTAATACTCAAAGGAATAAAAGAAGCAAAGGGAGTGTTTGGAATTTCTCCCAATAAAATTATTACTCCATATACTATGAATCAAATTGGTGAATTAGCTAATGAGTTAAATACTTGGGCAATAATCATGTGCAAATCTAATGTTTCATTTGATAACCACTTACCATCTAATCCTTTATTGTCTTTTTGGTCATCGCATCCTGTAATTTTTCAAAAAATGACAAGAAAAACCCCTATCATGAATGCTCCAAATATATTCACTGATGGGTCAAATAATGGTACAGAAGCAGTAGTTACCCCTGATCAAACTTTTACATTTTTAGTACCCAAACAATCAGCTCAAAAGGTAGAGCTTAATGCAGTATTACAAGCTTTTATGATGTTTAAAGATTCTGTATTTAATTTATTTTCTGATAGTCAGTATATAGTTAATGCTATAGTATCCCTTGAAGGCTGGTAGGATTTCCCCTTCTTCTACTGTTTTCTCTTTGTTTTCCACTATACAAAGTCTAATCTGGGACAGAAAAGATCCATTCTTTATAGGACATATCAGGGCACATACTGGATTGCCTGGAGCCCTTAGTTTGGGCAATGAATTAGCAGATAAATCTACACATGACATACATATTTTCTCCAAAATAGAAGAAGCTATAAGTTTTTATAAAAGGTTCCATGTCAATGCTAATACTTTACAAAAGTGTTTAAATAACTAAATAACTAAAAAATAACTAAAAAATAACTAAAAATAACTAAAGAACAAGCCAGACATATAATAAAACAATGTCAAAATTGTGTGACATTTTTACCACAAGTTAATCTTTGAGTCAATCCTAGAGGACTGATACCTAACCATATTTGGCAGATGGACGTCACACACTTGCCAGAATTTGGAAAATTAAAATATTTGCATGTTACAGTTGATACTTCTTCCGGATTTTTGATGGGCTCCCTTCATGCCAGAGAAAAAACTAAAGATGTTATAGCTCATTGCTTAAAAAATTTTGCCACTCTGGGCGTTCCAAAACAGTTAAAAACAGATAATGCCCCTGGTTATGCTTCTACCTCTTTTAAACAATTTTGATCATCATTTGGCATTACTCACATAACAGGAATTCCATACAATCCACAAGGACAAGGCATAGTTGAAAGAGCTCATCAAACTATTAAAATGTACTTATTAAAACAAAAGGAGGGAACTGGAAAGGGGTATATATCCCCCAAAGATAAACTTAAAATAATCCTTTTTACTCTAAACTTTTTAAATTTGGATTCATCAGGGCTTAGTGCTGTGGAAAGACATTTGTATTCAAAAAATGTACATAAGCCTAAGGTACTTTGGAAGGATATTCTAACAGGACAATGGAAAGGTCCTGACCCAGTGATTGTCTGGAGTCGGGGGTCTGTTTGTGTTTTTCCACAGGGAGAACAGCAGCCGATTTGGATTCCAGAGAGGTTAACCAAAACAATTTCTACAGACCAAAAAGAAGATGATTTGACTCAAATCCATAACAGCTGATATCCAGAGCTCCAGCTTGGCTATTCTTACATCTGTGACAGAGATTAACCAGGATGCTTTTTTCAATATTTATTTTATTATTGCTTTTTCCCACATCATAAAGTTCTATTTTATTTTTGAGCTCATACAGACCTAGGTTAATGTTTTTCTGATCAGTTTTATTTTTTGACTATGGAGTTTTTAAACATTGCAATGGAGATTTCACCTAGGTAAAGCTACAAGGCCTTTACTATTGTCTTATGTGTTGTATGTTACGTGTGCACACTTCTGTTTTGTGTTGTATGTCTGTATGTGCGTATGTCCATATATCATATATGAGGAGTGCTCATGAATAAATGGATCCAAATTTTTTTTATTATTCACGTGATTTTAATGGTTTAATTTAAATTGGGTAAACAGCTGTTCAGGATTGTTTTAATATGTGTACAAATAAGCAGGTTAACAGATCTGTTTGTTTACTTTCACCTTTCCTTTTCATTATATTTAATAATTCTGTTCAGGATAATGTAAATCATTCAAAAAATTGTTTTCTTAGTACCTGTTGGAATGTTACATAATTTTTTTTTTAGCATCATTGTCAGAATTCCTATCTTCATCCCAGTGCCGGTGAAGACAAGATGAAACCAAACTATAGTTTCTTCAATAGTTATCACAATAAACTGTATAAACTGATGCATCAATGAATAATAACTCAACACGTAATGCTCAATCACTGAGTCGATTTATTTTGGGAGGAAATGGACATATTGATACATTCCTCCACTTTGAACTGCTTACAAAACTTGCCTGGACTATGTATCACTTGTATGCATTGTGCTCTATCTGTTGATGCAGCGAATTATGGTAGTGCTGGCGTATCTTTGCTGATGTGTCACCAGTGTTGCAATTTTTCCTAAAGAGCCGTCAATTGACTTGGTGTCGTGGCATTTCTGTATCTTCCTCCCTTCTACTAGTGATGGTCTAATTTTGGGGGCCAACAGAGGTGAGGCAAAGAACCTCACCCCCCCTCTGGTGCATAGACTTATCCACAGGTATGGCTATATGCTGGACCTGTAGTCAGTGATGGGTATGATCCAATTGCAGTGGTATCAACCTAAGACAAGAGGCTGACGCCTAGATGTCAGTTTTCCAATGACGGGTAAGAACCATATGTTGAATTGGACAAACCTAACAGGCACGGTCCCTAGCCACATTGCTTGTTGCTTAATTAAACAGAAGGGGGGAGATGCTAAGAGCCACAGCCAAGTAATATGATGCATGGCATTTTGGGTTGAAAGGTGACGCCAGCAAGCCATTGAGATGATATGATTATGTTAAGATTTGCATTCATATGGATATTGGACTCCTGCTGTTCACCTCGGCCTGCACTCCTGGAGAGTTCCCATTGGTTGGGGAAGTACAGTAGGAGGGAATTCCGGGGGAGGAACTTCCTCTGGTGTGCTGGGAGAATGCCGCGTGAGTCGATCGGGATTGTTCCCTGGGGCATACGGGGCATTGCGGCATTTTCAAATAATAAAGTTTGTTCCTGCTTGAGTGGCTCGTGATTTTGTGTCTAGCCAGACTGCGGCAATGTATGCAATTTTGTATGTTCTATTATTTATGAATGCTTCTTCTTTTTTTTAACAATGTTGAGCTATTAATAATATTTTGGCTGGACATGTGATACAAGCCTGTAAATACAGTGATGTGGTAGGCTGAGGCAGGAGGATAGATAGCAAGTTCAAGGAGAGCCTCAGCAATTTAGCAAGACTCTGTCTCAAAATAAAAATAAATAAATAAAAAGAGCTGGGGATGTAGCTTAGTGGTAAAGTGCCCTGGGTTCAATTTCTAGTATAATAATAATAATAATAATAATAATAATAATATTGTAAAAATTGTTTACATATGCATTGGTTGAATTAGACTTAATAAGTCTTGTATGTATATGAATAGCATGGGTGGTTCATTGCATATGCCCATGTTAAACCACAGTAGATAGACTAGAATGTACTAATTTCCAATCACACCAACAATATATAGATGCTCTATGTTCTGAGTCTTTAGGCCTTTCTATTTTGATAGAATATTCTGATGAATTTGAATGGCATCTCATTGTAAATTTGATTCTTATCAAATAATTAATAAAGTCAATCCATGTTCCATTTTCTTATTGGATATTTGAGTATGCTCTTGTTTTTCAAATTGCCTATTCAAGGCACTTACCTATTTTTGTATTTATTGATTTCTCTTCTTTACTCATTATTATAAGTCCTACATATAAATATTCCCTATGAAAATGCTGTCACTTCATACATTATGATAAACATTTCACCATCATGTGTCTTGCCTTTATGATCTCTTCCTGGTTGAGGCTTAGTGAATTATCTCGAGGTTTTTAACTTAAATATAATCTAATTTTTCAGCAGCTTTTATTATGTGAAGATAAAAGATATCCAGGTTCAAGAAAGATAATGGGAAAAAAAACAGATTTGCATACATAACCAGCCTCATAAACAGAGGCTGGTTAAGGAACTCCAAGTAGCCATTACAACACTCCAGCAATTTGCTTACTTTAGAATGCTGGCCAGTCCCTAAGGGGACTCTTGCTGCTACTTTCACTTTTAAACTCAGTCAGTGCTTGGATGTTGCCTGTGATTCCCCCAAGACTCTCTAGAGGAATCCTTTGATCTGTTCTGCATAGACACTTCTCCCTTGCCTGACAAACAGCACAGTCACCTTGGTTTCCCATCCACCTGAGGTGCTCTTCCTTAGCTCTAGCTGGCACTTATTGTGACGTAGCTGAGAAGTCTGTCAAGTATAAAAGTTACCATTCACTCATAACTTTGCCGGAAGCAGACTCCTAGCCTCATAAGTTGGTGAGTGACAAAAATGGGTGTTGAGGTAAGCTTTCCATTTCCAATCGTACACCGGGGAGTTTCTCTGATAAAATGAGAAGGAGTAGAAGCATATAATTTATTCTTCAAATGGAACTGCTTTTATTCATTTTTAATTTTTAATTAGTGGGGACTGAATCCAGAGTTGTGTTTACACTGAGTGACATGCCCAGCTTCTTTTAATTGTTATTTTGAGACAGGGTCTCACTAAGTTTTTTAGGAGCTCACTGAATTGCTGAAAATGGCCTCAAACTTGTGATCCTCCTGCCTCAGCCTCGCAAGTCACTGGGACTACAGGTATGCAGCACTGTGTCTGTCCTGACCCACTTTTAGACTGAAAGGAGACCTTCAATGATGACAATGGGATTGAAAGTACAAACTGAGACTATCCCTGTAAATCTGGAGTTTTGGCACCCGCTAATTGTAGTTTTGCTTACAGATTCTGACCTGATTTCCTTCTTTCCTTCTCCATTCAAGTCCTCATGGAGGATCTT
Source organism: Spermophilus citellus (assembly GCF_964194105.1). Lineage (NCBI taxonomy): Eukaryota > Metazoa > Chordata > Mammalia > Rodentia > Sciuridae > Spermophilus > Spermophilus citellus. The sequence goes on along the minus strand of NC_138199.1, from coordinate 46,522,943 downwards.
TATAAGATTAGAGGGAAAGCTGAAGGATCCACTTGATCTATTCTGCTGCTCTGTACCTAAATTCTTATTTACCTTTCAGGCATATACCTATGCCAGTATGAAGAAAAGGGAACTCTCTATGCTATTGGTGTAAATGTCAATTAATACACCTGTTGTGAAAAACTGTATGGTGATTTCTCAAAAAGGAAAAAAAAACCCTGAAAATAAACCTAACATGCAATTCAAACTTTTACTTCTGAATATACAAGGGATTAAAATCAGTATGCTACAGAGATATCTGCACTTCAATTCTATTGCAGCAATATGTGAAATAGCCAAGACATATAACCATTGCATGTCAATACACAATGGATACAGAAAGTATGGCATACACACTCATACACACACACACACACACACACACACACACACACACATACATATATGATGGAAAACTATGCAGCCTTATAAAGGACACTGTGACAACATTAATAAACCTAAAGTACATTATGCTAAGTGAAATAAACCATACATAAAAAAAACAAATACTGTGTGAACTCACTTATATGTAGCATGCAAAAATGTGAAACCCACAGAAGTAGAGATAGAATGGTGGTTCAAAGGTAGGGACAGAGAGGAAAGAAGGGTGTGTTGACCACAAGGTGCAAAGTTTCAGTTAGGCAGAAGGAACTCACTCTGAACCTGTTCCACAGCAGAGCAATTATAGTTAATAACAATTGTCTATTTGAAAACTGCCAAGACAGCATATTTCATGTTTTCATCACAAAAGGGTAAGTGAAGTGAGAGATAAGAGAATTAGCTTAACGTTTTCATTCCACAACCAACACAGGCATATAGCCACAGGGGACATTGTCCCCCTGGGATAGATACAACTATTACTTCTCAATAAAGAATGAGTTTTACTGACTGAATTAAAGAAATACCCCATGACAATTGTAATGCGGTATGTTCCTCTTCATCTCTTGATCTCTTATTTTATATCCTGATATTTCATTTATTGGTCAGTGTCCCCCTCTGAAATGCAAGCTTCTCAGGGATATTTTCTGTTCATTATCACATTCCTGGTGGGGAAATAATTACAGGATCCTTGGAACGTGTCCTTGTATTAAGGTTTTGGTTGAATAAATGAATGTTTTAGTGTTGAACATTCTTTTCAAAGTTTTCAATCAACAAGTATAAAAATGAGAGGAACTTTTTGACTTCCAAATTTTTCTTCAACTCCAAGATCAAAAGAAAAAGTAATAAGTAAACTATTTTTAAAAATTAGTCTGTCCAATGCACCCTCTTTAAGCTTGGTCTCTCCTGTTACATTAGAAAAGTGTGTCTTCATAATTATTTTCTCTCATTTGAAAAAATAGTTATTCTTATCTACTCTTCAGGCTTGTGTAGGATTAAATGACATGGTTATACAATGTACCAGGTCCAAGGCTGGGCAAGAATTATTATTCAACACATATCTTTGTTTAATAAATATTTCATATGTATCCTCTATTCCCAAACAATCTTTTTTGGACTAAACAAAATAATGCCATTACATATTAAAAGAAAAATTTCAGTATTTTCTGTATAGATTTCTTTAGGTACAGAAACAAAAAATATGTTACTTCTTTTATGATGTCTTTGCTGAACATAAAGACCCATGCCATCTTTCCAATCTTTGAAATCCAAGAACAAATTTCCATACTGATTAATTGGCAGTTTTGTCCTCTCACACTCTAATCATTTTTCCTATAAATTTGTTCAGCCTCCAACTATCCCTCCCATATGCACACACCATCTTCATGTTTTAAACACCTCATGGGAAAGAACATTATTTTATTTGGTCCTCAGCTCTGACACTCAGCAAATTGTAGGTGTTTAACACTTAGGTCGATTTGTTGACTAAACTGGGATGGGGTTCGGTTACACATTCAGAAGCAGATCATCAAAGGAAAGCGAGTATTTAGAAAAGAAAGAAAATGCTCACTACCTTTAAAGTTTCCTTCAGATTTTGTCTAGATTAATTTATATTTGAGACCACTTATCGAGCCTATCAGGGAAGTTTCCCCTGTAGTCAACATAATGTGTAAGTTTCTTTGACACCATGAACAATTATTCATGCAATGAAGACAGGTGGAGCTGTTTGGGGAAAGGGCAGTCAGATCATTTTTCTTTCTTTCCTACTCTAATTATACTTTGGGCTCAGGAAATGAGGAACAGTCTTTTGAACACTCTATATTCCCCTGACAATTGAAAAAATCCCAAAGATTAAATAAGAAAAAGGAAAAAAGGCATTTTTCCTTTTTCTTATTTTAAAAAAATTATCTTTAAAAAGAAATTTTATCATCTTCCCTTTCACTTTCTTTAAATCTGCTGGAAAAACTAGAAAACAGAGAAGTTTCTCTGGTTCTACATAATAGAGCACTAATTCTAGAAGGTGGTACCTGAAGATTATAGATGAATTTTATTTTCAAAATAATACACCTTTAAATATACGTGACTGCATGACCAATGTGATTCTGCAACCTGTACACTCAGAAAAATGAGAAATTATATCCCATTTGATTCAAAAGTATGATATGTCAATATCATTGTACAGTCATGTTTAACTAATTTAAAAAAATTTAAAAAATCTAGATCTACATTTATGATCAGAAATTAATTCTGTCCGTACCATTTCTATGATTTTCTTTATGCTATTCCTAACCTGCTTTGCCCATATATGCCCTATCTTCAGATTTAGATATGAATTAAAGGAGATGGAATCTACAATATGAAATCTAGATGTTCTAGATTGGCTTGATTCCATTTCATAAGGTGAATTTAGGGATCATATAAGAATCCCTGGAGAGTCACTTGTTAAACTTAGGTAGTAATTTTTAATGCTTTGGTGAAAAAGCTTCACTGAACACTTCAATTTTAAGCATTCTTTTGAAATTTTCTTTCCCTGTGGTTAATAAGATGTAATCATATAATGATTCTATTTTGTCAGAAGTGCCAAGAACAATGATCTAACTTAATATATATTAGATATTCATTCCCAGATCTGCACAATAAATTGGTTTTAAATCTTAAAGGAAATGGGGTGGGGTGGGCGAATACAATAGATTTTTAAAAAGTTGTACATTTTCATAATGGAATATTATTTAGCCATAAAGTGAATGAAATCCCATCATTTTTAACAGCATGAATGGAACTGGAGATCATGTTAAGTGAGGTAAGTCAGGCACAGGAAGACATGATCTCTCTTGTGTAATATAAAAAAGCGGATCCCACAGAAACTCGGAATAGAAGAGTGCTTAGCAGAGACTGGGAAAACACGGGGAAGGGAGGATAGGGAAGGTTCCTCAATAGATACTAGGTGGTACTTGGATGGCGGTAAGAAGTTCTGTTGTGCTATTGTGCAGGAGGGTGACTACAGGTAGAGATTTTGTATTATCAGTCTCTAAAAGATAGAGAAAAGGATCTTGAATGTTTTCACCATAAAATGTGATAAAAGTTTGAGGAGATCTATCCTCTAACCTGACATAACACCTATGCACATGCCTTGAATCATCATAGAACCCATTGGCATGCATGATTTCTGTTGTTATGCATTTCTTAAAAATAAATTTAGTTAGGCTGGGGATGTGGCTCAAGTGGTAGCATGCTCGCCTAACATGTGCCGCAGTCTGGCTGGGCACAATTCACGAGAGCCACTTATCAAGCAGAAACGAACTTTATTTTTAGAACACACACGCTACACCACACAAGCTCTTCAGAAATTCCCTCAGAGCCCAACTGCCACCACCGGCTTCCCACAAGCCTCTCACCCCCCCCACACTCCTCCTGCTTTTGAGGCCGATTGGCTGGGTCTCATGGGCAGAGCCAAAAAAAGTCCCCCAAAGAGCAGCTTTGTGGTCTGAAAGGGTGGGGAAGCAGCCCAATGAGCATCACCGCAGAGGAGCCAATCAGCTGGCAGCTAGAAGTTTGCTGGGGCTGCTGTGAGCCAATCATCAGCCGGCAGCTGGAAATTTGCTGGCAGCTGGAAGTTTGCTGGGGCCCCTTCGGCTGTGGCTCTCAACATCTCCCCCTCTCTGTTTAAACAACAAGCAGAAGTATCAACTGTAACATGCAAATATTTTAATTTTCCAAATTCTGGCAAGTGTGTGACGTCCATCTGCCAAATATGGTTAGGTATCAATCCTCTAGGATTGACTCAAAGATTAACTTGTGATAAAAAGGTCACACAATTTTGACATTGTTTTATTATTTGTCTAGCTTCTTCCTTAGTTATTTTAAGACACTTTTGTAAAGTATTAGCATTGACATGAAACTTTTTATGAAAATTTGTAGCTTCTTCTAGTGTAGAGAAAATATGTATGTCATGTGTAGTTTTATCTGCTAATTCATTGTCCAAACTAAGGTCTCCAGGCAATCCTGTATGTGCCCTGATATGTCCTATAAAGAATGGATCTTTTCTGTCCCAGATTAGACTTTGTATAGTGGAAAGCAAAGAGAAAATAGTAGAGGCAATTTCCCCTAACATCTTCAAGGGATACTATAGCATTAACTATATACTGACTATTGGAAAATAAATTAAATACAGAATCTTTAAACATCACAAAAGCTTGTAATACTGCATTAAGCTCTACCTTTTGAGCTGATTGTTTGGGTACTAAAAATGTAAAAGTTTGATCAGGGGTAACTATTGCTGCTGTACCATTATTTGACCCATCAGTGAATATATTTGGAGCATTCATGATAGGCATTTTTCTTGTCATTTTTTGAAAAATTACAGGATGCGATGACCAAAAAGACAATAAAGGATTAGATGGTAAGTGGTTATCAAATGAAACATTAGATTTGCACATGATTATTGCCCAAGTATTTAACTCATTAGCTAACTCATCAATTTGATCCATAGTATATGGAGTAATAATTTTATTGGGAGAAATTCCAAACACTCCCTTTGCTTCTTTTATTCCTTTGAGTATTAATTGTCCTACAGCCTCAGGATACCTAGTAAGAATAGTGTTAGGAGAATAAGATAAATGTATCCATAATAATGGACCTTCTTGCCAAAATACTCCTGTAGGAATATTTTTTATTGGTTGTACAATAAATAATAAAGGCAAACATATCAATTTCAATGATTTTTAATGCCTTTCTTGCTTCAGGCATTAACATTCAGGGTGAATTTGAATCTGACAGACCTTTTAGGATATCAAATAAAGGTCCCAACTGTCTTGTTGATATACCTAGATAAGGCCTTATCCAATTTATGTGTCCCAATAACTTTTGAAAGTCATTAAGTGATTTGAGTTGATCTACTCGTATTTGAATTTTTGGTGGACGGACCATGGTTGAGGATAATTGAACTCCTAAACAATTAATTGGAAAATTTAATTGTACTTTATCTATTGCTATCTCTAGATTATAATTTTTTAATAAGTTTGTAAGTGTGGCATAACATTCTAGCAATGTGTTATTATCTTTGTGTGCTAATAATACATCATCCATATAGTGAAATATTTGTAGTTCAAGATTTTGATTTCTAAGTGGCTGGATTACTTTGTTAACAGAATTTGACACATAGCCAGGCTGTTAGCCATCCCTTGAGGGAGTACTTTCCATTCATATCTCTGATCAGGACCTTCATGATTCAGTGCAGGGATAGTAAATGCAAAACATGGACTATCCTCAGGATGAATTGGAATTGAAAAAAAAACAATATTTAATATCTATAAGTAAAACATAGCAGGTTTATGGCAAAGCAGACAATTGAGGAATCCCCAATTGAGCAGGTCCCATAATAACTATCTCATTATTAATGGCTCTTAAATCTTGCAATAATCTCCATTTACCAGATTGTTTTTTGATGACAAAAATGGGAGTATTATGGGGAGATACAGAAGGTTGTATATGTCCTTCCACTAATTGTTGTTTGACCAGGTCATTGGCTGCTTGTATCTTTTCTTTAGTCAGGGGCTACTGAAGAACCCATACTGGTCTTTCTGATTTCCAAGTAATTTTTATTGTTTCAGTGACCCTTTCTGAAAATCCAATCCATGTCTGTCTGTTCCTTGATCTATTTGTATTGGTGCTGCTATACCTTGTTCTTGTTCTCCTAATATTTTTCCTTTCCTAAAACCTTGTCTAGCCATAATAGTGGGCGCATTTGGATTGATGTTATTTGATAATGTTAGTCCTAATTGATCTAGGACATCTCGTCCCCATAAATTTACAGGAAAATGATCCAATACATATGGCTGTATACTTCCTTCACATCCTTCAGGATCCTTCCAATCTAATATCATTGCACTTCTATGGGGATTAGTCGCCACTTCTAGGCCTTGAAGCATTTGAGTGGCTTGTTGTAATGGCCAATGTTTTGGCCATTCTTGACGAGATATGATGCTAAGGTCAGCACCTGTGTCCAGTAGCCCATTAAATTCATGTCCTTGAATATTTAGTTTTAGCATGGGGCGAGAATCTAAATTTAAAGAAAGCATCGCCCAATCTACACCTGTGGAGCCTAATCCCCTGGAACCTCTTTCAACAGTATGATTGGAAAATTTATCATGTAGGCTGAGTATTATTAGTAACTGTGCTATTCTATCTCCTGGTGAAATTACTGATATACCCTTTGGAGAACTGGCTATAATTTTTATTTCACCTTCATAATCAGGATCAATTATCCCAGGACTTATCATAAGTCCTTTTAGAGTAGAAGAACAGTGTCCCAATAATAATTCTACTGTTCCTTTAGGAAGAGGTCCTTTTAACCCCTTTCGGAATGATTTGAACTCCCATCTTTGAAGTTAGTACTGTTCTGGTGGAGGCACAGATGTCCAATCCTGCGCTTCCTCTGGTTTGTCTAGTGAGGGATCTAATGGAGAATGTATCCTGGGCACAACCCTGATTTGGTTGCTGGGTTCCTCCAGTATATTTGTGGTTTGGGCCCTGGAGCATTGGGCCCCCCTGTCCATTTTTTGGCAATGGAGCCCAATGCCTTTCTCCACGATATCATGGATAAACACCTGGTCCTTCTTCATTTTTTGATAATGGAGTACTCTCTATGGTGGTTTGAGAATGGCATTCATTAGCCCAATGTCTCCCTCTATGGCATCATGGGCAAATACCTGGTATTCTACTCCTTTGATACCTAGTTTTGTTAAACCCTCCTCCTATGGGGCAATTCCTTTTAAAATGTCCTGTTTGTTCACAATTGTAGCATGTTTTTGGCCTGGCATCTAATATCTATTGTACTGCAGCTGCCAAGACTTGCCCTTGTTCATTAATGTCTCTACATAATTTAATATATGTGTTGAAATCTTCATGTCTCCATGGTCTAATGACTTCTCTGCACCAACGATTCGCTTGCTCATAAGCCAGGTGTTTTATTAATGGCATTGCTTGTTCTGTATTCCCCAAAACTCTGGTAGCTGTTTGAATAAGCCTATCTACAAATTCAGTGTAAGGTTCATTAGCTCCTTGTATTACCTTAGATAATTGACCTTGTAAACCTCCATGTCCTTGTAAAGTCTTCCATGCCCTAATCGCCTCTGCAGCAATTTGTGAGTATATGGCAGGATCATATGCAACTTGTTTCTGCTAATCCTCATAAGGTCCCTTTCCTAACAACATACCTAGATTTCTGTGAGGATAATCAGCTGCAGCATTTTGCCTAGCCATCTCCTTGCAAAATTCCTCATTGGCAACCTTCCATAACAGGTATTGTCTTCCATTTAGCACAGCTTTACACATACTAGCCCAATCTGCTGGCGTCATGTTCAAGTTGGTAATGGATTCGACCATGCTTACAATGATGGGTGCTTGAGGACCATAGGTTGTTACAGCCTCTTTTAGCTGCTTCACTGTTTTGAAATCTAAAGTATGGTGAATTCGCTGCCCTCCTCCCTGCTCAAATACAGGGCATGTTAATATTTGAGGTCCTGTCTCAGGATCCAATCTATCAACTACCAGGATTGGGGGCCTCCCAGCATATGGAGGTGGCGCTGTTGGTTGGAAACTTAAGCCCTCTGGTGATAGAAAGGTGTTAGTAGAAGTCTCCTGTTGTAACTTTTCCCTGATGGCTTTTTCTGCTCTAAACTTTCTTCCTTTGTCTGACTAGCTAGAGAGACCTTCTCTTTTACTTGAATTTTTTCCTCTGTCTGACTAATTCGAGAGACCTTCTTTTTTTGCTCTCTCTGGCTGACTTGAAAGACCTTCTCTTTTACTTGAATCTTTTCCTCTGTCTGACTAACTTTAGAGATCTTCTCTTTTACTTGAATCTTTTCCTCTGTCTGACTAACTTGAGAGACCTTCTCTTTTACTTGAATCAATGTCTTCTCCTTTCTCTACCATTGTCTCAACTGAAGGGTTTGGACTAAGTAACCAAGATACCACCACCCACAATGGCAATGTGCCAACTGGCAGAGTTCCTGGGTTTTTCTTTCCCTTTTCCCTTAAATCTTCACCATGATGGTCCCATTGTGTTATATTTAACAACTCCTCCTTAAAAAGCCATGGGCTATATTTTTGTATTGTACCAACGTATGCCCTGACTGCTCTTGATTTTAGTGGGATGCCTCCTTCCTCTAACAATTTACTTAACACTCTTTCGGTTTGTTTTTTACTAATTTCTGATCCCATATTTCTACTATAATACAACCCAATAAGATGATGCCAAACAAAACTGAAACAGAATGAAACAAAAATAGAACAACAAAGAATCATTATATCAGCCTTTCTATCCTCCTGAAATGTCCATCCGTCCTTTCTCCCTATCTGTTCCTCAGACACAAATCATTTTTCCTCAGATGTGAGCGATTTTTCTTCCGTCTCACTCATCTCCAGGGACAGGCAACTTAAAACAAAAGTGAAACAAAATGAAAGAAGAATCTTAAAATGGCTACCCATCCTCTCGCCCTGCCCTTAGGGGCGAGCAGTTTACCTTATCACTTACCCTCCCTGTGCCAGTCTGGCTGGGCACAATTCAGGAGCCACTTATCAAGCAGAAATGAACTTTATTTTTAAACACACACACCACATCACACAAGCTCTTCAGGAATTCCCTCAGAGCCCAACTGCCACCACCGGCTTCCCACAAGCCTCTCAACCCCCCCACTCCTCCTGCTCTTGTGGCCAATTGGCTGGGTCGCATGGGCGGAGCCAAAAAAAGTCCCCCAATGAGCAGCTTCGTGGTCTGAAAGGGCGGGGAAACAGCCCAATGAGCTTCACCGCAGAGGAGCCAATCAGCTGGCAGCTAGAAGTTTGCTGGGGCGGCTGTGAGCTAATCATCAGCTGTTAGCTGGAAGTTTGCTAGCAGCTGGAAGTTTGCTGGGGCCTCTTCAGTTGTGGCTCTCAACAAGCATGTGTGAGGTACTGGGTTTGATCCTCAGTACCATGTAAAACTAAAGATATTGTGCCCACCTAAGACTAAAAATAAATATTAAAAAATAAATAAATAAAAGAAATAAGTAAATTTAGTTAACAATTTTAAAAAATCAATATCAACAATTAAAATAGGCTAAGCATGCATCCTGGTTTAATCCCAGGAACAAAAACAAAATAAATAAATAAACAAATAAAAACTTGTCTTTACTCTTCAAATCCATTCCCAGCTCTGTTTTCTTCTTCTAAGTATCCTTTCTCAAATCTACATACAATTAGGGTTTAGGTTATGTAGTTACACAATCTACCTATTCATCTACCATATAATGGACTGAATGTACAGAAGGACACATTGATGGATGGTATATGACAGCAGAACTCTCACCATTAGCCTTTGAACTATCCAATCAGGAAAATCAAACTACCAGCAATCACTTCAGAACCAACAGGGCTTGCTAATTTCCCTAATGCTTACTCTTGTTTCCAACTTGTGACTAACTAGACAGCCAAATACACTCTACCAACCCATCACACAGAATGCTCACCACTAGTTGGCTGCTGCCAGCTTCCATGTGCCAAGGACTTCTAATCGGAGCATATTTGAAGCCTTCCTTTAATTGTGTTTTCACTATTGAGCTTACTCACTTTGTTCTCTGCCTTTGAATATCTGCCAAACACAAACCATGTTAACAAGCTTTAAATAAATGCCCTTTGTTTGTTTACATTTGGGTGGTTTTCCTTTATTTTCATACCCTCTTCATCTGAAATCCATCATTTCTTTCTTTCTTTTTTTTGTGCATAATAGACAGGTGATCTACCATATCCTCAGTCTTCTTTATTTTTATTTGAGATGGGTTCTTGATAACTTGCCCGAGTTTTCTTGGAACTTGGGATCTTCCTGCTTCAACCTCCCTAGTCACTGGGATCATAGACATGTACCATCACACCTGACTTTGCCATGTTTTCACTCTAATATTTTGGTAACTTCCAATTATTTTAATCTCTCATTTTTACTCTTATAACATTTATGCATTTGTGCACTCAAAGAAAACTTCCCCCATGGTTACTCTGTTGGAATTTCAAGCTCTTATTCTGACTATGTTTGTCTCTCCTCAAATATTTTCAAAAACTCCTCAGTTCCTGAAAGGCAAATCTAAAATGTATCATAAAACCACAGGACTCTGTGATTTGATGACTTGAAGTTCAGCAACACTGAACTTCTAATGTTCCACATTTATGCCAAGACATGGCAAGGCCTTCATTTACTTTACCTTGCTATCTTTTGCTTCAAATGGTCTTTCTTGATTTTTTCATTAAACATACTAAACTAATTCTTTAACTCTCACCTTAATTGTTATTGCCTTTGATGAGTTTTTTGACTTTCTCTAAGGAAATGTGGATCCCATATACAGTTTTGGTATCTTCATTAAAACAAATAGCATGTAATACTGGAGGGCTTGATTACCTGCTTACTTCTTTCTTCTGGATTTCATGGGGTTAATGGAGAGTTCCTTTCCTCTTTTCTTTTATATTCCCAAGATGTCGCACTTAATAGGTGCTTTTAAAATATTGCTAGAAATAACATGGACATAAATAGATGTTCAAGAATCTGTCCAGAGTGCCAGCTTCTCTTTTCTTTAGATTAGTTAAAAATGAGTTTCTTTTTCTTTTTCTATATAGAGAATCCTATAAATATGTTTTAATCATGCAAAAATTAAGAGTGGGGACACACATTACTTAAGTTTGCTATACATTTTGACTATGACCAAATTTTCCAATTTCCTGATAGGTTAATTCTAGATATAGTGAAAGAAGCCAGAGAAGATGGATCATGATATATTTTAATCTACAATTCCCCACCACTCCCAAAACAACTTAAAGAACATTGTTTGTTTGTTTGTTTGTTTTACAATGAACCTGAACATAATCTTTTGGGAAGATTCTTCATCATATTTTAGATTAATTCCAAATGTATTTTCACTGAGAAATGTCTTATACTCATTATACTGAATTTAAAGCAGTTATCATGTTATGACAAAGTACTCCAAAACTGTTTGAGCACAAGTGTCATTAAAATTTGCAAACTGAGTGCTGATCCTTTAGAGCAATGGATGAACCATCTCTTCAAATTTCCAGAAGGCTCTGTTCTCCTAATAAAAAGGCACCAAAATGTGCAAATAATAAAGGAGTGATGTGCATATGTTTGCTATTTCAAAACACATATTGGCTTTTCACTCAAACAAAATGTAGTAAAGGAAGCTGAACCAGATAGTATGGTAAATACTTAAAACATGTCCAGGGTGATCCATTCGGAAAGCAGAACAACATTTCAGTTTGAAGCTTGACAAAAGGGTGTTAAATGGAAACACGGCTATGCATTTATTCATGTGTAGAGGGATAGTTGAAAATCTGGATGTAGTACTGAAAAGTCATCTGGAGAGAAGGATACTGGTGAAATAAATAGACATAGAGATCAATGGAACAAAGTAGCCAGCCCAGATATAGACAGACAAATGTATTCAAGTTTGTAAAAAAAAAAAAACATAGAAAATTGAAAAGAGGATAGTCATTTTAACAAATTGTGCCAAAATAATTGCACATATACATGCAAAGTAGATAAGCTGGGTGGATGAATATATGACACATATGACACACATAAACAAATCTAGACACACTTTATACCTTAAAAAAAAGTAACTTACATGGAAGGTAAATCTAAATGTAGAACAAAAAACTCTAAAATTTCTGGAAGAAGTAATAAGAGAAAATTATGTGATGTTTCTATCTAAATCAACAAAATTATGATCTATAAAAGAAAACTGGTAAGGTGCAATTTATTAAAATTTAGAACTTTTCTGAAAAATACACCGTTGAGAGAATAAACTAACAAGCTACATAATGTTTAATTATATTTGAAAGACACGTATTTGTTAAATGTTTTCTGTATAAAACACACACACAAAAAAACTATTTGAGTATAGCAATAAGGAAAACACATTTAAAATGGGGAAAAATGGACAGACATCTCACCAGTGAAGGTATACTAGTGTCAAACAAGCATATGAGAAAATGATCAATATAATTCATCATTAGGGGATTTCAAACTGAACAACAATGAAATAACACACTTATTATTAAGCAGGGCTGTTTTTAATGACAATACCGATTACATTATGATGTAGGACAACTAGGACTTTCATACATTACTAGTGGGAATATAAAATGTTGTATTAGGGCTGAGGCTGTAGCTCAGTGGTAGAGCACTAGCCTCACACATGTGAGGCACTGGATTCGATCCTCAGAACCCCATAAAAATAAATAAATAAAGAGATGGTTTCCATGTACAACTAAAAAAATATTTTAAAAAAATGTTTTGTTAACTTTGGAAAACAGTTCATCAGTCTTTAACAAAATGAAGCATCTTCTTTTTATATGATCCAGTAATTGCACTACTACGTGATAGAATTAAATGTAATGGTATGTTCATTTCCTGCTCTTGCTGTATTAGGTTCCCCCAAACGTGGGTGGCTTAAAACAACAAAAATGTTTTTTTTTTTTTTTCTCATGGTTCTGGAAGCCAGAAGTCTGAAATCAACGTGTTACCTGAGCTCCACTACCTACACGGCAAGAGTGAACACTCAACCCTGCCTCTTTCAACTTCTTAAAGATCTAGACATTTTTTGCCCTGTAACCCTATCACTTCATTCCTTGCTTCAGAGGTAGCATTGCTCCCTCCTCTTCTCTGTCGTACTCCCTTGGTTTATTTCTGGAAGAATACTTGTCATTGGATTCTGTCTTGATCTGGGTTGTCATGACACCCTAGTCAGAATTAATGCTCATATATTGGTTTCTAAATCATTTCCAATAAAATAAATCAGGACTCACGGGAGAAATTTTTGCTTCCAGTACTAGAGTGAGAAATATTGAAATCCTTTAATTATTATCTGTAAAGACCCTTTTATCAGATATGTAGTATTCAAAATTTGGTGCATTAGAGCAAGGATATAAATTTGAGGAAGGTCACAATTGAACTAATAGGGATGATAAACAGTGATTACCAGTGGTTCAAGGAGGATAGACAGGGTGCCTAGCTGAAACACAGGTGATTTTTGTAAGATCATAAAGCTGTTTTAAGATAATGGAATGGTAAAAAGAAAACACTACGTATTAATAAAAAAATTCATAATATGTAACAGTTCAAATAGTAAACCTTATATGCAAATTAAAAAAATTGAGGTTGGACAATCTCAGAATGAAATGAAAAAACTGCGGTAAACTGATCGAAAAAGTTCATTAAAGACCTAAGAAATTTTAGAGATGAGTGAATTCTGTAAAACTAAAGGCATAATCATCTTTACATGAGCTTTGTACTCTAATTGTTTCACATTTACTATGAGTTAATGCTGATATCACTGTACATGGACAATGGAATTGAACAATTATGCGTATGATAGTGGATTATTGGAACAGAAGAGCTGGAATAGAGAGCTAAATTGACCCCGCCTATAATAGAGTTGGACATATCAGTTTGAACTAATGCCTGCTTAATATAGGTACAGTGATGGATGTAAATATTTCTAGATGTATCTATATACATTAATGAGTAAACACATATATGTTTCCTTGCTAAGAGACCATAAGAGTCACAGTACTCTAGTAAGAATTGCTAGTAGTCATATCTTGATTTCTAAATCTGTTTTCCAATAAAATTACTGAAGACTCATTGGAAAAATGTCTGCTTCCAGAACTGGGGCAAAAAATATACAAAATGAGCCTGGAGCATCTAATAGTACCCAAAAGTGATGAATTTCCAAACAAAGAAATGAAAACAAAACAGCAACAACAAAACCACTTTCCCCAAAAATAATTATGGTAAAATGCCAAGTGGCACAAGAGCCAACTAGAAAAGCTCCCAGTGATCAAATCTGAGACAAGGCAAACAACAAAATAAATTGTTTCATTGGTTTATAATAATATATATCATGTCCTAGAGTCAACATTCATATAAATAAATGATTAAATAAATAAATACATATGAGAAATGGACAAGTCTGCCAGGAATAATTTCAAATTTATGTATATGCTATACCAATGAAGAGGAAAAGTATAACTCTCCACCACTAACATGGGTGGTACATAGTGACTTTTGTTACCATGTTTTGTCACTTGCTGTTTCCAAAAAGTACTGTATGGGGGGAAAAAAAGGACAGTATGATAGAGAAATCTAACAAATGTTACCTTGGCCATGTGATCAAGACTAACATCAACAGTGATAGGTCATGTTGATAGGAGGGTTGATAGTGGGTATCTTTGAAAGGATATGATTCAAATGGTATTATACTTCTGTAATCTTGCTTCCAAAAAATACATAAGCTCAATCTTATTGTGAAACTCAGATGAATTTCATTTGACAGACAATCTGCAAAATATTGGGCCTATACTCTTCCCAACTGTCAAGGTCATCAAAATCAAGGAAATTCTGAGCCTCTCTTACAACTGAGAGGTGCCTAACAAGACATGATGGCTGAATGCAGTGTGGAATCCTAGATGAGATTCTGGGACTGAAAAGTATGTTAGGTCTCAACAAAGGATGCACTTTCTGTAATGACCAACACATCCACACCAGTTTAAATTGGAACAAATACAAACACTAACATACGGTACTGATAGTAGTAGAAACTGGATGCAAAGTATATAGGAGAGGGTTCTTTACTTTCTTGACAATTTTTCTGTAACTCAAACTCTTCTAAACTTTCATATGGTTTTATGAGTGCATTGTAATTATACATAATAGTGGGGTTTGTTCTGGTGTATGCACAAAATATAATTGCTCCAACACATTCCATTTCAAATTGGTAAATAATTGAAGGAGGTTTACTTAAAAACAAAACATGGTGGAAAAATTAAAAAGAACATAAAACACGTCCAAATTGAAGGACATGCTGATCATTATATAGTGTGCATGTCCACTGTGATGTCACATTGTACCCATGAATACATACAATTATTAATGCTAATTTAAAATAAAAATATAAAATAAAACAGTACAAAATGTTGACAAGAAAAATAAAAATACTCATTGAAAGAATGCCAGCTATGTCCATGGATGTATACATTATTTTGTATATCAACACATGCTCAAGAATATGATGCTATCTAACTTTTCACAAACAGCTGAGTCTCTTACTATTGCCAACATTATACTTTTTAAGTTTTTTATATTTTAATCTCTGATATGTATATGATACATTATATTTTAATTCAGGTTTACTTTGAGTAATAATCAATTCAGATAAATTGGCATATATATCACCTTAAACTTTTATCATTTCTTTATGGTAGTACCTTCGAATTCTTCTCTTATTTAGAGAAATATAATTCATCATTGCTAATTATATTCACCACAATGTGCCACAGAACACCATAACTACACCTGCTACCAAACAATAACATGTGTCTGTTGCCCAACATTTCTCCATTGTCGCTTCACTCCACTTCCCTCCATCTCTGGTAATCACCATTCCACTCTCAACTTCTATGAGATCAATCTTTTATTTATTTTTTTAAGTATTTTTAAAATTCTAATTAGTTATAAATGACAGTAGAATGCATTGTGACACATCATATATAAAGGGAGTCTAATTTCTCATTGTTCTGGTTGTACATGATGTAGAATCCCACCGGTCATGTAGTCATATGTGTACATAAGGTAATAATGTCTGATTCATTCTACCCCATAACCCACCCCACCTTCACTTCCCTCTACCAAATCCAAAGTAGCTTTATTCTTCCCTAGCTGCCCCCTTATTATAAATTAGCATTTGCATATCAAAGAAAACATTCGCCTTTGATTCTTTAAGATTGGCTTATTTTGCTTAGCATGATATTCTCCATCTCCATCCATATACTAGCAAATGCCTCAATTCCATTCCTCTTTAAGGCTGAGCAATATTCTCTTGTGTATATATACCACATTTTATTTATCCATTCATCTGTTGAAGGGCATCTAGTTTGGTTCAATAGTTTAGCTATTTTGAGTTGAGGGGTTATAAATATTGGTGTGGTTTTGTGTCACTGTAGTATGCTGATTTTTAAGTCCTTTGGGTGCAAAGTGAGGAGTAGAATAGCTGGGTCAAATGGTGGTTCTGTTTCAAGTTTTCTGAGGAATTTGTATATGGCTTTCCATGAAGATTGCATTGATTTGCAATCCTACCAGCAATGTATGAGTGTCCCTTTTCCCCTCATCCTCACCAATATTTATTATTGCTTATATTCTTGTTCAGTTCCATTCTGACTGGAGTGAGATGAAATCTTAGAATAGTTTTGATTTGCATTTCTCTAATTGCTAAATATGTTGGACATTTTTTCATATATTTGTTGATCAATTGTGTTTCTTCTTTTGTGAAGTGCCTGTTGAGTTCCTTAGCCCATTTATTAACTGTGTTATTTGCTTTTTTTAGTGTTAAGATTTTTGAGTTCTTTATACATCACCTCTATCTGATGTGCATGGGTACAGATTTTCTCCAATTCTGTAGGCTCTCTCTTCATGTTATTGTTTCATTTGCTGAGAAGAAGCTTTTTAGTTTGAATCCATCCCAGTCATTGATTCTTGATTTAGATTTCCCTTATGATAAAGATCATGTGATGATGGCTGTTCTGTGCTTAACTTAATTCATTCAACACAATATCTTCCAGTTTCATCTGTGTTGTTACAAAAGACAGGATTGCATATTTTTTATATTGAATAATATTCAATCATGTCTATTTACCAAATTTTCTTCATCTATTTTTCCTTTGTGGATATTTAGAAAGAAACCAACCATATCTTGTTTATTGTGAATAATGCTGAAATAAACATGGGGGTGCAAGTGGATGAACTCATCATATTGAACGGCAATATTATCCCTTTTATTGCAACTATTGTTTTTTGAAGTTCAACTTATTTTTTCAGGATTTAACAAAGACTTTCTATAAGGGCTTTCATATTTACTACCTATAAAAGTGTTATCTTTTCTTTCTCTGCATCCTAGGACACTCTGCTTATAAGAACACATTGTATCAATATGTGCAATTTTTCTCTCAAAGTATGAATTCTGAAACATGGTGCATTTCATGGAGTTTGGCATAACCCAAAGGTTAGAATATGGCACACAAACAAGAGGACCTGGGTTTTCATCACAGTTACTCCATTTTCCAATGCATGATACTGGGCATTATCTAACTTCTTTGTGCTTTAGATTTCGTACTTATAATATGGATTTAATGAGTCTAATAATAGTTTCTTCCTATAAGAATTTTGTTGATAAAAATAAATATATGTATGTATACATACACACACACACATATATAAAGAAAAGATTTTGAAACAAACTATCCATGGATGTCTATTATTATTAATAATATCATTACTTAAAGTATATTATTAATTCTTAGTTTATTACTTACAGTACTATATACCATATATTAAAATAAGCAAGGTGTATTAAACTCAAGTTTAATAAGTTCCAGAGAGAGTATGTTATAGTCAGTTCATTGATTTCATGAACCAATAATGTGACTTTTTTTTTTTTTGTATTAGGGATTGAACTCAGGGGTGCTTAACCCCTGAGTTTTTTACATATGAATTATACCCTCTGCCCCTTTTTATTTTTTATTCTGAGGTGAGGTTTTGCTAAATTGCTTATGGCCTAGCTAAGTTCCTGAGGTTGGTCTTGAATTTTTGATTCTCCTACCTCAGCCTCCTCATCCACTGGGATTGCAGGTGTGCACCACCACACCTGGCTGCAATGAGACTTTAAACAATAAAGAATTGGAAACTCAAACCTAATCCATAGAGTAGGTTTTTCTGCCTGTTCCATTAAAGATAAAATATTCTAGTAAATAATTCCTTTCAGCATGAGTGATAGGATAATAATAGAAGCTGTTACATAAACCAGACAGGTTTCTATATTTTAAGTAACAATGTTGTTGGTAATTTGACATGATACCTTTCACATAAGTAAAACAATTGCCTTTAGTGAAGCAAAATGTTAATTAGCCCACATATCCTTTATACTTGGACATAGAATATACAGTATCTTATTCTTCAGATGCATAAGTCCTTCTATCAGAATATTAAAAACACCTAAATTTCTATTCCATGGGTTTAAGAAATTCACACACACACACACACACACACACGCACCTTCAAAATATCAGGAATTAGAAATGTATAGAAGTGTTTTATGTATCTTTTAGTATAGCAAGGGAGTAATCAGAACTTAGTCATACTAAAATATTTACATTCCCTTAAAGTCCTAGAAATATTATCTGAATTTATTTGTCTTGTCATTCAGTTATTTACCTTGGAAGAGCCAGTATGTGTATGAGCCTCTAACAAATAAACATTTACAAGGAGAATTTGTACTCCAACAAAATAAACTCCAATAACATAGAAAATCAAGCACTGTTGAAAATATTTTTATATATGACATATACATTTATATATATATATATACACACACACATATGTTTTAAATATAATTCAGAGAAAAATAGAGGCAGAGCAGCCTATTGACAGAGCATACAAAGAAGAGGAAAATGATAGATAGAGTGACATTAAGAGATGAGAGCTTTGTGTTCATAGTATAATCTCTCCTCTCCCGTGTTTATCCAGCTGAGACTGCTCTTTACAGGCCTACACACTTAGACACATGCACACAGAGACACACACAGGTTCATATAAGTGTACAAACACACAATTTTCATGACTACTCTTTTCTCTAGAACAAAGGAACACCTTATTCATTCAATACTCTCTTGCCATTTATTGACCTGCCATCACGAGGGTTGAGAGGGTTCTTCACTTCCTTAAGTATCCATTTCAACCTATGAGTGAACTAAAAGGAATTTCTCCTCAGGAATGTGGGGAGAATTACCAGAGGTCTTTGTGTTAAATTTCTTTGAAGAGAATATAAGTTACTGTTATTGATAAATTTCCTAAGATAAAGAGCAATGGATCATTTTAAACCAGGATTTATTTCTTAAATTTCTTTTGATGATAGCCACTTTGAAAATAGGAAGAAAATCATAAGCCATCTCTCCAGAATTACTAACATACAAAACACAATTTAACAGAAATCTGGGGTATTTATGGATCACCTGAAGTTGTTTAGGGACTCAAAGATTCCAAATAAGAACTCTTATTGAAAAGGCTTCACACACATAAAAATCACTCAATGGAGAAGGGGCAGTATGTGATTTGTTCATCCTGATTTCAGATATTCCTCACATTTGCCTTGGCTTCCAATACTCTTATTCAAAATGCAATATTAAAATGCAAGGTGTTATTGGTTAGATTACAATTTGGTTCAGAATTTCTAAGCCCACTAATTTACTGGCGTCTTTGACAGATTTTTTTGTATCTATTTTGTACAATTTCTTACTCCTCTTACATATCACTTTTGACTCATGGTAGAATGAAAGAATGCTTTAGACCAGCAAGCAATAAAATATCCCCAAAAATAATTTGTTCTTCTTGACGGTTATCATTTCCCGAGAGCTGAGCGAAAGCATCATACACAGGAGTTAACTTCAAGATCTTAAGAAAAAAAAAAAAAAAGCTACCTGTCTTTTTTAAAATGAGAGGAAATGGAACCAACAGCTGTTCTGCGGGGCTGACTTTTAACTGCTGCCCCCTTTTTTATAATCAGAACATTTTGCTTATTGAATTTGCAAGTTGTAGTCTGGCAGCACTTATGTAGGTTCTTGTAATGTGTAATCCAGAACTGGTGAGAAACCATGTAAAGATTTACAAAGCATTTTATAACATCTTACCCTGTGATTAGATTTGCATGTGTTCATATTGTGATTATCCCAAATGTAATTAGCTTTTTCTGTTTACCAATTATCTGGGAAGATTTGCCAAATGCATCTTGACAGTGTTCTGATGGGAACTAACAGAAGTTACAAATTATTCACCAAAAGTTCATTTACACCATAGTGTAATTCCATGCTATGTGAAAAATGAACACTATTTATTTGTGTGATAGCAGAAACTCTAAGGGATTTCTGTCAACGAGAATTGGGTCGTTATTTGTTGGAACGAACAAGTCATTAGGACATGGAATATATGAATCTCTACCAAGAAAAAAAAATGTTTTCTTTTCAATTATATCTCTACGACATAAAGATTGTAGAAATTAACAATTAATCTAACAATTTAAGATTATTTTTACCAAAGCAAAGAATGAGCTATTCAGCTCTTGACAATCCATATTAGTAGTGAACAATGCCCATATTTAAAACAGGTGTATGCTGAACGTTAAAGGTCATGTGAGGATGTATATTTATTTATCTATTTTTTATTTTTTTAAAGAGAGAGAGAGAAGAGAGAGAATTTTTTAATATTTATTTTTAAGATTTCGGTGGACACAACATCTTTATTTTATTTTTATGTGATGCTGAGGATCGAACCCAGGGCCCTGCGCATGCCAGTCGAGGGTATTACTGCTTGAGCCACATCCCCAGCCCAAGGGTGTATATTTAAATAAAGTATTTAAATAAAGCTCCCATGGGAGCTCATGCCCATTCTCTTTAGTTCCTCTAAAAACTGAAGATGCCAATAGAGTTTTGTAATGTTTTGAACAACCAATAATAATAAATAAATAAATAAATAAAAGAAAATAAGCGTAAGGATAAGCCAATCTTGTAGCTAAGTCCTCTTGTTATCTTTTATTTTTTTGAGTGAAAAATAATTGTTTATGTTTAAAATGTATTTTTTCTTATTGTACTCTTAAAAGAATTGGATAGAGGACTGATATTTTCATGTCAACATACCATGTAGTTAGATGGAATGAATGACAGCAAAATTTGTTGTCAACAAAAGGAAAAAAGGGTAAAAGAATGAAATGTGAATTTGCAGTAAACCAGTAAAGGGTTCAAATTCACCAGTAACCAACAAAATACAATTTCATAAGACAATAAAATTCCCGGTTTACCTCTGGAAAAGACAGTTGTAGATAACTATATGAAACTATTCTAACCTGACTGTGTATCTAAGTCTTTATCTAACTTAATGCAGAATTTGAGATAGCCTAATAGAAATGTAAACTATAGAAGGATAACTTACATGTGAATTTTTAACATACATAAACATTTAAAATATAAAGAAGAAAAGTATTATTTACCAGAGAAACTAGTTACAAATATTATTATTCTATAGTTATACAGATGATATAAACTTCTCTTGCCTTTAGGGTCACCTTTTACTATAAGGATATTTGGATGGTGATATGTAAGATCCTATAAGAGAGTATTAGTTGGGTTTGGATAATGGGCAGTTTTAGTTTCCAAGAACACAATTAGATAAGGAGACAATTAGAATATGCCAGGTGAAGGGATAGGTCCTTTGGTAAATGCTTCATGCCTCATTTAGATCCCTAAAAAACAATAACCCCTGAAGATAATTCAACTTAAAAGGGAATGGCCATCACAGACACTGAAGAATAATTTAAATCAATTGTCTAATTAGTATAATCAGGATTGCTGATGCTCTAGCCACCTGCACATAAAGAGTTAACATAAAATTTATTGGGAGAATCCTAAACCTACCATAGTTTTTTAGATTTTTTTTCACTTATGTAACAAAAAAACCATCAGGCATAAGAGGAGACATTATTTACAATGAAAATCCAAAAGAAGCTGTATGAATTCATTTAAAAAATATGATCAGATAGAGACTCCAACTGCTCAGATTAATATCTTCAAAGAATTCTTAAAATAATTTTATTAGGGAATTGGAAACAATATAGACAAATGAAAATTTCCAGAATAATACAATAACTAAAATTAAGAAATTAAAAAATAGACCTGGGATTATAGCACAATGGTAGAGCTCTTGCCTAGCATGTTCGAGGCACTGGGTCACATCCTTAGCACCACATATAAAAAAAATAAATAAAAGTATTAAAGATAGAACAATAGCATGAAGAGCTAAAAGAAATAAATTTAAAAATAGGTTTGTTCACAAATTAGTGACAGTTGAAGAGAATTAGAAAAGTAAAAATATGAAATTAAAATATACAAATAGAGCAGTACACATTAGTTTCTATGGCTTCTATAATAAAAATACTAGACTAGGTCACTTAAACTGCATAAATTTATTTTCTCACAGTTCTGGAGGCTAGAAGTTCAGGATCAAATAGGAAAATAAATGTGAAGACAGCAGAAAAAGAAGACCATCTATAAGCAACATAGAAAGGGAAAATATATTTTTGGGAAAATTCAAGAAAAAGAGATCATGTGCTACTATCATACAGAAAATATATATATATATATATATATATATATATATATATATATATATATATATATCTAAAAGAAAGATGTGAAGAGAAAAATAGCCATGTTTTTACTTTAAAAAAAGTACCAGGAAGGTATAAACTTTTAAATATTCATGCATTTAAAATCCCCACCTCAAAGTAAATGAAACAAATATTGTCAGAAATAAAGAAGAAAGGAATCCACAATTTTTCTGGAAAAATATATATACACCTATCCCAGTATTTGATATATAAAATGGTCATTATTGCATTACTAAAATAAAATGTTTTAAAAAACAAATTAATAATGATAAATGTGATTGCTACTTATGAACAACTGAAGCATATATAGAATATATAATTTGTCAGTACTCAGAGAACATTTCTATATTATTGTATCATTTTCTGTAATTTTGACAGAATGCTCTTAACCATTTTAGAATTAGGCTAGGAAATCCCAATGTGTTTAAAAAGTAATCAACACACATCTATACACCTTGAAGACAATGTGCTAAAATGATAAATTATTTAAAGTAAATATTAACCCACATGTGAATTAGTAAGAAATATGAGATAAAGCCATAGCAAGAATTTTTAAAAATATACACTTATAAGAATTATATAAAATATATAGATAGATATATATGAGATAAGCATCTATTTTCAAAATAATGACAAAATTGTGAAAGGGAATTGCATGGAAGGTGGATGGAGACTCTCATCATTATACAAAATACATGTATAAAGATGTGAGAACAAAAAAAAGATTATGTCACCTTAGATTGGGTAGAGAGAAGTGATGGGAGGGGAGAGGATGGGGGGAAAGGAAGGACAGTAGAATGAAATAGACGTTATTATTACTGTGGGTATATACGTGACTGCATGACCAATGTGATTCTGCAACCTGTACACTCAGAAAAATGAGAAATTATATCCCATATGATTCAAATGTATGATATGTCAAGGTCATTGTACTGTCATGTGTAACTAATTAAAACAAATATTTTTTTAAAAGAAAGTAAATGATATACCTATGACTAGAAATTTCAAAATTAGAAATGACAACAAAAATAAGTAGACATCATAAAATAAGGCAAAAGTTATTTCTTTCAAGTTAGGATATTGAATAACTCCAAGTAGGAAAGCAGTAGCAAATGTCTGAGGCAACAGCCTTATTCTGAGGTGCTAGTAATATTGTATGGCTTGACATGTTTCCTTTGTAAAAATCAACTTGGCTCTAAAATCAGTGTCCATATACCTTGGTGTAGAAGTATAGTATTTTAGTAAAGATGTTTAGATTACTAAAAGAGAGGATTTTAAGTGTTCTTTCTTACTACCAAGAAATTATAAGTATTTGAGGTGCTGAATATGCTAATTGGGCAGATTTCATCATTCTAAAGTGTGAACACATAACAAAACATCATATTGTACCCTAAAAATATACAACTGTCCATTAAAAATAAACCATGTAAAAATTTTGCCCAGAAATGATTTTAATAAATATGAAATTGTATTTTAATATTATTGCCATGGCAAATTAATCAAAATGAATTATCCTATTCTTCTTTTACCTAAACCATTCTTGATTATCAATGTAAAATTTTAAGTGCAGTGTCCAAGAGTCATGTTAGATAAAGTCATAGTTAAGACTTTTTTTTTTCCTGAAATATCTAGAGAGAAAAGGACATTACCACAGTCATGATGAAATCATGATTTTCAGGTGGAAAGATCAAAATACTGTAATAACAAAAAATTATTAGTTTTAAATTAAGAGTTTTGTGAATATGCTGTAATTTAGGCCATGCACCGATGGATGTATGATCAACATCTAGACTGCCTGAGAATAAAGGGAAAAACAGTACTCTGGGTTAGAACACAAGAATGATGCAAATGGATAGATCAGAGTTTCAAAAGAAAGTGGCGAAGCTAAAAAAGTAACATTATGAGAAGGAAGATCTTGGAAGATGATAGTAAAATGTCATTTAGTTCACATCACCATTGGACTTGATCAAGACAGAAAAGGCACACTGTCACTCTTGGCAATACATAGCTAATAATATTTAATAGAAGAAGATTATATATGCCTATGATATATATATATATAAATTATTTTTAATATGTAAGATATGTCTGACACATAAGAACATATTTAATTTATAAATTGTAGATAATTTTATTGGACATACCCAGAATGGATCAGATGGCTACAGAGTATGGCCAGTAATCCTCTCTCTAGGTTGTATATACTGGCTGTTTTCCAGTCAAGATTTATTGTTTAAACAGTAGACATATTTTTATTAGATGTAGAAGTAACAAAGTGCAATGGAAGTATGCCAATGAAATGTGTTTTCCAGGAATTAGAAATCCAAGGACAAGATCCACAATAGTGGTCATTTACTGAGGACACTGCCATTTGGGCCTCTACCACCACATGCCTCCTGAATTGCTGGAATCCATAACTCTAGACAAATGCTACCATGTCAAGGAGCTTTTCAATCCATAGCATCTTTGTATTATTAAATTCCCAAGCGGAAGCATTTAGTTGGCCATACTCTGGTTATATTTAAAGCTCTGGCTCCCAGCAATTGTATAAAGAAAATAAAAATGGGAAACTGAGTCTCTACTTTCACCAAGCTTATGTTGCAACACCATTAAAAATATATATTTAGATTCTGGTGTAAGAATGAACAAACACCCCTATAGTTGTCTTAAACCTATAAAACTTTTTATACTTTGGATTCCTACACACACACACACACACACACACACACACACACACACAGACACACACACAAATGTGTTCACTTAATAAAAGGCTAGATTTATCTATCTCTCTATCTTTCTAGTTATTTATTTATTCTAATCAGATATACATGACAGCAGAATGCTCTTCAATTCATTGTACACAAATGGAGCACAATTTTTCACTTCTCTGATTTTACACAAAGTAGTGTCACACCATTTGTGCAGTTATACATGTACCTAGGGTAATGAAGTCCATCTCATGTCACCATCTTTCCCATCCCCACATCCCCTCATTTCCCTCCCCTTTGGCCCATCCAAAGATCCTCCACTCATCCCATGCCCCCACCCCATTATGGATTAGCATCCACTTATCAGAGAAAACATTTGACCTTTGGGTTTTTTTGCGGGGGGGGGGGATTGGCTTACTTTGCTTAGCATCATATATAACAAGAAAATGCACTCTTCTCAAGTGCAAAAAATAGTGATATTATTGCATACTATCCGTGCCCAATATTTTTAGATAATTATAAGTTTTAGAAGTTAGATAATATAACTGTCTCTTTAAATTCTGTTATCCTATTCTAAAAATTTTAGAACAATGCTTTAGCTAACTACAAATTTAATTATAATTTATAAATTTAATCATCAAAATATACAAAGTAATGAAGGAGAGGGAGAAAATATGAAGAATTTGCTGAAATATATAAATATACTTACAACACATTCTATCAACTCAGTTATTAAGAGCATGTTCTGATTTGGGTAACCTCAAAAACATTCTCATAGGCAAAGCATTGGTGGGACCCAAAGTGACATGGTCTCAGTCATTCTTTTTATCTGTTCTGTCAAGAAATTCCACTAAAATATGCAGCAGAGGGGTCTCCAGCCACAATACAACCTCAGCCTCAAAATTCAGCTGTTGTCACAGCATATGGTTTTACATAAAACAACTGAATAGGAACTTTATTCCACCAACAAAGAGCTCTAAAGAAATCCACATGAGCCATGAGTGTGGGCTGAAGGAGAACTAGTAGTACAGGAGAAACTGGCACCCTGAGAATGTCAGGAACCTACTCATGTGTGTTACCCAATTAAGAGATACTTGGGTTCAGCCTTTTACATAACTTACATCCTTCTGATGGGAAAGTGCTACTGGAATGCTTGGTTCAAAAGACTGAGTAGATTTTTATGCATTTAGTTCGGGATGAGCTACTGAGAAAAATAGTCAGTTGATACTCTTTAAAATGGTCCCTAGCAAGCCAAGAGCTATTTTCAAAGGATTATTACATAGTTACTTCGCTAAGTAAGCACTACAGAGTTTCAAAGCCTGAGGGACTCTGCTTGAGTTCTGTCGTCTTGGCTCATCATCAGTTGGCATAGAAAGCTGGAGCCTTACTGAATCCTTAGGATCCTAAGGGAAAAGTAAGTACAGCCTGAACAAGCTCAAAAGTCCTTCTGGAATGGGCTCCCTGAAGAACAAGCTGCATTTGGGGTAACTCAGAAAATATGTTGGTGTATTCCCCTAAAATATATATTCTAGCAAAAGCAATCAGGGGCCACTTTCTCAGTGTTTGGGGGCACAGAGTTAGATAACTTTGCCCCATTTCCTCAGCATAAAAACCCTGGCATATACCAAATCCTTAGGTCTTCTGAAAATTCCCCAAGGTGGCAGATTCCTTAATTTCTCTTTCCATCTCAGAATCCAAGCATGTTACCAAGCCATCAGAAAACTTACTGTTTTCTGTAATCATGTTCTTGAAATATGATATCATTTACTGGATGATGTTTTTGTTAACCAGTACAATGCTCAAAAATCTCAACAGTTTAAATTATATTCAATAATTTGGTCTATCACATATGGTCGCACAGTTTGTGTACTGCATAAAGGCACCGAGCTAAAAGAGCAAGAGAAAACAAAATTCAATCAGCACCCAGTTCTCCCATCTTTGGGCTGGAATTGGGATGCATCTGTCTAGAAAAAGGCATGCAAAAGTATATATCTTATCAAATTGTCCCCTTCCCTTTAGGGTCAAACTTTTCTGGTTGTTTATCCCAATGATCAAATTTTTCTAATTTGTCAACATTTTTTCCCCTAAATTAAACCAATGGTAAATTAAAGACGAGTGGTAATCCTGTATAGAGGGTGAATCACCCTGAAGCAAATGACAATATTTTATTGCTTGGCTTGTAGGGTAAAAGCAATCCTCTTGTGCTGTTTTATCTTATTGAAATGGAGAAAAAGTATTTGTCAGGTCAATAGCTGCTTGCCAACTAAATTGATCTGTTCCTGTTATAAGACCATATCTGGAAGAACAGCTGCATTGGAATGATGATTAGATTAGACTGAAGATATTCCACTGTGTTTCTCCAAGATACATTTATCTTTTGTATTTTCCAAGATGGGGTGTTAAATGAGAATGTGATAAGGATCAACATTCCTGATTCTACTCTAATATCTGTGATACCTTAGTATGTGGTTTTGTTTTTTTTTCGGGGTGGGGGGTGGTTTGAGTGATCAGGGGCACTTGACCACTGACCCACATCTGCATCCCTATTTTGTATTTTATTTAGAGACAGGGTCTCACTGAGTTTTTTAGTGCTTTGCTTTTGCTGAGGCTGGTTCTAAACTCCTGATCCTCTTGCCTCAGCCTCCTGAGCTGCTGGGATTAAGGCCAGCACCACCACACTGGCTTGATTTTATGTTTTTAATTGTGATTTTCACCCATGGTAGCTTTTACTTTGTGTGTCAGTGAGCTATTATGGTACTTCTTTCAGATTCCAAGGGTACAGGTTCAGATTATAATTTGGTTTTATGGATCTTATCAGGAGGAAGATTAAGGCAGACATCCTTTAATCATCTGACCCATTGACCTTGACTGCCAGACTGGTAATGTTTAGGTGTCCCCATAATTCATATTCACCAAGAGGTGATATCCAATACTACTTTCCTCCCATAGGCATAGTTACTGGATTGAATTACCTTGGGTCTCTTTGGGAAGATCCAGGTACATTCCCAGTACATAATGGGAATCATGCTATTGCAGTATTCCTCTTCAAGAAGTTCTGGATTTTTCTTTATTTGAAGAGTATTGATTATGATCTGACCCATACCCTGGAATAAGGAAAGTTACCAGAACTCCATTTTTATGATTTTTGGTTTTCTTTATGCCAAATGAAGAGATTTCTTGTTACAAACTGCAATATCAACTTTAGTGGGCTATCCATTTATTTTACTGCTGGGAGCTTATTAATTATTAACCATCACTAAATGAATCTGTGGATCAGACTGTCCTGAGTACCACATTGGCCTTGCCACATGCAACAAAAACATCTGCTTTCATCTTGCCTCCTCTGCCCTCTTGATACTGTTACTGGTCAGCACCAGCATCACCCAGGGGGAAAGAGGCTGCTCTGCACGGCTAGCTGTTCCAGAATTATTCAGTCAAATTAGTAGGAAAATAGGTTTTATTCAAAGCCATCCTTGAAGGAAGATAGGAAAAACTTAATGCTCCCTGAAGTTTCATCTTTGAAATTCCTGAGCAGAACTTTTAAAGAAGTGACAGCAGAGAAGTGAGACAAAACGCAGGAAATGGTCATATGCAGATTTGATTGGCCCATGTTTGACAGGCCTGAGAAGGGGGTATTATCTGTGCCCTGCTGCTTTGGTACTGCCAGTCAAGATGGGAATTACAACTTCAGTCTAATTTTGCAATTAGAGTGCTAGGGGCGAGAGTCCAAATTCACTCTGTTTAAATACTCTACCCCCATACCCAGCCATAAGCCAATGTTAATTGTGAAGGTAGGCTAGGCTACACTATGATGTTCAGTAAATGAGGTATATTAAATGCATTTTAAATTTCTAGTGGACCTAATCCCACTGTAAATCAAGGAGCAGCTATATATAAATTGATTGAAAACCATAAAGTTTCTGGCACAAAGAGACAGTTTCTTGATAAGGAAAAGAGAAAGAGAGGATGAGGCACTTGTATCTATGAACTCCAGTGACCAAACTCCTGACTTACCCCTGAAACATGCTTGCATGGGGTCAAATTTAACATGCAGATTAAAGAGAGAGAGAGAGAGAGAGAGAGAGAGAGAGAGAGAGAGAGATCTGAACTGCTTCCCAAAAAGCCCATTATAATTTTTGTCACACAAGTTTAAATACCTGCTAAAATAAAAGGAATTAGAAATCATTACCCAAAACATAATAATCACAATGATAAGGATACAAGAAAATTTTCCAACAAAGAATATAAAATGTCAGAAAAGTCACCAAGTACATCACCTGATATGCCACAGATGTTGCAATAGACAAAGATTATAATCTTTTCTGCTAAAAGAAAAGATATATTCACATTGAACAAACATATAGGAAATGCTATTAGAGAAAAGACAATGATCAATAATCAAAATTACAGAACTGGAAAAAATAATTAAATAGAAGAGTAGCTACATAAAAACATGCACACATAATGTCAGAATGAAGATGAGAGAGGTAAGGAATTAAATTTTTATCCTGAGAATTATTATTTTGAAGAACAGAGAAAATAAATTTTCAGGGATCTATGGAACAATGCAAAATATATTATTAATCAGAGTCAGAGACAAAAGAAGGGGGAGAGAATATAAAAGATTTATTTCCCGAAACAGTAGATAACATACTCTATAGTTGGAGAAGATGTGAAGTGAGAGTGAAAGAAAGTTCTGGAAACCTCCAGCAGAATAAGCATGAGGTATCTGTAGGTTCCTCCTAGGAAGGAACTTATAAACCCCTGTATTTTATTTTCACATATATAGCAGTTGGTTGTCAGCATTCTTCTTAGCAATGCCTATCAAGGTGACCCCAAACCTCCAGGTGCAGTTGTCCAGCAATTCTGGCATCCTGGAATTCTTCATACCCTAGTTTTTAACTGGGTTAGGCAACAAAGAATGCGCACCACTTCACTCAGACTGGTTATTCATAATGAGTCATATGTTCCAATCCAAGTGCACAGATGACTGGGAAATGTCTGGGAACCCATGGAATATTTGGTAAGCACAAATTGCCCCAGATTTGAGAGTTTCAAATGGGAAGAAGACAGTATCAAATTCTTTGGAAGAGATGATGAATAACAATTGCAAATGAAGTATTTACCATTAACTAATAGTTTGCAAATAATAACTCAGAGGCCAAATCCACCTGCTATATATATTTGTAATGTTTTACCGCAATACAGCCATGCTCACTTTTAAAATATTTTGTTCATGGCTGCTGTAGTTTCAGAAGAGACTATGACCAGCAATGACTAATATTCATATTGTCTGGACATTTTTTGTTAGTAAAACCTTGCCAATTCTTGAGTTACAAAATGAAAATAAAAATTATTAATGATTTTTATGTTCATAGTAGGCATTATAGAAAAAATGAGCTAATAAATGATAGGTGAGGAAGCAGATTAATAAAGCAGAGGTAACTTGTTCTAAAAGTTTGCTAGAGAAAACAAACAATGTATTTTTGAGCTTTTTTGGTAATTCGCTTATTTATTTGTTTTTGATTTTATTTTGCCAAGTGTTTATTTTGTCAACTTAAGGGCAATTGGTAAGCCATATGAAACCTTGAACATGCAGGAATATGATGAAATAGTTGAGTAATTAAACTCTGGACTACTCAGTATAGAAGGAGATCAAAATTGTCCCTGGAAGGACCAGCCTAGGGAAGGACAACAGAACTAAGACTACCTGAAGTCATGTTTACAAAAGAGAAGAAAAATTACTAAATAGTAATTTTATAAATAATTTTTATATCTACAAATTTAATTCAGTGTATATTACACAATTGAATATTACCAAACTTTAGTAAAAGAGAAAATTAATTTCTGCCATGACATCCCTCCGGGAAAACTGTGAATAAAAAGTTGGCATCCTTTTCTCTGTATTTTCTGGGCATGCATTAGCATACCTAATTTGTTACTACTTAATATAAGCAGGATCACACAGGTACTATTCTTTGCTTTCTTAACCATGATTTATACTTATGTATAGATCTTTCTTTTAGGAGGTTCACAAAGGAGAGACTTCACACAGTTATTCCAAGTTTTATCTTAGCAATTCAAATTCTGTGCACTTATCAAAATTTTGTTATTATTAGGATACTACAATTAGTATGTGTGTGTATAAGTGTAGCTTTTATTAATATTTCTATAGAAAAGATACTAGAAGTAGGATTCAGTATAATTTAAACAATGGAGGAAAAGTTGTTCGGCTGCACCTGAAATAGCACTGAGACTAACCAGGATGAAGCAGCTTCATCACCTACATGTCACAGAAAAGGGCTGTGTTATGGTTTGGATATGAGGTGTCCCTGAAAAGTTTACCTGTGAATCAATGCAAAAAAGGCTCAGAGGAGAAATGATTGGGTTGTAAGAGTCTTAACCTTATCAGTGATTTAGTCACCTGATAGGGATTAACTGAGTGGTAACTGAAGTGGTAGGGTGTGGCTGGAGGAGGTGAGAATTGGGGCAAGGCTTTGGTTATATATTTGGTTCTGGTAAGTGGACCCTCTCTGCTTCCTGATCAACATGTGCGCTGCCCCATTCTTCCACCATGAGGTCCCGCCTCATCTCTAGCCCTGGGAATGAAGCCCACCCTCTATGGATGGTGAGCCCTCAAATAAACCTGTTCTCCTTTACAATTGTGCCAGTTGGGTCCTTTAATCACAGCAGTGACAAAGCTGCCTAAAACAGGTTGTGTTCAGGACTTGAAGAGAATAGAGAAGTGCTGGAACAACTAATGCCATATGACACTAATCTTGCAGCATTTCACATTTCAAATGCTAATACTGTTTTATTCTTTTACCTTGAAATCCTTACACAGCTTCTGGATGTTCCATAGTTAACCACAAATGTGTTTTTCATTGCTATAAAAATGTGATGATGAACAGCACAGCTAATCTTGTCATATTCCCACTGGCTGACTCTCTTTGGATACCATGTTGAGTTACTAAAACAGCTCTTTTAAAAGGATTGCATACCATGAATCTGAAAGTGTCTGGTTGACCTGAATTGAAGAAATATGCACTGTTCAAAAATCTGATATTGTGATACTAGTAAAACAAACTCAAATAGACTTAAGTTGCAATGAACACCTTAATATTTTTTCCTAATATTCTCAAGTCAACCTGCATCAACAATTAGGAAAAAAAAATTGCTAATTGATTTTAGCAGTCTTTGCAAAATAACCTTTCAACATTCAAAGTTTCATAGTAAATGTTTTTAGTTCATTATTTTCATTTAATCTAATAGCTACATAGCTTTAATACCCTTTGGTTTATGCATTTGTTCAATGAATGGGTTCTGAGAGCCTACTGTGTGCTACAACTAAGAAGATGTGTTTAGGATACAGGATGGTTTTATGAAATTTCCAGCCTAGTAAGAAAAAGAGGCATTTCAAATACATTTTTATCATACCGGAATTCACGTAGTCACTGGGTATTATAGAAAGTTAAAATAGGTAACATAAAATTAGAAGATTGAGTAGTTTATTTCATTGTTTTTAGTTTTGAAAGTAAGTGTGGATCACTTATAGAATGAGAATAGTTCAGAACAGGAAATACTATAAAAGGAGATGAGCAAAGCAGAGCTAGAAAAGATGTTGAATAGGACTTAATTTTACCTTATTTCTTCATGAAAATAATACACATCTCATTTATTTGAGGAAATTAAAGGATCTATGAAAATTTTAAACAAAAATTTGGAATAAAAGGGAATTTATTGGTATTTTTCATAGATATTGAAAACCAGCGTGAGCATTTTTATTTACATTTGGCATTGATAGGAAAAGAGCAAATTAATTTAGTATTTTTTCAAAGCCCTATGCTGCCAGAATAGACAATTATAAAACAGGTTGTAAATCAGATGTGTTTTCTAATATCCAGGTTTAGAGAAAAATCTTCTTGCTATTTTTCAAGAACACACAACACAAAATCCAAAAATTAATTAGGTGCAATATATAGCCATTTACAATCTAAAAGTAAAGCTACCAATAAAGTTAATTAGTCTAAAGACTTGTTTGATTCCTACTGCTGACCTTAAGGAGCACATATTTGGGGTTTGTAGCTTTTGTATATTTTGAGCAAAGGGGTTAGTGAAGCCAGTGAAACCAAGAACACCATAGCTGTATATTTAAAACGTTTGGAGACTGCTAAGACTTGATTATTGTATAAACAGGAACAATGTACATAAAGACTGCTAGGACATTATGTAATAATTGTAATCTGCTTTACTACCACATTTCCCACCACAGTGCAATTACATTTAGAAGACTATTTAATCACATTTATCTATCTACTGTTAAACTGGGCATGACACTGTCAGCTCTGCAGAATCTTGTAGTGGGATTGTGGCTTGCTCTTGGAATTTGGGAATTGCCAAACAGGTTGAAAACATTTTTTTTCCTATAAATTAGTGAGGTTTCAGATCACCTGCAGCCTTCATCTCCATTGAACAACTACCCAAAATAGCAAAAACAGCAAAGTGATAATGGTTCTCAATGTTGTATATTACGTTCAAATCGTAATATACAAACAAAAACACAAAAGGCTGAGACAGCTGTTAAGAGCTCTAATATACAGCAAAACATAAAGTTTAACTCTGAATAAGTGCATGCAAACTATCAACATTGTTTCCACTAGATTCTTATGCAAAACAATTTGTTTTTGATACTTAGGAAAAGAAACACATGTATGTAATTCAGCCAAATTTATTGTTTTAATTTTATTAAATGCCACTGTGTGAAAAACAGCTTGCTAGGCACTGGGGATGCAAAAATAAACAACCCCTTGAGGATATTAACATTTCATTTAGGCAAATTGCACTCTTAATAGTTTTCCTCTAACTTTTAAGAGCTTACATATTTATTTGCTTACTAATTCATATTCTGCTCCCATATAGGATCTGTTTTTTTTTTTTAAACAAGGAAATACCTAATACTTAGAAGTTTCTCAAGAACTTTCATGAAAAGAGGAGGAAGGGAGGAAGCTGGGGGTAGGAGAAGATGTATTTAATGGAATTTTGTTAGGATTTGTATGCAAAGATTTCCCAAAATCCAAGAGAGAGCATAGGATGACATCTAGTCCCATCTGGGAAAGATTTAAAAGAAAAAAAAACTCTATGGAAATAAACTGATAAGATTTTACATTTATGAAAATATTCTTATTTAGTCTTCATTTGGACTGTTAGGCTACATATAATATAACATTCTAGGCTGGGAATGAAAAAGACTTTATTGTATTTTTCTACATTCCAATCTTGTTAGAGAGTTCAGTGACACTCTGCAATCTTGAAATGTATATATTTAAATGTTTATCTAATTTCTGTGACAGGAAACTTATAGATAAAAACCCTTTGGGGATGGTCATCCTTTTCCATTCTTTAGGGACCTTAATAGGTATTTTTAATCTGGGAATACATTTTAATTCTAGAAAAATGTTCTTAAATACTTCAGTTGATAATCTTCTCCATTCCAGTCTGGTGTAGCAGTTAATAGCACACAATTTGCAGTCACAATGCCTGATTGGCTATACAAACTATGTCCTTATTAACCACTGGCCTAAGGACCAATCAGCTTAACATCACTGTACTTATAATTACTCACCTGCCAAATGCATATCATAACAATAGATTATCCACAGAAATTTTTTTTATTTGAATTATTTCTTTGTGTGAAATTTTACACTAGTGAGTTATATTTGGCATCTGCTCTACAAAGGTATGTTAGTATAATTCAAATCTTTCAGAATGATTTCTGCACTAACTTGTATTCTCCTTGTTTTCCATATATGTTTCTTTTTTGTAGCTGCACTTTCTGAGAGATTTCCTCAAATATATATTCTAGACATTTTATTGTCTGTGTCTTCTAGACATTTTATTTGCCTTTCATTTGAATGATCATATTCAATCTTGAACAAATCTTTCCAACCTGATACTAGCATTCTCTATTCATGGTGCACTTGTAATATCATTGATCTATCAGGAAATTTTAATGGGATATAATTTTGCATGTAGTTTTATGTAGAGCAGGTTCATTAGGAAAAAAATAGCCATCTTCTTACATATCTCTCCCCATCTCTCATGTCATGAAAATTGCTTACAATGCTTTTAGCCATTTCTTTTTATATTTATCTATGTATTTCTACTTAATATGATTATACTGCCCTCCTCCTCCTTCTTTGTCTTCTTTTAGAAATTTCCCACTCATTTACTACACAGGGATATAGGAAGTTATCTTTCCTTATTTTCAGTCCTCCACCTCTTATTGAACATACACACATACACACACACATATGCACACACCCTTCCACTAATCCTGGTGTAGTTAAATAAAAATTGTGTATGGTTATGCAAGTTCTACTCTTAGGTGCTCCATATAGTATTCTATGGTTATTTTTACTTTTAAGAATAAATGCTTATTCTCTCTTCCTACACTTATTTATCTTTAAATTTTGGTCTGCTTGATTGTTTAAATTTTTTTTGATTATGACTAATTATTTTCCCCAATTTCAAAAAGCACCTTTCCAAATTTCCCCGCGTATCATGCACACCTTCAGTTACTTTCATAGCTCTCCTGCAGCCCTATGGAGTCTTTCATTGTGGAGATATGACTGTCCAGGCCTTCCACAGAGCTGTGATCCAGGAACATTCCTTTATAGCCATCCTGGGGCTTCTGTTCAATCTATGACAGAGATGAGCTACAGGTTTAAATTTCAGAATAAGCCTAAAATCAAAACATAGCTGGTTTAGACTCAGAAATGATGCCTGTTCTTATGAAGCTTTGAGCTTTCCATATTCCCTTTTGGAAAATTAAATCAAAATTGTGAGTTAAAAATTAAGTACCACAAAGAATATTTTGTTAGGTTAAGAAATGGGAGACCAGGCAGGCTGGAGTTATGACTTAGTGGTGGAGTATTTGCCTAACATATGTGATGTACTGGATTGAAGTCTCAGCATTGCACATAAACAAATAAATTATATAAAGGTCCATCAACAACTGAAAAATTATGTATTTTTAAAAAAAGCTAAAAAAAAAAAAGAAGAAGAAGATGATACAGGAGACGATGTAAAGTACCCACCCAAAAGAGAGGTCATGAAACTATATTACCTTTGAGATTAGATAGTATCTGCAAAGCATGTTATTTAGAAATATGGGAAAAAAATATAAACACGTAAAGAGTCAAAAACATTTGCTTTTAATAGGGAGGAGGAACACCTGCTTTTTGTAGAAAGTGCTGAGTAAGAATCCACATCTTTAAATGATGCACACATTTAACTTTGATGTAAAAGCAAGGATAAAATGCATCTCTTAAGGAAACTACTAGAACATGTAGTTAAGCACACAGTAATATCGATCTGTGGCAATTAATCAAAAACAATTAAGTCCAGGGAATTCATAAAATGTAAACACAGTGAGGAAAGTGGTCAGTCGAAATGTTTCACAGGAAAACCCCTAGTGCTATAGTCTTTTCATTTTGGCCTTAACCTTAATCTTTATTGACTGGTGATGCTTTTAAATCCTTATCCAGGAGTGGCATAGCAGAAGTTAGAGTCCTACCCTTTTATCTGAAAGAAGACTGTCCATATAAAAATCATTATAATGCATTTGTCTTGCTCTTCCCTGAAAAGGGAGCCCACGATCCTTTTCCAGAAAACGGATCAAAATGCAAACACTTAACAGGACGTTAATTTGAAAGGCAGCAAACCACTTGTCAAAAAGTAAAACCAACTCTAAGCTATGACTTGATGGTTTGTTTTTAAATCTATACATGTAAACCTCAAAACAGTTCTTTATTTATTGCCAACCTGATTAAAAGCTAAGGAATTGCTCAATATACTTTCCCTGTCATACATGTGTAAGCTTGAGAGATTCAAATTTAAAACTTTATAATAATTTTTTAAACATATGAGTTCAGGCTTTAATTCTAGTGATAACTTTCAAGGAATTTAGCAATATTTTTAATTTAGTAATAATTTTACAGGCATCAATGCTTACTATAATCTGTAACCTAAACAGAGAAACAAGAAATTTTCAATGAAATATCAATGTTAAATATTTCTAGCTGCACTTTGAAATGCCAAAGTATGCCATTTATATATAAGTTTTTAAAATTATTTTTTTTTAGTTGTAATTGTACACAATACCTTTATCTTATTTATTTTTATGTGGTGCTGAGGATCAAACCCAGGGCTTTGCACATGCTAGGCAAATGCTCTGCCGCTGAGCCACAACCCCAGCCCTATATATCAGTTTTTATGATATTAATATCCTATCATTTTATATGAAGCATTTTCATTGATTGTTTTTCATACTTAAAAAATAGAGTTCATTTGCTCCATGTTAATGTATATACTAATGCTACCAATGGTGGTAGTCTAAGTCTTCTGATTTTTCCTTTTGAGAAGGGTGAGAGGATAGTTAGTTCCCATTTACACTGACTCTTTCGTTTCCCTCTTTGAAAGTTCACGGAGCCCATGAGCAGTTAACTATGGTACAAAAGTATTAAATGGAAAATTCCTGAAATAAATAATTCATGTTTTAAATTGTACATTATTATAAGTAGTGTAATGAGACCTCATACCTTCCTGCTCTAAAACTAAGCCGACAGTCCTCCTTCTCATGTATCATCAGTACATCAGTAGTAGCCTGATGCCACCTCACAATACTGCGCCATTCGCCTCACTACTCCTCCTGGCATGGGCACTGTATCATCAGAGGTCTCACAAGACAGGAGTACAGTACAAGGAATTTTGAGTGCGAAAGAAAAAGGTCATGTTCCCATAAACTCTATTAAGGTGTTGTTCTCATTCTATTTTTTTCAGTAATTATTGTTAGTTTCTTACTGTAATTAATTTAGAAATAAAACTCCATTAAAGATAACAAGAATCAACAAATGGGACTTTCTTAAACTGAAAAGTTTTTTCTCAGCAAGAGAAACAATAAGAGAGGTAAATAGGGAGCCTACATCCTGGGAACAAATTTTTACTCCTCACACTTCAGATAGAGCCCTAATATCCAGAGTATACAAAGAACTCAAAAAATTAGACAATAAGATAACAAATAACCCAATCAACAAATGGGCCAAGGACCTGAACAGACACTTTTCAGAGGAGGATATACAATCAATCAACAAGTACATGAAAAAAATGCTCTCCATCTCTAGCAGTCAGAGAAATGCAAATCAAAACCACCCTAAGATACCATCTCACTCCAGTAAGATTGGCAGCCACTATGAAGTCAAACAACAACAAGTGCTGGCGAGGATGTGGAGAAAAGGGTACACTTGTACGTTGCTGGTGGGACTGCAAACGGGTGCGGCCAATTTGGAAAGCAGTATGGAGATTCCTGGGAAAGCTGGGAATGGAACCACCATTTGACCCAGCTATTGCCCTTCTCGGACTATTTCCTGAAAACCTTAAAAGAGCATACTACAGGGATACTGCCACATCGATGTTCATAGCAGCACAATTCACAATTGCTAGACTGTGGAATCAACCCAGATGCCCTTCAATAGATGAATGGATAAAAAAAAATGTGGCATTTATACACCATGGAGTATTACACAGCACTAAAAAATGACAAAATCACGGAATTTGCAGGGAAATGGATGGCACTAGAGCAGATTATGCTTAGTGAAGCTAGCCAATCCCTAAAAAACAAATACCAAATGTCTTCTTTGATATAATGAGAGCAACTAAGAACAGAACAGGGAGGAAGAGCAGAAAGAAAAGATTAACATTAAACAGAGACATTAGGTGGGAGGGAAAGGGAGAAAAAAAGGGAAATCACATGGAAATGGAGGGAGACCCTCATTGTTATACAAAATTACATATAAGAGGTTATGAGGGGAATGGGATAACAAACATGGAGGGAAATGAATTACAGTAGATGGGGTAGAGAGAGAAGATGGGAGGGGAGGGGAGGGGGGATAGTAGAGGATAGGAAAGGTAGCAGAATACAACAGTCACTAATATGGCAGTATGTAAAAATGTGATGTGTAACCGATGTGATTCTGCAATCTGTATTTGGGGTAAAAATGGGAGTTCATAACCCACTTGATTCTAATGTATGAAATATGATATGTCAAGAGCTTTGTAATGTTGTGAACATCCAATAAAAAAAAATAAAAAAAGATATGTATGTAGAGAAAAAAAGTGGTGTTTACAGGTTTTGGTGTTATCCTCAGTTTGATGCATCCACTGTGGATCCTGGAACGTCTGCCTCATTGATTAGTGGGCTATTCTATACCTTTTATTTGAATTTCCACTTATGTTCACAACTAGACCTTAATCCAAGCAAGAACTCCATGATCAGATTCACTGTTATGGAATTTAACAAAACCAAAGTCCACAATCTGTATATAACTATTGTCTTTTTGTTGATCTCTAGGTCTCCTTTGTTACATATTTTTTTTTCTGGAAACCAAGATTAATTGCCTGATGCCTATTTTTTCCCCCAATAGTCTCCTAAATCATTCAAATATAAAGGGCATCCTATGAATTGTTAAATAGACTCTAATTTTAAAGAGTTTTGATATCATAGCAAAATTGAGCAGAAGGTACAGAGGTTTTCTTTATGTTCTTGGCTCCTATATATACACAGCCTCCCTCACTGTCAAGATCCCACACGAAGATCATATATTTTCACAATCAATGAGCCCATGTGGGCACATCATTATGACCTGAAGTATGTCATGTACACAGGGTTCCAGCTTGGTGTTGAATATTCTACAGGTTTTGACAAATGTAAATTACATGCTTATCAATCTTTGTCCACATAGTTGCTTCTCCCAGGACACTATATGAGTGGCTGATTTCTACTAAGATCCCTGGAAAGAAGACCCCCTTTCCGATCTTGGACTTCTAAATCCTGCTTGCTCAGTATTACCTTGCATGTACTCTCCTAACCCGCCAAGACCCTGACGCTTCTTTGTATGATGACTTTTGTAGAATTAGAGTTCATATTCGTATGTCCTTTGAAAATTGTGACTTAAATTTCTATCTCTATCCCACCTTCATACAGTGAAAATGGGTCAACTTCTGTGTTCACTTATCTGACTCCATTGATCTCAGTGTTTGGGAATGACCTCCTTTGTCAAGAGCCATTCATGGGCTGTGTGGACTATACGGTACATTGTAGCCTAATGAATCTGAGAATCTGGTGTCAGGGAATTCAGTGGCTATTTCCTCTTGCTGACTACCCAGACACATGGTGAGCCCTATTCAGCTCTGCCTTGTCCTACACAGCACCTAAGAGAGGGTGACCTGCTACAGCCGCACAGCCCCTCTGAGATGGGCGTGACCTGCCAAGATGCCAATCAACCTGATGACTGTAAAACATCAAGAAGCAAGACTCCACCCTGAAACCTTATCCCTGCCTTTGATGTACCCCCTTAAATAAACCATGGGTGCCATTTTCTAATGTCTAACTCCAACTCCTGTGTGAACCGGACCTATCAGGGGCTCCACCTTTTTGAAACTATCTTTCCAACTCTGTCTTTTGTTCTTCACTAATTATTCTAGACTTTAATTTCCTAGTTGGCTTACACCCTCCTGAGCAGGAAGAAGAACCCCTTAACGAGATGCAGGCTGCCTCCCCATACTCCTTTTTAATAATTCATTGTCAACGCTGCTATGAGGAGTACTTCTTTTCTGAATGATAATCTGATTTACTGCTTGAGCATACACTTGCATTTGATGCAGAAAAACAGAATAAAAATCTCTCATTTATTCTGAAATTAAACTTGCATGTCATCTTTAGATTTTATTGTAATCACTGAACAAAAGAGCATACATTTGTTTTAGTTATGAACATTAAAGACTCAGATTTTGTTCTAGGTACTGAGGGTGTGTTTAGATGCTGTGCCATTCCTATGAGCTTTCTCATTTGACATAGAGTAGCATCATAGAATTGTGGAACTCAGGTCTTAAAGATTATGTAGCTCTGTATATATGAACTCCATAGAAAAAGACTGAAATCCCAAGGCTTAATGGAAGTTGCACAGTACCATTCAGATAGTGGATGGCAAAGGTCAGACTAACATCTAGCTCCTCTTATTCATAGTTTATTGTATTTGTCTTATATATTATCTATGAGGCGAATGTTGAAGTTTGAAGGTGAATGGAAGTTTGAAGGTAAATGGAAACAGATTGCCAGGGGTTACCTTCTAGAAAGCTTCATATTAGAACTCTGTTGTTAAACTCACCACATGCAAAGTGTGACTCAGAATTTTAGCTTTAAAACTTAACTTTAGCAACACCTCCTCCCAAAGTCACATTTTATGATAGTACAACACTTAATAAAATTATCAGACAGTATAGCATGTGGATTTCCAATTTATAGCAAAACAATTGTATATTTGTCTTAAGTATCAGGTACTGTGTATGTAGGATTTCAAAGCATTTCTGAATAAAATTTTTAACAAGTTGTTTTTTAAAAAGTTGACATAGTGAGTTCTTATCAAAATAGTAGTTACTGTTGTCCTTCTTTATAAAGTAAGTGATTTATCATTAAAAAATACCTACCCTGGGCAAAGTGGCTTAGTTATACTAAAGTATATAAAGATGCTGTTTTATTATATTTATTATAATGAAGAATTAAAGTCTTGGATATAAGGATACAGGCAAAAATTATTATAACCAAGTTCAGATTTATAAATACAGGCACAATTGCATTGTGTCATTGCTTCTATTTTTATCTTTAACCACTGTGATTATGAGTAAATATTAAACCAGACTCTTTTTCTGTCTTGCTATTGAGCTCTGCAGTGGTTCAAAAGGGGAGGGGTGTTGTTTGGTTTAATTGATGATCATTTAACATAAAGCCCTAATAGAAGATGGTACCAATTGCCAAACAGATTTCCTCTAGGCACCTGGAAGCAGCAGAGGTGCCAAAACATCATTAACAATGGAGACATACCAATCAGTGTGGCATGCTTGCCAATTTACCCCACAGCCAGGGATTAGCTGAGGAGCAGCACTGTCTCATAATCAAACCCCGCCTAAGACTCCATACAGAGCTCAACATCACATGTGCAGAGCAGAATCCAAGTGAGAAAATATTTTTTCTTGAATCTAAACCAATTCATTTATTTAATAAATGCCCTAAATGTAATTAAAAAACAACTTCTCTTACATGAGCAATGCAATCTCCTAGCAGGCTCTCTGGCACTTTAACATACCCCAGATCATTTAAGGGTCAGTGCGATCCTTCTTAAACATTTTGTCTAACATTGCATACACTGCCAAGAAATGAATAGTAATTCCACAGTGATGGGTGCTGGCTCACCCTCGACACTTACTCCCTCCCTCCGTGAATAAATCCAATTTGTCATCCACGATGTGGCTAGCATTTTTTAATGCATATTTGATCAAATCTATTTACCTATTTAAAATTCTTTGGTGCTTCCTCCCCCTTTCACCCTTACATTACCCATGGAAGAGTTCAGATTCCTCAGGC
Organism: Spermophilus citellus; assembly: GCF_964194105.1. Classification (NCBI taxonomy): domain Eukaryota; kingdom Metazoa; phylum Chordata; class Mammalia; order Rodentia; family Sciuridae; genus Spermophilus; species Spermophilus citellus. Next base: position 46,480,056 of record NC_138199.1, on the reverse strand, counting down.
TTGTTAATGAATATCAGAAGCTGATCCTTACTTATTAATAAAAAGATGTAAAACCCATCTGAAAAGCAGTTAATACCATTTATGTACAAGCATTGAGTTACCATCCAAATTTTTGTGTTTACAAATCTTTCCTTCAATTAGGCTCGGATGCATTTCCATAGACTTGGTAAATTAAATGCCAAATGACACGCCATTTCACCCATTCTTCCTTTCTTTCTCACTTCTATTCATCCAGCTAATTATCTACTGCATCAAAATAAAGGATCCTAAATGTAACCATAAGATGTTATATGTTCTTGATCCTAAGAATTGTAGTACAAGATAGTATAAGAAAAACATTTCTCTTAAATGATATGCCTTTGACCAAATTGATATACACAGTATATGTAGAAATAATCAGAATGTGCACTCAACATCTAGAAGTTATTGGTAGACAAATAAAAGCCAAAAAAATAAAAACCAACATTCTATAATATTCCCATGACAAGTTTAATCAATAATCACTTAAAGAGATTGATTAAATACCTACTCAAAATGTTTTACTTCATGTTATACTTTATAAAGCTATTGTATCATTCAGAGATTGTTATGTATGTTTATAAGCATCTATACACACATGTATGTGTATGTATGTATATAATTATAAGAGGGAATTTATTAGATTGCCTTATACTCTCAGAGGCTAGGTAGTCACACAATGGTGTCTGAGGCTGGAGGTCTGAGGAAACTATTAGCTCCTCAGTCCAATAATCTGAAAGCCTCAGAAAAAAAAGGACCAATTAGTTGTTCCAGTCTGAAGCTGAAGGTCTGAAAGTTTCCTGGAGATTTTCTGGTGTGTCTTTGCTCAAAAGCAGAAGAATCTGAAGCCCTGTAGTGGTGCATGCCTGTAATCCCAGCGGCTCAGGAGGCTGAGATAGGAGGATTGAAAGTTCAAAGCCAGCCTCAGCAATGGCGAGGTGCTAAGCAACTCAGTGAGACCCTATCTCTAAATAAAATACAAAACAGGGCTGGGGATGTGGCTCAGTGGTTGAGTGTCCCTGAGTTCAATCCCTGGTATGCCCCACCCCAAAGTGGCAGGATTATCTGCTAGTGAGGACAATAGCAGCAAATGTGCCCACTAAGGAAGAACTAAACTTTCACACCCAAGCACACTTCCCCCTTCTTCCACTTTTGTTCTCTCTGAGTCCCTAGCCTATTGTATAATGTGGTCTTGCATTCAGGATGGCCTTCCCCTTCAGTTTGCTTACCTACATGCCAATGGTCTCTGGAGACACCTTTACAGACACACCCAGAAATATGCTTTACCAGTTTCTAGGTGTGTGGCAATCCAGTCAGGTTGACAGGCAAGATTAACCATCATAGTCATAACTATAAATACATGAAAGATTTTATGCACAACAATATTTAGTTCATCAAAATTAGAAATGTCTTGAAGTTCAACAGAGAATGAGTTATATTATTGTGTAATCATAGAATATTATTAATTCATTTACGACTGAAAGTCATTAAAATAGGAATATGATACTATTCAGTTAAAATAGCTTAAATTTATATATAAAGTATAATCTCAGCTTTGCTAACAAGTATAATGTAAATTAACTGATAGAAATTATATTAAACTATGAGCAATGGTTACATTGGGTAGGGATGTGAACTTTTTTCTTGTTTTTATCATTACTAATGTTTCAAATTCTCTTAAGCATGTGTTTAAATGCCACAGTTAAAAGAATAAGCTTTACTTTAAAAGGAGAATGAAGCAAAACTTAGAGAATGTGGCAATTCTGCAGCCCAGTTTAGTGGGTCTTAACATTATCTGTTCTAATCTTCTTAAGATTTTACTTTCTTAACTTATACTTGAACAGTTTCATAAACATTCAAAGTAAGCTTTCTGACCTAGTCACAAGGCATTACTAGGTCTGAAACAAATCAGCTGGCAATTGAGTTTGGCATCATGCACTGGCTTCTTTACTTGTGGACAGCTTCTTAAATTGTGTTAGCAAAAGATCTCCCAGCAAGTTAAAAACATGCCTCCCTTGCCTCATCTATTAGAATTTCAAACATAATCAGAGACACTGTTTTCCAAACAGACAAATCAAAGGAATACTGAAATTAAATTTTATTTTTCACTTGAGGCTACTTTTCGTTTGAACTTTCCAAATTTTGAAAGTAATTGAGATTTTGTTGAGCATTTTCTTGTTAAAAATTGAAGAGTTCACATAATATTATTTCTCTGCAGAAAATCTCACCAACATTAACCGTCAAATGTTATGACACTTTGCATTTGAAAAATATAAAGGAGCTTTGCAGATGTGTTGATTCAACACAATTTCTGAGTGTTCTTAATCAGCTACTCTTCTCCATGAGGCTCAGTAAAAGTCCCAGTTAATAAGAAAAAACAGACAATAAACTTATGCCACTAAATCATTCCCCAAAAAGCAAACTTTCATAAGAGACAAATTGTACGTTGGGATTAAATGGTAAAGCCCAAAGCTTTGGCTCAACCAATAAAAATAAAATAGAAACAACTCCACTTAAATTTTACAATTTCGTAAAACAGTTTTCTTTAGATGGACGGCCTGCCTGTTTATATTAAATCAAGACATAAAATAACAATAGAAACAATGACCATGTGCAGAGTGATTTCTATGTTTTCCTATTATTAGTCAGTTTTTAAAATAGTAAATGTATCTTTCCATTTAATTTTAAATAAGCACCTTTGAGCACAACATAACTATGTATATATACACATGTGTGTATATGTGTACATACATATGCAAAAATCAGAAGAGCATAAATCAGACTACAAAATGCATAAATCAGAAGTGAAAATGTTGACATTTTCACAAAATGAAGATTTCTTACAACAGTCAGTGATATTAATAAATAGAACAGTTTTAACAGCAGCCTTGAAGGACCTTGATTGTCTCTTTCAGTCATTGTCTTCTCTACAGAAAAAAACCTACATTGTGCCTTCTATCACCATAAAGAGGCCTAAGTGGTATATGTGATTGTATGGCTGACTTTTTTCATTTATCACTATGTTTATGAGGTTCATCCATGTTTCGAGGTTGAGGCATAATTTGTGAGTTTTTATTACTTCAAGTATTTTGCTACCTAAATATACCTATTTTTTTCATTTTCCTGGTGATGAATATTTACATATATCTAGATTTTTTTACTGCAACAAATAGCATTACAATGAATATTTATATATGCCCAAGAGATTTCTAAGGTGGTTGTGCAATTTAAGATTGCAGTGATGGTATGTACTAACCATTGGTATTGTTTCTTTGTTGAAGAATTTGCATCCCTGATGGTTAATAAGATTGAGAACATTTATCCTTTTTTGGAGTATGCCTCTAAAGTTACTAGCAATGCTTCTTTTGGTTTGTATATGTAGTACAGATCATATTCCTGAATGTTAAATCCTATAAGATTAAAGCCTATTATTTAAAATCCCTAACAGGACCCCCAAATAAACAATTCCTAAAGATTAAAATCTCACCTTTGAAATCCTTAAAGCTAAAATCTTCAAAACTGCCATTCTATTCAAAAAGACTCTGTAGGATAGAAAGCCAGACCCTGGCCAGGGGATTATTGCAATTTGGGTTGTATGCAGGGGAGCTATATAATAGAATGATGTGTACCACACAAAACGTAAGCATAAGAAAATTGGTGGGGCTTTATTAATATTAATTAAGTTGACTTTTCGATAGGCTATTTCTAGAAATAAAAGACATATTTCATGAAGATAAAAATGCAACCACGACGAGCATATATCAAATTCAGAAAATAAAGTTTTAAAATACATGAAAAAATAACTTGACAGGTATATCACTGTGAGTTTAATTTGCATTTTCTGCTGACTTCCAATGCCTCTATATTTCCATACTCACACACAATTCTTGCTGCTTCTTTTGTGAAGCATGTATTCAATTTTTTTTGTCTAGGAACTCTTAAAAATAACCAGTGTTTTGCCATTGCTGGACGTAGTTTTGTATATATCAATCAGACCACACAGTGTTTGATGGTGTTATTTAGATATATATTTGTTCTAAATATATTTTATATTCCACGGTCCTATCAGTTGCTCAGAGAAGGGATTATAATAATCACATACAATTGCAGGTTCATATTTTTCTCATTAAATTTTGTCCTGTCTGTAAATAATTGTGTGTGTGTGTCTGTGTGGTGTGTGTGTGTGTGTGTGTGTGTGTGTGTGTGTGTGTTCCTGTGTCCCTGTGCCTCCAGGTTTATGACTGTTTATGTCAGGAGAACTTATCTACTTCCAGTGACTTTATCATGCATTATGTCCTGAACTGTAGTGGCACCCCCTCCTCCACAGAAAATCTTAACTAAACTTCTCCAGAAATCTTCACCATAATTGATTTTAGGACTGTCAGTAAAAGAGTCTCTACAAAAGAATTCAATGTAGTTAAAGTTTCTCTTTTTCTGTTTCTCTATTTTATTTGGCCACTGGCCTGGAAGAGATCAGCACTCCAGGTGCTAAACACTCCTTTACTATTTTTTTTCCAAATATTTATTCAGCATAATAGTTTGTAGAAGTGTGCTTACAAATGCAAAGTACAATAGAAAGAAAGAAAGAAAGAAAGAAAGAAAGAAAGAAAGAAAGAAAGAAAGAAAGAAAGAAAGGAAGGAAGGAGACAAATCCTTAACAAGGTCTCTGGCCTTGAGCTTCACAAAGATGTCTACATTTCTTTCTTTCTATGCAAAGTACAATAGAAAGAAAGAAAGAAAGAAAGAAAGAAAGAAAGAAAGAAAGAAAGAAAGAAAGAAAGAAAGACAAATCTGTTAACATGGCCTCTGGCCTTGAGCTGGAGCTTCACAGAGATGTCTCCATTTCTTTCTTCATTTCTTCTTCTTCTTTTTTTTTTTTTAAACCATGCAGTGAACTATTTATTGCAAAAATAGCACTACAAACATGACAAAAATATTTAGGATGTTATTATTCACATTATAGAATTCTTCTTGTTTACTAGGCAAAGAAAAGTAATTCTGTTTTTTTTTTTCCCACACCTCATGAGGGATCTGTAAGTAATTTATTTTTTTTCATGTCTTTATACATGTACTTTTTTGTTGTTGTTTGCATTACAATTCTTATTACACATATATACCACAATTTTTCATATCTCTGTATATAAAGTAGGTTGACACCCAATTCGTGTCTTCACACATGTACTTTGGAGATGTCTACATTTCTAAGATAGGAGAAGTTATGGGCTGGGGCTGGGGCTCAGAGACAGAGCGCTTGCCTGACATGTGTGAGGCACTGGCTTGAATCCTCAGCACCACATAAAAATAAAATAAGGGTATTGTGTCTTCCTGCAATTAAAAAAACATATATTAAGAAATAAAAATAGGGGCTGGGGATGTGGCTCAAGCGGTAGCGCGCTCGCCTGGCATGCGTGCGGCCCGGGTTCGATCCTCAGCACCACATACCAACAAAGATGTTGTGTCCGCGGAGAACTAAAAAAAAAATAATAAATATTAAAAAAAAATTCTCTCTCTCTCTCTCTCTCTCTCTCTCTCTCTCTCTCTCTCTCTCTCTCTCTCTCTCTCTCTCCTCTCTTTCACTCTCTCTTTGAAAAAAAAAAAAAAGAAATAAAAATAGAAGTTACCAATTTGGCTCCATGATAACAGCTGGCAGGGGGAGGGAAGAAAGGGGAGAAGAAGCTGATTCGCCCAGAGCAGTGAAAGAACAAGCAGCTTTTGTGTGAACTTCTGCAGACTGTGAACTTCTGAGCCCCTGCCCTTACATGCTCGGTATAAAGTTCTGAAACTACCTGAACTTGGGGTTCAGGGTGATTGATTGATGACAGCGAGCCTGGCTGTAGCTAAATAAGCCTGATTCCTGTTTCTATTTGGTGTCTTGCCTCGTCTTTCCCCTGCAACAGAACCTCCATAGAAAATGGAACATAAGTCCTTTGTTTCTACTGTCTAACATTACGTTTTACTCTTTTCCATATTCATGGCTTCTTTATACTTACTGATTTGGGGTTCTTACTGAAAGAGGGATGTTAATATTTCCCCCAAAGACTACAGATTATGTTATTATTCATTTAATTTTTGCCTGATGTATTTGAGGCTATGGTGTTAGGTACATAAAACTTGAAGTTATATGTCATCGATGGACATCTTTATCATCATGAAATAAATATACCTTTGTATTTCCAATTTTTCCCTTTTATCTCTTCAAATACTGCTCTATCCAATTAATTTGCTTTCTTTTGATTTCAAAGATGATAGAATTAAAGCAGCAGTAACAACAACAACAACAAAATCCCCTATTTACTTCACCACGTTCCATTTGATTATTTTCTGCCATTTTTGGTGTCTGTGCTTCAGTCAGGATATTTTCTACTAAGCTATCTTTTACATAACTAATTCTTTCTTCTATTAAGTCTGCTGTACTAAACCTATTTACTGCATTTATTTTGTTTGTGAAATCCATTTCATAACTCATTTGAGTGCAATTTGACTTGCTGTTGTGTATTGTTTTTACTCTTTCTTTTGATTTCAGTACAATTTCAAAGTTTTAGAAAAGTTACAGGAACAGTACAAAGAGCAATTAATCCCTAAAGGATTGGGGAACAGATTCCTTGCTGTCCGGGTACTCTGTTAGCACCACATACTTGTGCATGTTTCTCTATAGACAAATATTTTCCCTTGGATCATCACTAACATTAGAAACCCAGAATTAGTTCACTGCTCCCATCTCATTGACCAGTTTCTCAAATAATACTCTCTGTAGGAAGTTTCCAAGCCTGAATGAGGTTTTGTGTTTAGTTTTTATTTTTCCCTAGCCTCTTTAAATTTGAAAGTATACTTCTATCATGCTAGGAATTATATAACGTGGTCATAATTGAAAATTATCCAGCCATTTATTTTAAAGTATGTCCTTCAATCAGAATTTGTCTGCATTGGATTTATGATATCTGCTCTTGATAACTACATGATAGAAATAATGCTGTGTCTTCCTTTGGATTTTTTTGCTAGTACACAATTTTGACTTGTCTCACTGATGATGTTGCCTTTAATCATTTGATGAAGGCCGTGTCTTACCTGGTTTATCCAGCATAAAGCTATGCCTTTCACTTTGAAATTAATATGTGTTTTGTGGGAGGTACTTTGAGACTCAGTAAATATACTATTCCTCATAAAACTTTAAATTGATTTAACCACTAGTGTTTCCAGGCTGACCAAATTGCTTTTTTGATTTTATTCCAACATGTTTTTCTTTATTCTACCACTCTTATTATGTTTATTAATTGCATTCTGCTTTAAAGAAAGATTCACTCTTTCAAATTCACTTATTTATTTTCACCCATGTAAAAATCTTGATTCCTCTTTTATCCGTTAGGTTAAAATTCAATAACATCATTACTAATGTTAAGGTTCAATTTTTTGAGAGTGGGTAACTGGAGTCTCTTTCACACTGTTTTTGTGTTCTTTTAGTACTTTCTGCTTTCTAGCGCAAAATATTTCTACTTCATCTTCTTCTTGCCCCTGTGTTAATATAAACTATTTCTCCAAGAAGTGGACAGAGATAAGACAACCACACATACAAACACACAAACACACAATGCATGCATATTTCTGAGACACACACACTAGCACATTTAAGAACAATGAAGCCGAGTGCAAAGGTGCATGCTGGTGCACAGCTCCAGATGGAAGGCAGGAGAATTGCAAATTCAAGCCAGCCTTAGCAAAAGCAAGATTCTGAGCAACTCAGTGAGACCCTGTCTCTAAACAAAATATAAAATAGGACTGGGGATGTGGCTCAGTGGTCCAGTGCTCCTGAGTTTAATCTCTGCTACTCACCCACTCCCCCAATAAAAAGAAAAATGAGCTCATGCCAACACCTCCAATTTATAAAACACCTCCAATTATAACTATTGGCATCAGATCAATATTGGCATTAGATCCTCCATTTTAGCTTGGGTGCCGTTTTATCTAGAGACTCCTAAATTTCAATTTAGGAGCCATTTTACCTAAAGATCCCTAGGCAATGCTGCTTAGCCTCCCATTAGAACATGTGCCTTGTAAAGCAGGGACCCCACCCCAGCCCCTGACATAACCCTAAGCATGCTTGTGAAATTCCTCTTGCGGGCTATGAAGCTGCTCTGTAAGTGCCCACTTGCTGCTTCTCTCCTGGGAGGGACAGCCTTGTCAGTTTGCTCCATGCTCTAACAATAAATCACTTGAGTGGAATTCCAGTGTGTGGTGTGGTCCTTGGACTTTGCATGGACTATTTGATTTCAATAACAATTATTAAAAAAAAAAAAGTATCCTTTCAGATTTTCCTCTTTCCACCTTTGTGATTCCTTTATCTGGCTGTGAGCACCCTACCTGCAGCTCCCCTCCATCTGCTTTCCTCATTGATCCCTCCGCATGGTATTTAATGAAACTGCTGGCCTTGCTGCTGCCTTTCAGTGCAGAGGCCTCCTCTCCCTCCTCAGGCACTGACAGCTCTGGTCTGCCCAGGTGCCCTTCTCAGCCTCCTTGGGTTCTAATGTGTCAGGGAGGCTGCTAGGAACATGGACACTCCCAGAGGCAGCCAGGCTCCTGCCCTAGGCCTTTATTCCTGGACAGAGACCTCCTCCTGAGGGCTCACACCCACCACTCTGTTGCTGCTTCTACCCTCTATGAATGCCCCTCCCTCTGGTTCAGCCTCCCACATCTGCTCTGGGCCTTGGCGGCCAGAATCTCAGGAGGCACAATGCCCCTCTTACTTGTCCTCACTTGTAGGTTGCAGCCCTGGAGGAGCATTTAGCCCAATATGGCCCTCTTCCTCCTGAATTTCATTTCTTTTCTCTGTAGGGGACAGGGCTATTAAAACTTCAGTTCAGATTTTCAGCCATTTCTTCAGGATTTCTTACTCTCCACCTTGCATGTTAACCTGTGGCAAACACCTTGAGATTCTGGCTCACTTCTCTGCATCTCTCTTTTTCCAAGCATCTTTGCTTTTCAAGTTCAGTTTGTCTTAAAAGACCCAAATTCTAGTTGTTGGCTTTTTGGCTTTATGAAGTTATCAAAAGTTGTGCTGATTTTTCTTCCTAGCATCTCCGTTTCATGCTATCTACTGATTAATCCCGTGAAAGATTCCAAGGCACAGCATCATGTAGAATTCAGGGGTCCCCTTAATGACCTTCTTTCTGATTGGATCTTGACCCTCAATCCCTGATTCCTTTAGCAGCTTTCCAATATCTTCAAAAGGATATATTTTATTCCATTTCCCCCCAGGTGTTCTTGCTGGTGGTGTTAGTCTGTTACAATTTACTCCGTCATAGCCTTATTTCTATTAATGTTTCTAAGACCCAAATGAATTCCTGTCACAGACACTTAACAGGTAAGGGGACTCAGACACAGGAAGACAATCTAACCAAGATCACACAGCTAGTGGGCAGCATCTGGTTCCCAAGTTTCAGGTCTATGACGTTAGAGCATTTTAAAAACACTGTGTCTTTTATTGTCATAATTTAGTGTTTCCAGTTATCTATATACACTGCCCTTTTTACTCTTGCATTACAAGTAGTCGGTAATTAATAGGGAGAATTAGTAAGAATTAAAAGATTTTTGGAAACCTTCCACCTTTGAAAGGATTTCGAAGAATTGCCTCACAACACAGCATTGTTGAGGCTGAGGTGGAAGCAAGACCAAAGGTCAGGCAGTGTACTTAGTGTAGATGGATGAATCAGGTCAAGTCTGGAAGATGGAAGCTGAACAAGGTTGGGAAGGTAGAAACTGGTTCAAAGAGGAATGGAATGTTAATATCTTCAGGACACATCCCCCTCACTCAAGGCCAAAGTCACCAGCTTCTGGGGTATTGGAATATTAATACCTTCAGTACACTTTCCCCTCCCCCAAAAGTCACCTGGGAGATCCTCCCTCCCAGCAGGAAACTATTAATAAGTATTCCCTGAGCTTGTCTCTTGGGAGACAAGAGAACTAAGAATCCTGGTAGTTATGAAAAAGGACAAAATTCACCTATCCCACGGACACCCAGCTATGGCTCCCTTTCTCTGCAGAGAAGCCTGTGTTACTATTCTTAAAATAAAACTTTTTTTTTTCTATGTTTGCCTCTGGTGTTCAATCTTCACATCTGGGGAAAAGGGACTCCTCATCATTGGTAACCAGCCATATCAAGGTTAGCCATTCTTTGTGGAAAGAGGGCTGTCTCATGCACTAGGGTGGGCGGGACGGGGGCGGGGAGGGGGATATTATTTATCTCATACCTTCTAGATGCCACAGCATCCCCCAGTTTTGACAACCAAAAATGTCCCTGGGCAGTGGCAGACATCTGGGAGATAAAACCACCCTCAGTTGATAACTATTGAGCTACAGCAAAAAAGTCATCCTGTTGAGGTTATGGCACTAATATATGTTTCACAATTTCCCCTCTTTGTTGGATGGATTTGAAAAGTGTAATTTAATTTGTTTTTCAAATTCCCACCAACTCCGGAAAAGGATAAACCTTCAGTTGACTAAGGCACATGCAGCAGGGTCTGCCCATTCAATAAGACAAAATGGATGGGAAAGGGTGGCTAGTGTGTTCCTGGTTTTGTTCCTCTCTGAATAAAAATCTATAAAACAATAAATAAGCTGCCAAGTTCAGCATAGCTTAGCCTTGTTTTTCATAATTCTCCACAGTGTGCTTAGAGAAAGAGTTTTAATTCCTATTGAACTTTTATCCAAATTTAGTAAAAAAAAAAAAAAAAAAGCAACATCAGTCTTTTCCTAGCCCTCTGCTACTCCCCTGCCTGTCACATTGTCACTCTCTCTTCCCAGTGTTGAGTTTCACTTTCTATTTTCAAGAGGGTTGGAAACTGTCACTTAGGTAGCAATTATGAAAAATGTGCTATGAATTTATTTCAACAAAGTAGCAATCCTCGAGACCCTGACATGGGTAAGAACATCTCAGCTTAGAATTAATTCAGTTGCCACTTAGTTACTTCAGGGTAGAAACTTCTGTTCACCTTTCATATCTAACTCTCATCACAGTAACAAATCTAGTACTAGCTGAAATCTATCAAGCCCTTTCATAACTAAAATGAATGAATACATATGCAAAGAATATATTTTCCATATTTCTTTCCAGAAAAAAATGTATTTGAATACATATACATAAACATACCTAATACACTATGCCACACCTTCAAGATTCCTCTTTTGATGATAAACTTGATATCTCAGGTATACATCATTGTATTATAGAGGCATCCAGTACACTGTATTTAGAGTTTCTATCATATGATAATACCATTATGTTAGTTAATCTTTTATTCTCCAGTAGATACCCAGTTGTAATTTGTAATTGTTTTGGTACCAGGGATTGAACATGGAGGTGCTTAGCCACAGAGCCACATCCCAAACCATTTTTTTTTTTTAAAACAGGGACTTGCTAAGTTGCTTGCTAGCTCAGCTAAATTGTTGAGGCTGGCTTTGAACTTGGTGATCCTCAACCTCGGTAGCCACTGGGATTATCAATAAGCACCACTATGTCTGATCCCATTTGTAATAATTTAAATAAATTCAAAACATAAGGACAGAAGACTATCCAGACAAATTGAAACAGGCTGTGGTATATAGCTATGGCAAAAAAGAAATGTTGAAAATAGATACAATTCACTTTATTTGAAAGACAAAAGAAAAAAACTCATATAAAGTCACTGTCACTGTACAATGAGCATGAAAGGCAAACTTAATCAACCCTAAGAAAATAATTAACAGACTCATCACTTACATTATCCACCTGTGTTATGTGTCTCTAGTGAGGGTTTGCTTTTGAATCAATGGAGAAAGTAGAAATTCATGGTTAAAGGTGTATAATTTGGCTCTATCATCCATTTTTTTTCTGTTTTTAAACTTCAATCTGCCTTTTAATTCCAATAAAATAATTAAAAGTAAAATTGAAAAGTGAAGTCAAATAATATGCAAAGTTTCACTATATACAACATGATTCATATGTAGACACCATTTGGATTTGTGCATAGGCATATGCTAACCCTTGCATCTAATTTATATTTGCCTTTTCCTGTCTTTGCCTATATTGTTGTCCTATTTGGACACATGTTGCGGCTTATGATTTCATTATGTTATTTTCATTCAATTCATGCTTCAATGGACTGTCTTGATAAATTTTCTGACACGATCATGTTGAGTTGGATTTCTTTCCTATGAATCCTCACTGCTTCCTCTTCAGAAATTTAATGTGGTGCCCACTGTACTGAATTACAATTGGCAGTTTACTTGCCTGCCTCTCCAAAGAGTCTGCAGATTCCATCTGGGCAGGTATCCCTATTATATAATAAGGGCTTAATATATAAGGTGAAAAAGATAAATGAAATGCTAAGTGCTCAGTGTGAGTGCAGAGACAGGCCAATGTGTATTGCCAAAAAAACCCAGTGTAACATATCTCCAGAGGTCCTTTGGGTTTAATGAACAAAGATAGGATGCTCTAAACAAAAGATTCTTCTCTACCTCTTTAAACATTTTTTTCTTTATATTTCATATGCATCTTAAAAGGAAGAAAATAATTGAAATGTATTAGTATATGCAATGCCCCAGGAGCGAAGATGATGCTAGTCATGTAATGCCATCTAAATTCTCAATCTAGCAGCATCTCTGATTTCCAAAGAGAAATTTAGCCCTCCAGCTTTAGAACTTGATATTTTGCCTAAAATGCATAATTTCTGGAGCATTACCTGACCAATATCAGAACCGATTCATTAAATCCTCCAGTGAAGGAGTGTTTACACTTAGACATCTACAAAGGTAATTTGGCTGGTTGTGCAGTAAATATTTAGCAGCAGGGGTCTAAAATTGCCAATGTTTATAGACTTGTGCATTTGATGTCACTTCTTGCTTGCTTTCCGGTACTAATATTGTGCAGTGTAAGCTGAATTCTTAACTACTTGATTCTTTCCTGAGTTTAAGATAGCTTTGGGGCTATACCAAATCTAAGAAGGAATGTTGTTGTTTGGAACTCCTCATATTAACCAGAAAATTTTTCCTAGTGTTTAGTAAGATTAATGCCCCTGTAACCTAATTCACAGCTGATGACAGCTTTAAAAGGTTCTTTTCTCCTGCTAGTGGAAGGTTTCCAGATTGCTATGGAGGAAACTCTTAACAAAATAAATGGTACTAGTCAGGAATTTTCAACCAAACTATTGCCTTTTGGGTGAAATATTTATACACTCACTTTTTTTTCCTGCTCAAATTGCAGAATTTCTCTCCTTATATTTAATTAATTTTGGGCGAAGCTCAGCAGCTATTCTAACAACATTTCTTTCTTTCAGTTGCAATTCAAAAGCAAGGAACACTTTTCTCTATTCCCGAAGAAACAGAAGAAGAGGAGAGAGTACAGTAATTTTGCAATTGCCATTTCTGAGACTCAAACATCTCTATAACTGGCTGCAGTGATTCATTCTTGTGTGGATGCTCACGTAAATGACAATCATTTTTATTATGGGCCTTGAGAAAGCAGAATTCATATTTATCTGACATATTTAATTCAGCATCTCACACAGTGCTTGTTCACAAGCCTCCGTGACACATTGCCACATAGATTGAAAACCACAAGGTACCTGGTGCCAGACAGTGCATACAACTACATTTGATAGGAACTGCTATGGATTACCTGCTGAAGTCCTTCAGGAGGTACTGAAATGTGGTTTTAACTAGCTTAGTTCCCTCAACTCACCAAGAGATGTGTGATCCCTTATTTTTTCTTAGGATCTCCTTTATAATTAAGTGAGTATGAGGCAGTATTTATTTAAGCTAAGCTAAAACGACTCTCTTGGAAACAGCGCAAGTCTTAATAATGCGATGTTTCAACACCTTTAGAACTAGGATGCACCTAATACAAACAACAAAAAAATTGACATTATCTGTACAGGTGAACTCTGAATCTAGTATTTTTTTATTGCTTTAAATAAATCCCATGTGCACACTCAGAAACTAACATTCCACATCAATTTCAAGATACACTGTAGCTCAACAGGAGATTTGTGAGCTTCTATATGTGGGATACCTTATTGCCAGTTGTAAACTTCTCTTAAGTTTCATGTCTGGAGAAGTGTAAAACCACTACCACTAACTATTCATTTTTTTTAAGAGAGAGAGAGAGAGAGAGAGAGAGAGAGAGAGAGAGAGGAGAGGATTTTTTTAATATTTATTTTTTATTTTTCGGTGGACACAACATCTTTATTTTATTTTTATGTGGTGCTGAGGATCAAACCCAGTGCTCTGTGCATGCCAGGCGAGCACACTACCGCTTGAGCCACATCCCCATCCCACTAACCATTCATTTTAAGGAATGTGTGTTGCTTCATGTATCTTGAAATGAGAAACTAACAAATAGGGAAAGAAAGAGGGGGACAGGGGGAGAGGGGGAGAGGGGGAGAGGGTACTTTGTCACCTCTAGTTATGCTTACTAAGCAAGTGGAGATATTCCTTTGTTCTAATAGCCAAAGTATATGATTTAGATAATGTTCTTCAAATTAAAGTATATAATAGGAAAACCTGATATAATATTGAATTGTTGGAAATGAAATTATACCAAAAACAGTTCCATAAAAAGCCTAGGCTAGAATTTAGAGAAAAGGGAAATATGTGAAACCTAAAATCATTTTTGTTTCCAATGGCTTTTCATTTTATACAATAAAGAGTCATAATCCTATTACATATGGTTAATTTATAAAGTGATCCTTTTATAGCCTAGTGTAAATATTTATGTGTACCCATCTATGTATGCACACATACACATAGTACTCATTATAGATTATGACTATGATGGTCTTCACTACATGCTTTGGACATCATCCCTAAAATCCTAAAGTAAAAACAAATTACCATAAGTTATGAGTAACCACACATGTGCTCATATGAACATGCATACACACACACACACACACACACACACACACACACACACACACTCCTTACTTTGGTTGTGCAGTATTTGTGTATGTGTTGAAGGACGAAGCTTCTGATTGCCTATGTTGGATAACCTAGATAGCTACTACCTTTCACAAAAAGCATTTTCAGGGATGTCATCACATTCATTATTGCTTTTTAAATTTTTTTATTTGTTTTAATTAGTTATACATGACAGTATAATGCATCTATGCACTTTGATATATCATACATAGATGGGATATAATTTCTCATTTTTCTGAGTGTACATGTTGCAGAATCATATTGGTCATGTAGTCACATGTATACATACAGTAATAATGTCTGTTTCATTCTACCATCTTTCTATCCCCACATCCCCTCCCCTCCCCCCTCCCATCGCATCCCTCTACTTAATCTAAGGTATGCTAACTCTTCCCTAGGGCCTCCTGCCTTATTGTGAATTAGTATCAGCATATTAGAGAAAACATCTGGAATTTGGTTTTGTGTGATTGGCTTATTTTACTTAGCATGATATTCTCCAACTCCAACCATGTACTGGCAAATGCCATAATTTCACTCTTCTTTAAAGCTGAGTAATATTCCTTTGAGTATATATACCACATTTTCTTAATCTATTCATCTTTTGAGGGATACCTACATTGATTTCATAGTCTAGCTATTTTGAATTGAGCTGCCATAAATATTGATGTGGATATGTCACTACAGTATGCTGATTTTAAGTCCTTTGGATATAAACCAAGGAGTGGGATAGCTGGGTCAAATGGTGGTTCCGTTCATAATTTTCTGAGGAATCTTGATACTGCTTTCCATAGTGGTTGCATCAATTTGCAGTCCTACTAACAATGTATGCATGTACCTTTTTCACCACACCCTCACCAACATTTATTATTGCCTGTATTCTTGATGATTGCCTTTCTGACAGGAGTGAGATGAAATCTTAGAGTAGTTTTGATTTGCATTTCTCTAATTGCTAGATGTTGAACACTTTTTCATATATCGGTTGATCCATTGTATTTCTTTTCTGTGAAGTGTCTAAAGAATAGAGAGAAAGAGGAAGGAAGGGAGAGAGTCAGGGGGAGAGAAATCAAGCATAACTGTGCAAACTTTTACACAGTTACTAAATACATGAACTCTGTGTATATTTAGATAGACACAAGTGTTCTGATACATTTGGAATATACCAGCTTTATAATTTTTGAAATGATTTTTTTTCTAATTCTTGATGTCTAGTCTGTAAAATGGGGCTAAAGATATACCAAACATCCTAGAATTGTCACTTGGATAAAAAGAAATAATGTCTTAAAAATACTTAGAGCAAAACAAAGTAATTAATACCTGAAGTAGAAAAAATATTCAATAAAAGTTTAGTATAATAATTATAATAAGAGGACTAAATATAATAAGAAAGTAATTTGCCCTAAGGAAAAAAATCACCATGAACTTGAAATTTTATCTTCAAATATGTATTTTTATTTCATTCCTTTAGTCTTAGGAAAATTTATTGAGTCCTTCTAGTTTTCCTGGACTGTGCTTGCATTGAGAATTCATGGTAGTAAATAGTGACACAGTGCTTTCCCTTTGGATCCTAAAAAGTAGAAAGAAGAATGACAGTATTTAAGTATGATTGTAATACATGATATTTTCCAAAAAAGAAATAAAGAAAATGCTAAAGGAGCATTTAAGAAGGTCTTACCCAATCTGAGATATGGTGACCAGATAAGATATAGGATACCTCATAAAATATTTGGGACATGGTAATACTAAAAATACCTGCTATTTATTTGAAATTCAAATCTAACTGGTCATTCTGTACTTTGCATATTAAATCTGGTGATCTAATCTGAGATTCAGTCAAGATTTCCCCAAGATAAACTAGGCACCACACTGAGTATTAAAGATGAGCAGGCATTGACAAGATAAAGGGGTACAGAATAATGGAGCTTTCCTAAGGCAGAAGAGACAGCATTGAAATATATCCTGAGTTGGGAAGGAACATTAGTGCCATTTAGGAACTGAAAATGCAATATAGTTGGAGCTCAAAGAGAAAGAGAGTGAAAGGTGGTGTTCCACAGAGCTGGAGAAGTAGGCAGGTCTAGATAAGCAAGAGTCTTGATCCATTTTGAAAGACTGGCAGTCAGGGAGAGGTTTTAACACAGAAAAGTAACAATGGATTTGCATTTTAGCTGTAGGCACTTTTCCAACCTCACTTTTCCTGTACAACACTACTTGGCAGGGCTGCTCCAGCATGCACTTTTTGGGGAATTCAGCCCCTACGAGAAGGAAAAACACAAAATATATGGACATAAACAGCTTCTTGGAAAGGGTCAGCATGTTGAGGTGCTGTAACAAGAAGGTAAACTGCAGAGTTCCAGAGGCAAGTACTCTGGACAACTGTGAGATGACTGTGGCTAAGCATTCATGATTTTATTTATTATTTTGCCAGTAAAATTGCCCTAATACATACATTAGAACTGAAATCTCCAGTTTTAAGTTTCTTGAATTGAAGGTGAGATGTTTGGGCAGAAGAGTTTTAGAATAAATATCTTACTGTCAAAGGAAAAATATGTTTGAAAGACTACCCTACTCTCAAGAGGAATGCATGTTTGAAGGAATTTTGATTTATATCATCATATTCTAAGGAGGTGAATTTTGGTGTTAAAATGGCATGAAAATTAAGTTGGTATGTTTTGTCTTATTTTTAGCTTATAAAAGGATTTTGTTTTACTATTGCGTGTCCAGAAACAACTAAAAGAGTATTAGAAAGAGAATACATTTTTCAAAACACTATATTGAATTTAAATTTCAGGTCTGCCTGTTTTTACCCCTATAACATAAGAATTAATTATCCCAGGTAAACTTACTCTTAGTTCCAACAAAAAGATTATTCCTGTCCCCTCTGCTCCTTTGCCTAGCTCACTTAGTTATGGGAATTGGTCAGTGAATTGTTTTTGAGATTATATGATGTAATAAGTATGCTGTGTCAGCTATATGGATACAGTGGATACTCATTTGTGTTTTAAAAATATAAATTCAGAACATGAGGGCAGAAATTTGCCCAGATAAAATTGACAGATAATCTAAACAGGGAAAACATGATATGTAGAAAAAGAAATAATCTTGAACAAATCTACAAATAGTTCACTTCATTTGAAAGAAAAAAAACAAATAAACAACAACAACAACAAACCCTAAGATGTAAAGGTATATTCATTCTATGATGACCACACAAACTTGACTATTTTGGAAAGAAATTAATGGATAAATCACTATGCTATAATCTTTATCACTAGTGAAGGTTTGCTTCTGAATCAATGGAGAAAGCAAAAGTTTTTTTTTTTTTTTTATAATATTTTATTGTTGGTTGTTCAAAACATTACATAGAACTTAATATACCATATTTCACAGATTGATTTAAGTGGGTTATGAACTCCCATTTTTACCCCGTATACAGATTGCTGTGTCACATGAGAAAGCAAAAGTTAATAAAGAAGTTTGTATGTCTTGTATATACAAATATATACATCTATTTGTATATGTTGTGGCAGTATTAATAAATGTTATTCATCAACCAATATGATATTTAAAATCAATTTTCACATTAAAATATGATGTTATTAAACATTTGTCTTCATTTTCTATCCTTAATACAAAGCCAATTATAGAAACTCAGTCAATGTTGGTTAACAATGAATGAGGCAATGGATGACTGAGGCATTACTGAGTTAAAGTCTAATAAATACACAACTTTTACATAGGTAGAGCTGACATAACATGCAATGGTTTTAATGATCCCTAAATGAATGCAGTGCTCTCAAACTGGTATCTATCATAATATCTGACATATGTGTATTTGCTCATGTGAGTGCATAGCTCCTGATGGAAACCAAATGGAAACCAAAGAGAACAATTTTACATTGTATAAGAATTGCTATTTTGTGTTGCCAAGGATGCTATGCTAGGTAACTATTAATGGGTACAGAGGCGGGGCTTTCCCATGGGAGAAACTTTTTTTACATGATATGGAGTCTCAGGGTAAAATAGAGTCTGTTTGGTCATTGCCCATATAGCCTGGCCCATAACAAAATGTCTTCATGTAAGCATTATGTGGGTATGTATATATAATACCTAGATATAATTTCAAAGAATGTATCTGTTATTTCTGCTTGTTACTTTACATAAGATAATAAACTTAATTTGCTTTACACATAGGAAGTACCTAATAAATGTTAGTTCATTTTCCCTGGAAGTATTTCATATTTTATATGTTCTTAATATTAACATGCCTTTATATATTATAGTCTACATATGTGAGTGTTAAATAAATGCATCCAGGTGTGAATGATAATAGCTAAGTAAGTTTATTTCTCATTAACCAAACCTACGGAAGCAAGAACAAATGTGTTAAAAACATGCAGAGCAAAGATGGCTTATTTGGATTATATGAGTCCACGAGGGTTTTCCTGTGAAGTGATGCAGACTATCACATCTAACTGCGTTAATTATATTCAGTTTTGTACAGCAGATAAATAGAAAGCCATCAGTGATCCCAATTTAATGTGGTGAGTCCAACATCACATTCTGATAAGTATCTATTTGTGAATGTGTCCTGACAAGGTGGAGAATCTCATCTCTGGACACATGTTGCATGAAAAGGACATAATGAAATCACTGTGTTTCAAAATACATGCAAATTGAAAACTTGGATTTTTTTTTACATGCTACTAACTGAAATAAACTTCCATGAACACAAATTTCATTGGTCCATTTTATTTAAAAACACACCCATTGCTCCTCAGTACCCATCCAAGTCTAGACTTTGTCTTTGGCTATAGAGCCATACCTGTCTAGCCTTGATCCACTCTATTAACCTTGGCACTACCATACTTTATTTAAAAAAAATCACTGAGTCTTAAAAAACCTTTTGGTTTATGGACCCTTATGAGAACCTGATGAAACATATGGACCTGTTCCCCGGAGGGTGTCTACTTATCCAGACTTAGCTCTGCGGCCATATTTACGACCAGACTTTACAACTCCCACAGGCAGAATACATTCTCATGACTTAATATGTACATATATTATATTGCACAAGAAAATAACCAAAACTGCACATGTGACTTTGTGTTCTCAGAGGCAGGGACCTGGTCTTGTCTTTAAATCCTAAGTTCCTAACAGAATTGTTTGCTAAAGTAAAGATGACCTCTGTGTCTTTATTTGAGCTATTTTAAAACAGTAAATTAAAAAAAAAAAAAACAGATCAATGACAATGGTAGATGAGCCCTCATGGTATGCAAAACTATGTCTTTAGGAAACAAAGTTACTTTTCAGCAGTGAATATAAGAGAGCTACATTCCAAGCATGTTATTTGCCTATCTTTAGCAGGTATCTACCTGTCTTTAATGATTTTCCAAATATAAAAAGGTAAATAGAGAAGATTGATCTTCTAATATTACTCTCCCTTATGGAGACATTTAGCTTCATGAGAAAAAACAGGACCACTTATGACAGCAAGCATATATTTGGGGGTTCAATTTCTTCTGTGTGATTTCATATAAGGCCTGCTGTTGGTTACATGTTTAATTAATTCATACATAAGTTGGAGATAATGGTGATAACCATGGCTATAATGTTGATGCTAATACCAATAGCAGTAATTCCATCTTTCTTTTATATCTGAGTGAATTTTTTTGATGACAAAAGAGGCTATAGAAAATAAATATAAATTTAAATGATAGCTATCATTAAATCCTAGGGGTTATGAAACAGTATATCAATCCTTCTAAATAAAGGTTAGTAAGCAGAAGAAAAATCCTCGTTTGACCTGATTACGTTAGAGAGAAACTATTTTAAATCTACTATAATAGAAAAAGAGACAGGTTATGTCAAATTTTAAGATGATTAACTTTTAAAAGAAGAATAAAAGGAAAACCCAAATACTCAATGTCCTATATATAGATAGACACAGCTAATATTTAAGGATTATTGCATAGTTAAAATTTGGTAGGAGTGTGTTGATTTTAATATGAATCAGTGAAGGATATTCTCATATCCTTAAAACTGGAGATAGAGGCACATATGAGAGATGAAGTAATTCTTTTTATTTTTAAGTAAACTTTACAGTTTATTACATAGTGGAGTTTTAGTTACTCACAACTAAGGGGCTAATTTTTAAAATAATGGAAACATCCCCTTAGCTGTTTTCACTATTTTATAATTTTCTAAATGAATTTGTAGTAAATATGATAAGTAACAGGTTAGATAATTTTGGAAATAATCAGTGATGAGTTTCTATATACCTAGTTCATGTTAAAATAGTTTGGACAAATTACTATTGCATATGAATTGGTGTTTATGAGGCAGACAGGGTATTTACACCCTAGGACATGTATTATTATTCCCATTTTGTAGCTGAGAAGGTAGAGGCTCAGGCTACTTGAGCATCTTGCCTCCTCCAGCACAATTGCGGAGCAGAAGCCTGGGATTTAAGCTCAGATCTCCCTGGTGCTGGCAAGAGTACACCTCCTCTGTCACTTCCATCTCAAAGAGAACATCCAACAGGAGTGTAAGTAGTTGTTCCTTAGTTCACATACTCTTTTCTGCAGGGAAATCAGCTGACCCTCTCTAACAGAGTCTGGTGAGAGAGAGCAGAGCAGCAGTTTCCAGAATGCTCCGCCAGCCAGAAACTCAAAAGGGTTCAGGGTGTCAAATCACAGCTACTACCTGCAGCTGTGATTAGAAAGGGTTTGCTGCTGGTTAATAAAAAGGTCCAGGGTCCATCTTGATACCCTGGAGGTATGAACACTGAGGGAAATGTTTCAGCAACCTGCAGGGAATGTGTTATATTTGTCTTCTTGCCTGAGGAACTCACCAATTATGTGAAAATGTCA
Organism: Spermophilus citellus; assembly: GCF_964194105.1. Classification (NCBI taxonomy): domain Eukaryota; kingdom Metazoa; phylum Chordata; class Mammalia; order Rodentia; family Sciuridae; genus Spermophilus; species Spermophilus citellus. The sequence continues at coordinate 46,458,226 of NC_138199.1, read as the reverse complement.
ACGGGTCTCCTTACTTGATTTGAGTAATATCACTCAAGAAGAGAAAAATGTCCACAGACAGTATACAAAAAACACAGGAGATGAAAATATGGAAAGATTTTTGGGGGGTCTTAAAGAGATAGAGGCAAATTAAAATATTTTGAGAATTGGCAATTAAAAAAAAAACATGATAAAAACAGAAATGAAGAAATAATCTATTCCTATAGAAGCAATATAGAAAATTTGAGATCAAACACGTTGTCTCCGTATATAAATAGTTAATTTAGAAACCGAGGATAAGAAGCAGTATATAGTATGATAAGCCATAAATATACCAGGACGGACATGCATATTCTTTCTACTATGACACCATATACACACAGGCATATCCATCTACAAGACAAGCCATTCACCTGTACTCATTGTCATTTGGGTGTGGTGGGATTATTTTTAATTTTCTCCCCCTCTTTGCAAAATTGCCTGTTTACTATTTCTACAATGATAATAGAACATGTACTTGTAAGAGAAGAGTGTGCCTCTTTCCAGAGATGCTTCCACAGCCTTCTACAATGTGTGGAAAGTCCACAACAATCATAGGTTTAAGGAAATGTGTTATATATAAGAAATGTATAACCTGTACAAAGATGTGTAGGAATCCTCTTTGGAGAGAGCTATGTACAACATAGTCTGTATGTCTAGCCTAATGGAGGAACATAGCTTGATTATAAAATTTTTGATCCATGTTTTTTTTGTGAAACTACTCACCCAGAATCATAATATCCCTCTTCTTTGTGTACATACTTTATTTAGATGTGAATAGTAAACATTTTTCTTTTGTCACCTTCACCCCCTTTAATATTTGAAGACTTCTTCCATTATAAACCTGTTTGGGTAGAAGTGTCTGCATTTAACTCAGCCTTTTGCCATTGGATGTAGGTATAGGACCCAGATTTGGTCGCTCAGAAGAGTCCATCCCAGTAGGTGGCAGTAAAAACAAATGGAATTTGCAGGGCACCAGTGTCAGAGCACAACATAAACCAGTACCACCGGAAGTGACACAAACACTGTGGTTCATTGTTCTGTGTGGATGGTGGTAGTGCTCACCCTCTATCACTTTTGCGGCATAATTTTGACTAACTGGCCTTCCTTCTCCATTTGCAAATCTTGATTATGAAGCTTTCCTCTCATTTTGTAATGTGTCTGTTATGACTTTAATCAATTAATTTAATTCTTAATTACAGTTAGTTTCTGTTGCTTGCAGTTAAGAACACTTGACTGATAATAAGTGCACGGAAAAAGTTTTAAAAAAAACTTTCTGGAATGTTCCCTTTATCATTTTGAAGCTTGGGGTTGAAATTTAAAGATTTTTAGTACACAGGTGGTATGTTATGTCTTTTTCCAAGTGAATGTTGTGATTTTGGAAAAGAAAGGAGAGAGATTAATGTAAACACCCCAGACACACAGATGGTGTTGGAAAATTGAATTTGGTTTTCTGGACCATAGTTTGTGGTATTATTACTGAAGTTTTTGGGCAAAAGGAATAGTACATACTTCACCAGAGTTGGTAGGAATGTTTGTATAGTTGCTCAAAAGTGTGAAAGCTTTAAAGTTGTTTTAGTAAGCATTCGTGTCGCTGTGACCAAAGTACCCAATAAGAATAATTAGAGGAGAAAAAGTTTATTTGGGGTTCTCATGGTTTCAGAGACCTCAGTCAATAGATGGCTGGCTATGTTCCTCAGGGCTGGAAGTGGGGGCACAACATCATGGTGGAAGTGTGTGGTGGAGAAAAGTAGCTGGGAACATAGTACTGAGAGAGAGAGAGAGAGAGAGAGAGAGAGAGAGAGAGAGAGAGAGGGAGGGAGGGAGGAGAGAGAGAACGAACACTAGTTCTGCTCAACAAGGACAAAATATAAACCCGCAATGCACACCCCCAGGATCTACCTCCTCCAATCACACCCTACCTGCCTACCACCAACTTAATCCCTATGAGAGGATTAATGCATTGACTTGGTTAAACCTTTTATAACCAAATCTTTCATCTATAAACTTTCTTGTACTTTCTCTTTTTTTTTATTGGTTGTTCACAACATTACAAAGCTCTTGACATATCATATTTCATACATTAGAACCAAGTGGGTTATGAACTCCCATTTTTACCCCAAATACAGATTGCAGAATCACATCGGTTACACATCCACATTTTTACATAATGCCATATTAGTGACTGTTGTATTCTGCCACCTTTCCTATCCTCTACTATCCCCCCTCCCCTCCCCTCCCATCTTCTCTCTCTACCCCATGTACTTTCTCTTATAATGAGCTTTTGGGGGGCACCTCATATCCAACCCATAACAAAAGTTGACAGGAAATAAAAATATACCTAATTAAATGGTACATGATTATGAGAAAAAAATAGATATTCAATCATATAATATGCATTTAGTGCTTTCCCTGTGTCAAGCACTATGCTGAAGAGAGAAAAACAGTTATCCCTAACAGTAGTTACTTATACCTCCATAATTGTATTTTATTCATTTGCTTGCATCCTGTTCATTTAAGAATTCCTCTGGGATGTGAACCTGATCTATTACTTTATATTCCTAGCTTAGAACATAGTTTCTGATGTACAGTTGGCTTTCAAGAACTGTACATGCACTGAAAAAGTGGATGAGTGGATAAATGAATAGAGGAAAGTGACATTCCCACAATGTGGGCTGAACAATCACCGTCTGTGAATGAATGTTCTTTGCTTGACTCAGACACAAGAAAACACAGAAGGCAAGCTTCTTAAATTCACAGGTGCTGTGTAGGTGTGAGGAATATCCAAAACATTCAGTGACAATCAGAGAACTCAGTATTTATCATCTAGTGTAACTCAAGCAAGGATTTCAAAGAGTTCAAAGTACTCCACTGTGGTTTTTTTAAAGAAATCTTCAACAACGAAGAAGGGCTGAGATAGAACGGGCTTAAAAGCAGGAAACAGGATGAAATAAATAAGTCAACCAAAAGTGGGGAGGGGGCAGGGCCAAATGGACAGCGCACTTAGAGTAAGACGTCATTGCCACAGGAGTCCTCAGATCAGTCCTGTAGGTGAGGAGGGGAAGAGCAGTCAACACCACCACACCAGCCAGGTCGTGATGAGACAACTGTTCTTAGCTAGTCTGAACTTGAAGGTCACTGGAAAAGTAAAGCATATTCAGAAAAGGACGATCTTTGTGGTGGAGGGTCTGAAAACCATAATACGTAGTTTAATGACCTGAAGATCTGCCATGTAGGAATTAATTATCCTTTATTGTTCTAAAAGGTCTGGCTCCTTTTCCAGATGAGGCTTGAGGCAGATATCAGGAAGCAAGGCACCAAATTCAGAGTTCAAGGAGGAAAGGAGAGAGGAGCAAGGTTAGAGGGTAAACAAACAAATGATTGGACAGCCTGCGATATGGACTATTGGCAGTGTGACAGTGGCTTTGACCTGTTTTCTGTGCTTTCATGATTCGCCAGTACCACATTTATTTTTTTATTCACTTAAGTTTTTGGTGCATCTCAGATACATTTATTCATTCCACAAAGCAAAGGGTACTCATGCAAGTGTACAGCAACCTTCCAGTCTAGCAAACCTTCCCAACTTACATAGCTTCCTCAAATTGACAGATACAAAGATATTTTATCTGATTTGCACTCTGAGTAAAGCAAGTGCAATACTTGAACATTTCAAAGCTTTACTTTTAGGAGTACCCCTGATATTACACATGAATAAACTCATTAACCAGCTTACTCCACATTTCCTGGTAAGTTGGGATACAGCAGAATATCATGGGGTTCCTAACTTATTTATTTTTTTTAGTGGTACTGGGAGATCAAATCCAGGTTCTCACACATATAAGCAAGCATATGCTACCTGTACTATAACCCAAGCTGGATTCAAACTTTTTTTTTTCCTTTTGCTGGAATGAAACCCAAGATTGCTTTACCACTCAGATGACATTCCCAATTCTTCTATTTATTTTGAGACAGGTTCTTGCTACACTTTGGAAACTGGTTGCTAAACTTTCATTTCTCCCTACCTCAGCCTCCCAAGTTCCTGGGATTACAGGTAGACTGCACCTTGCCTGGATCAAACATTTTTGGGGGAGTACGGGGGATTGAATTCAGGGATACTAAACCACTTAGCCACATCCCCAGCCCTATTTCATATATATATTCATATATATATTTTCATATATATATATATATATATTCATATATATATTTTCATATATATATATATTCATATATATATTCATATATATATATTTTCATATATATATATTCATATATATATTCATATATATATATATATTCATATATATATTCATATATATATATAATTTTTTTAATTCAGAGAAAGGGTCTCACTAAATTGCTTAGTGCCTCACTATTGCTGAGGCTGGCTTTGAACTGAAGATCCTCCTGCCACAGCCTCCCAAGCTGCTGGGATTACAGGCCCAGTTCAAACATTTTTAATAATACTTTGAAGCATCTCCATGTAGACCAAATGGCTCAGGACACTTTGAAGTCCTCTGAGAAAATCTATCCAATGTGCAGGTTCCAGGTGGGGCCTGCCAGTAAGGTAAGGGGCATCACATTTGAAAGCACACATAGGGCAAAGGCATATGTAGAACTAGAACAAATAAATTAAAATCTTCATGGTAAATATTTTTAAAGCATGTCTTTTTTTCTGTAGACTTAAAAAATATAAAGTGTTTATTAATTTCCAGAAATTATTGCAGTAGAAATATGGCACTGAACCCAGGGGCAGGAGAGTCTAGTGTAATTCTTTGCACTGAAACTCCTTTGCAGTAGAAGGTAGATAATATCAGGAAGGTCATGGAAGGAAACCCTAGACTGGAAAGTTTATAATAGGAATTCATAATGTCACTTCCAACCAAAACACCTGTTTAATTCCTCAGTTTTTAGATTTTTTGGAGTATGAATCACAAATATACTCTGAAATATTTTAAAAATTGCCTTAAAGAATGTTGAAATAAAACAGGTTTTGTGCATTTCTGTGTATCCATGGAGAAAAACTAAATAGATCTTCTAATATTTTTTAAAAAAAATATTTTCCCTTTTAAGAAATAATACAGATTTTTTATCTTCTTGAAATAAACTCTGAGCTTCCATATATTCTAGGCCTGTGATCATTAACAAATGAGCTAACCTACCTTTGCTTCAGTTTCCTTATCAGTTAAAACACTGTAATAACAATACTCTAAATTGAATAATATAAAATGTTGAAAAATAGATGGCATGTGGTAAGCATGGATGTTAGAAGAAATTGTCATTTTAATATGAGCAATAGTATTTTAGTAATTGTATTTATGTATCTGAGAAGTATATTTGGTACCACCTATGCATATTGTCATACCTATCCTTATATTCTCTGCATAGATAACTTACTGTGATGTTCAGCAGAGGTGGTTTTCATTTTCTTTTCTAATGCAAATATATTTTATCTTTTATATTCAGTTCAGTTGCCTTACTTTATACCTTCTAAGTGTATTTGGTTGGTTTACTGGTCAGATTTAGGGATGTTTTGTGGGTTAAAATAGACTTAATTACACTGGTGCAGAAAATAGCAAATACATTAGCATATTTATGTTTTTAGTCAGTGTTTTGTTATACCAATTCCAAACACACACAAACATATTTTCAAAATCATTTTCTTCTATATTTAAAATCATTTTATATTAAAAAGTTTAACAAAGTAAAGTATACGTACAAAGTGCACAAATTAACAGTGTATAGCTGGATGAATTTTCACAAACTGAACACCCTTCATGTGACCATCAAGAAACTGAATAATCTCAATGCACCAGCAATTCTGCCCCAGCACCTCCCAGTCACAATCTCCCCAAGAGTAGTAACTATTTTTGAATCTTACAAATATAAAGAATTCTTGTTTTGTGACTATGCATTTGTACTTAACAATTTGCTTGTTATATTCACTCATATCATTGTATTTATAAATATTTCATTCAAACATCTCTAAGGTATTTCTCTACATGAATTTGCTTTATTTTCCTTTCTACTGCTGAGGAAAATTTAGGTAGTTGTCAGTTTGAGCTATTATTATGCTGCTATGCTTATTCTTATACATAACTGTTAATGAACAGCCATTTCTAAATATTTCTAAAATTTCTAGAATATTCCTAGCAATAAAATACTAAACTATAGAACATGCATATGTACATCTTTCGTGGATATTACCAGTTTTTCAAATGGTTTTGCCAATTAACACTCCTTTAGCAACTTATGAATCCAAGCTTGATGTCCCTGTGATAGAGATTACATTTTTTTCCACAATGTGGGCAGTGAATACTTTAAAGGGTGATATAACTTAGTGTACTTTGGCCTCAGGTTTAGAAAACCCCACAGATTTATTATTTTCTAATATGCCTTTCTTTCCATCAATACAACTTCCCAGTCTCTGAACTTGACCCTAAGTTCCTGTTTAATTGTTCACAGTAGCACATGTAGGTCTATATATTTTTTTAGATTTAATATGCTTCTATTTTTATGTATTTTGTGGAATTTATAAAGTCTATATTGTTTACTTTGGTATTTCAATGAAACAAAATAATGGAAGTAATAGAAATCCCACAGGGAGCTATTGTGTTCCTATGGAAATTTCTTTACTATGCTAGATAACAGTTATAACAAGAATAAAAAACATTGGAATTTCAACCTTCCTGAATGAAACAGTTCAGAAAAAAAGGTGATTATAATTGCAATAATTACAATAATTCTCATGATGAAATACAGTGAATGATAATGGCAAATCTATACTAATCAAAGATGGAAAGAGGGAAAGAATAAAGAAGGCTTTTGGAAAGAAGGGAGTGAGCTGAATCTGAAAAGCAAAAAAAATGTAACTAAGTGTGTATCTGTCTCACCTTCCCAATTATATAAGTTTCCTTTTCTGTTGCTCTCCTATGACATTTTGTTTCAAACTGCCAATGTATGAGTAATGCTTGTTATACCAAGGAGATAACACAATAGAAATGTGTACAAAGCACAAGAACAACAAAATCTCCCCTGCCCATTACTCTCACTCCAGCTTATTTCCAAACTCCATTTAGTGTTTAAGACCTCACTATACTCCTTCCCTAACTCTGCTGTGTTCATGCATTGCATAGTAAGTAGAAACCTGCAATACTTGTAGCTTGGGTCTATACGTGTGTGATGACAAGTTTTAAGTTTCTGTTTGCTTGTTCCTATTTAAAAATGAATCAAGAATACACATCCCTTAGTTGCTTGCTTATATATAACATGTAAAAATTTATTCTAATATTACGGTGTGTTTCTCATATACAATGCAGTATATAGCACTGATATATAATATGTAAAATCAATAGCGTTATAACACAGTTAATAGATTTGGAGACTTCCAGTGCTCTTCTTCAATTGCATCCCCTGCCTCTTATCTCAACCCACAGCCACATTGTTCCCGAGAGAGCCACTGTCTTGAATTTTAAGCAACTTGCTTTTATTATCTTGAGTGTAAAGATATATATACCCATGTGGGTAGTTATAGATTAATTCCTTTTTCCTAACTTTTATAAATGTATATGCACTGGCACATGTATTGTTAGTTACACAGCATCATACTGTACACTCTATTTTATTCCTATGTTTTTTTCTTACTTACCTCTTACTCCCCTCTTTTCTTCTCTTCCACCAACTTTTAACTCCCCTCATCTCACCAATAATCTGTTCTAAAATCCTGATATCCATTCTTCCATTTTTCCATTCTTTGCCCGTAGCTCATTTAATCATATGAAAATATGGTGAAATTACACATTGTGCTAATATCCATATTTATTAATAAAAATGATATTATATGTATACATATGCATATTATGTTGAAATTTAAGTGATTATATACACACACACACACACACACACACACACATATATATACACATACATACATACATATACAAATTATCTCTATACACACACAATTATTTGTGTTTTATGTTGCTTATTCAGTGGTTACTGAACAACTGATGGAATTTGCTCCTTGTCAACTGATACAAATATTTTATAATAGCTACATAACAATATTCCTTGTTATGGGTGTACACTATTCATTTTGCCATTTTGGGTTGGTAATTAACCACTATGAGTGTGTAGTTTACAGTGAGTATTGCTTGATGTACATATCACTGTATAAAGTCCTTGACTACAGCCATTATCTCCTTGAGATAGATTCTCAGGAGTGATATTACTAAATTTAAAGGTAACTTTATTATAGTAAGTATTGCTTAAAAATGGGTTAATGTTTATATAACCAAAGGGCATTCATGAGAGTACACTTTTTTTTAAATATCTGTGGCAGCGATAGTTCTTATTTTTCTTCTTTTAAATATTGCCACCCTAGTGGGTAAAAGTGATATTTCATTGTTACTTTAATTTGTAAGCCCCTGATCAATACCAAATTTGACCATTATTATTTCTATTTTTTATGATTTTCTTCTTCTCTTAGTTGTTTATTCTTTTTTCATTTCCTTTTGGCTCATTTACCTATTTCTTGATAATTTGAATCTTTTTGTAGTATAGATATTATCTCCTTATCTGTCATTTATTTTACACTTTTCCCCTCAATAGTATTATTTTCTGTCAATGTACTGTTAGAAAAAACAGACAACACCACAAAAATGAATGAAAAGAACATGAAACTATTGTGTCATGTCTTCATCTTCACCCCTCACTAGCTGTCTCCAACAAGGAAATAAAACAATTTCTGAAAGCATTCAAAATCTTTTTGTGGTTTTCTAATCTCTCCACAAGGGGAATTGTCTTTTGTGTCTGGACAGTTAACAAAGGAGATTTCTTTGCAACTGCTGAGTTTTCAAAAGAGAGCCCTTTGCTCCTGTTAGCAAGGAGATGTGCCCTTGAACAATATACCTAATCATCACAGCTGGAATTAGCACAACTCATTTATTGTGCTGGTGAAACCACGATTATAACATTACTTGACCACTTGGAGACTCTCACTCTTAAGAGAGTCAAAATTTAGAATTGACTAACCCCTATGAATAGTATCAAAATGAATTCCCTAAAGCAGATAAATGTGGATATCTGCTACTTGGAATCACTTTATTTGTTTTATATCCAGGTCACATCCTTGGCCATTTTGGAGACTAAGTGGCCTCTAAGAAAAGGAAATTTAAATGACATCAAACACTAGGTGAGCAATATTTAAACACAGTCCATTAGAAACCACAAAACAGGATATTAATTGTATCTTACATGTGCCCTGATTCTTGTAGGGTTGGCAATTCTATTTCCTGGGAACCAACATTGAGCACTCTGCATTCTACAGACCTCCTAGGTCATTTAATGTTGAACCATCCACCCAGATTAGTCTTTAACAACTACAGAAGTGAAGAGGAAGAGTTTTGAATAGTTTTAGAAATTACTAGAATGTATAAAGATGGGGGAATGTCACTAAAGCCAATAGGTAAGGCAGGAGAGTAAACTGATCTGACCTGACAAACATTATTGAGAGGTGTTTTTAGAAATTGAACTCTGGCTCACTCTAGACCAAGTGTTTGGCTTCCGCTAAACTTAAAACATTTGATTTTCCTAAATGCTTTCAGTGCATCCAATATCCCTGTTTAAGCAAAACTTTATTTTATATAAACCTAATAGCCAGGAGAGGTATATTTAGAAATAAACTGCACACTTATCAGAGTAGGACAATTTACATGATGGATATCTTATTTAAGCCATACAGCAGGCTTGGAAATGAATTATTTCCACTATTGTACAGAAGAAACAACGCAGCAGTGTGAGATTATGCAGCATGCCCAAAGGCCCACAGCTGGTAAATACTGGAGTCGTGATTGTGATTCCAGGCCAGGGCTTTCTGACTCGGGAGGCTATGATCTATGAAATAAGGACCCCTGCACATGCACACGTGAACCAGTATATTCTGGTCTCTTAGCTGTAATTAGAAAACCATTGGGGATTAAAGGAGATCAAGATTTATGTGAATTTAGATGAGAAGTAAGAAAAAAAGTATAGAAAATTCAAGGTGACAAATTTGGACAGGGCATTGAGAAAAGGGTTGGAATGGATTAAGCAGAAAAAAAAATGGCACTAGCACATGGTAACAGTATTGCATAGAACACAAATGGCAGGTGGTGAAGTTGCTCCATCTTCATCATCAAAGATATGAGATTTTCATTTTATAAATTCTAAAAGCCAAGAAAATATTTAATTTAAAGTTAATAGAGAGTCTGGTTATAGATCTTCCAAGTTCCTCATACAAAGACTGAAGTCAGCTCATCCTGTGCTCTCAAAAAGTAATTGCTTGCTCCATATCCTCATAAAGTAGTCACAAATGAAGCATAATGACTTTTAAAGTAGAGAATAGGAAGTCAATCAAGAAGAGGAGCCATAACACATGAAATTAATAGCATGTTGTACTTATTCAGAGAAGATGGGTAAAATGATCCCCACCTTTCAAATTATGTAGAAGCAGCAGTATCTGTACCTTTATAACTCCAAAGGGGAAACAGGCAAATAGGTACACACACACATATACACACACACACACATATATTTTACTAGAAATCATATATGCTAATATTTCCATTTGATAGAGATGCTAAACAAATGTTTGCATGTAGAAGTGGAAATAAATTAATGACATTCATAAGCATGGAAATACAAAAATTGTCTTCAAATCTAATATACAACGTTGCTCCAAGTTTCTGTGTCTCTGAGGCTGGAACATTTCTCACATTCTCTTTTCACATTACAAATACAAATTTCTCTACTATTTTTTTTTTCAGATTTAATTGTCTCACTCTTTTTTTGTAATTGAATCCTCATGGCATCCAGATATCATTTACTATTCATAAAATGAGTGAAAAACTCTCTGGAAAGAAAGTTGATAATATATGTAGAAATGTTTCTTTTTAAGTTCACATTCTTTTTTTACTTATCTGTCCTTATCCATGTCACTCATAAATAAGGTATTAAGGTATTAAATCAAAAGTGTCAAACACTTTTTTTTTTTTTGGTACCAGGGATTGAACTCAGGATTACGTAATTACAGAGCCATATCCCCAGTCCCTTTTATTTTATTTTTATGTTTATTTTTATTTTTGAGACATGGTCTCACTAAGTTGCTGAGGCTGGCCTCAGATTTACAATCCTCCTGACTTGGTGTCCCCAGCCACTGGGATTATAGGTATGCACCACAGTGCCCAGCTTAATCATGTTTTTGAAAGAAAATGATTGCGGGGGAAAAAAAGAGAGAAGGGGGGAGGCAGGCAGGCAGAGGGAGAGAGAAAGAGAGAAAAGAAGAAGGAAGAAGGAAGGAAGGAAGAAAGACTGATAAAGACAGGAACATACTAACATGTTTTTAAATTTTAACTCGTATTTATAAAACCAACCTTCCTTCCTTCCTTCCTTCCTTCCTTCCTTCCTTCCTTCCTTCCTTCCTTCCTTCCTTCCTTCCTTCCTATCTCTTTCTTGTGTTTTGGACTAAACCCAGAATTTGCTCATGCTGTTCAAGTGCTCTACCACTGAACTACATGCCCAGCTCTCATCAACTTCTTCATTTTTTTTTTAGTTGTCGATAGATCTTTATTTTATTTATTTATACATGGTGCTAAGATTCAAACCCAGTGTCTCACACATGCCAGGCAAGAGCATTACCACTAAGCCCCAGCCCTAGCCCCTCATCAACTTCTTTATAATAAAATAATATAGATTTTTTTGAGGGGTGGGTACTGAGAATTGAACTCAGGGTCATTCGACCGCTGAGCCACATCCCCAGCCCTATTTTGTGTTTTATTTGAAGACTCTCACTGATTTGCTTAGCGTCTCACTTTTACTGAGACTGGCAGTCATCCTGCCTCAGGTCGCCGGAGCTGCTGGGATAACAGGAGTATGCCACCGCACCAGCAATAATATTGATTGTTAACCCGAAAAAAAAATTAATATCTATGCAAACCTCTCAAAAACAGTACACTAATCAAATTTGTTCTTTTTGTTTGTTTGTTTTCATAGTCTCAGTACTAAGTTTATTAGAAGGGGTGGGAAAGGTGACATTCCTCAAGGAAGAGGGTGAGTCTTCTCAGAAAAGGAATCTGAATAATCTTATTCCCACTAGAACACCACACAAACATTTAGTCACTGCATTTCCCGAGTCTTCTCTAGTACGCGATGTTTCCAAATGGTAAATTTAACATGAGCAGAAATTTGATTACGGTTCACATTCCCCTGCATTCTATGGGTTATCTAGCATCTGTGGTCACCATCCTCATAGCACAGTAAAAGCCTTACACGCATCATTGGAAGCCAATGGTCACTGGTAAGAGGCTGAATAATGTGGCATCAAGAGTATGAAACCATCATGAAGCAAATGATGTTAGAGACTGGACAGGCAAGGAGATGTATGTTTTCAATAGAAACAGTCTCCAAGAAACAGTGTCACACTGATCAATATCACTGTGTGAGAAATAATAATATCGCTACCTTTCTTTTAGAGAATATCTGAAATTAGCTAGAAACTGTGTAGTTGACCATAAAGAAAATAGAGTCCATTCCTGGACTAGAAAAGGAAGAGATCTTACTTGGATACATGTATTACTGATGGACATATACAAATGCCACTTTATTCATTTTGCTAACTCTTCACCAATAAGTCATTATGCCTCAGATGGCCCCTAAATTTTATTATACCTTGATTGATCAAAATATTTATGTAGTCAAGAGTCCCCACTGAAAAGTTTACTGGGATACAGAGAATTTAGGCAGTCATCCTTTCTTGACTCTTCTCTTTTCTCCTATATATAATTCTAAAATGCTATATATTTTAAGATAATTTGTGTGCAGTATATTATGGTTTTGTGTCCAGCTCAGTGACTTCTAATAACCTCCAAAATAATGATCAGAAACAAGAGAAAGAAAGGGAAGATGGCCTGCTGTGTTTCCCTCTCTCCCTTTTTCCCCCAATAGAACTGACAGGTGAGGGTCACTTGTTTTTCCATTAAAAAAATGCCTGAGGGTTTCTTGAGGTTTGACACCTCACTATCCTTATTAGAGAAACCTCTACTGAGTTGTGATGCTGGGGGTGATGGGAATGTGAACTCCTGTGGAGTGTTAGCCAGCTGTTGTCCTTTGACCAAATCCAGGTGCAAATGGTCTTAGAACACTGCTTTTTCTGGTGAAATCCTGAAATTCTATATGTGACCAACTCATGCAACTCACTTGTAATTTTATGCACACTGTGTTAGATAAGGAAGGCAAAGTATATGTAGAGACTTATAGAGGGTAACTCATACTTTAAAAATTAACCTTATTAGTAACCCAAACAATATAATATATAAGGTGTTTTGCCTGTTGCTTTGGTAAGTATAGTTATTTTTTGTTGTTGTTGTTGTTGTTGTTGTTTTTAAATCTAGCAGCTGGGCTTCTAGGAAATAAGGTCAATGTTGCCCAGAAAAAGTTAAGTGCCACATAAATATATTTAAATCAAACCAAAGGAGAAATAATGAAGACATTAAAATAATGTAAACATACCTAAAATAGAGGTGATATAATACATATATCATTAAATAAAAATAGTAAGTTTTCCTAGCATGCCATCACATTATTAGAATACATATGGAATATATATGTATGTGTATATGAACAAAAAGATTATTTAGAAAACATTATGACTCATTATTTTGGTGGTGGGCTTTTAAATTTTTATTTTACAAATTTTCTACCATGAAAATAACAATATAATCAAGGTGAACTATATGTTTTAAGTCTGTCACTTTCTCACATACTTGGGCACATTGTCTTCTACCTGCCCTGGATCATTTTTTAATGCTCTCTACTAGAATATCAGTTTTATTGAGATGATCACTTTGATGTTTAGGGAAATCGTGAAGTCAGAGGAATGAAAGGATAATACAATGCTTTCTCACACAGCACACATTTTAAATGGCAGGATGCCGACATCACAGCTCAATGAACTTTAACATATACTTAAATGACTCAGGTCAAAGTGCAGAGCATTTTCTAATTTCTAATAGCATATCTATATTAAGATACAGAACACAACTATCACCTCAGACAGTTGCTTCTAACACCTTTTGAGTAATTAACTACACATTGAACTTTAATTATGGGTCCTACTAATTTTCAGCATCATAAAAATAACAGCACCCTCTGCCATTTATTCAACTCTTACCATGTGTTTAATTCTGTGCTAAATATTCTTATTTATTGATAATTGATAAGATAAATTAATAGATAAATTAAGATAAACTAGTAGATAAATTAAGACACGAGGGATCATCAGTATTACTTGACTCATCCATTCAAGTCACAAAAGTGGTTAATCAAAAATAGGACATGAGCTGTTCAGTCTAACTCCAGATTTGAGAACTTTTTTGTTTTTTCCAAATTTTGTGAGTTCTAGTTTAGGTGAACAATGGAATTCAGCAATGACTATGTCCTCTAAAAATGGCTTGCAAGTGACACCAGCAAGAAAGCTGACTAGATGGTTCCTGCCCACCTGTCTTTCCCCAAAACAAAAATTTAACAACGCTCAAACAAAAATTGCTCCAGAATATCACTTCAGTAAGTGAATGCAACAACAGTCACCACCCCCACAACAAAACCTTATCCAATAGCAAAAACAACAAACCCAAGGATGGCAGCATAAGAAAAGGTAGAAATTATTTTACATGTGTCCTCCCATACTGGATACGAACACAGTATCAAGAAGGATCCAACCAGATATGATGTCTCTCAGAGGGGTGAAAGGAGAGTAGGAGTACTCCAGCAGCCTCTGTCCCTGAAAACCTAAGCAGACCTTGCCCACCCATGAACACTGGTACACATGCTGCCACAGAGGACCCCTGGAGCATTTGTAAATGCTACATCAGCTGACAGAGCTTCCTAAGCCCAAGCTGCTGAGTGCTCACCAGCTAGAGCTTCCCCTGTGTCCACTCTGGGAGCTGGAATTGACTCCAGTTGCAGCCCCAGAACCACCTGACTGTATATAAGTGCATACCCTGGGATCACATTCTGCTACACACTCCATCTGGTCTGCATTCCTCTAGGGGTAGCCTCATCTATCACAGGTAAAGAAAGTCTGGCATCATCAGAGCCAGTCAATAAATTGAGGAAGATGGCACTCCTTCATTTCCATGGACTCCCATATAAGACTATAGGAAAGAAAGGCAGGAAGAAGAGAGAGAAAGGAAGGAAGGAAGGAAAGAAAGTGTTAAGTCCCTAAACATTAATAATTCCATTTTGGTTTCTGGGACTCTATTTTGACATGAAACTACAACTTATAAACTGTCAGGAAAAAGAAAAGAAACCTGTTCCTATAACTCCCTTCCCTCCTACACACCAACAAGGATCCTAAACACACACAAAGAAACTGTAGTCACCCAACCACCTTCACCCAAGTTCAAATCTAGCTTGCTCTTGTTCCTTGTGCAAAAGATATATAAGCTTCCGTTCAAGTGATACTGGCTGCTGTGCCTTGCAGAAGGGCAGCCTGGCAGATATTCTCTGTCAATAAACCTTTGCTTGAACTCAGGGCTGTGTCTCTCATGGATAATGGAAAGAAAGAAGGAAAGAGAAAGCAGAGAGGAGAAAAAAAAAGACTGAACCAACAGAAATATAATAATTCTTGGGTAACCTGCTTCGAAGAAATGAAGATCTGTGAAACGTGTAAAAAAGAAATAATGTGTGTATTTGTGTGCAAGTGTGAACACATATTTGTTAAAAAAAGCAAACTCCCCAGCTGAGGTAGGAGGATCATTGAACATATAAGTTTGGGACCAGCCTAGGCAACATCATAAAACCCCATCTCAAAACAACAAACAAAAACAAAACTCATCAAGCCATAAGACCTCACAGAAAAGCAACTCAACAAAAGTCAGGAAAATGACATGTGAACAGACAAAGTAGTGTTACAGTGACAGAAATCATAAAAGTGAACCAAACAAATTTGGAGCTGAAGAACAAAGGGAATTACATGAATTATGAACTAGCTTCCACAGCGGACTCGATAAAGCGAAAGAAAAACTCAGCACACTCAGATACAAATGATTCAAAATGATCCTCTCAAAGGGAAAAGAAGAATTAAAAAAAGAGTGAAGAAAGACCACATGATCTTGCAGTTCCACTCTGCATATATATATATATACAAAGAATATGAAGTCAGTATGTTAAAGAAATAGTTGCTTCTCATGTTCTTTGTCATATTATGCATGGTGGCAGGACGTGCAAACAAACTAAATGTCAATCAACAGAAAAATGGCAAAGAAAAATGTGGAGAGTGTGTGTATACACACACTGAAGTATCATTCAACCTTAAATAAGAAGGAAATTCTGCCATTTGTGACAATATAGATGAACCTGGAGAACTTCTTGCTAAATGAAATAAACCAGATACAGAAGGTTAAATGCATGTTCTCACTTTGTTTGTGAAATCTAAAATAGTCAAACTCACAGAGGGTAGAATGGAATTTGCCAGGGGCTGGGAGAGAGGAAAAATGGGAGACATGAGTCAAAGGACTTAGAGATTCAAAAATTATGAATTTCTGGGAATCTAACACACAGCAGTTTCACTATGATTAGCAATATTGTATTGGACACTTAAAATCTGCTAATAGATCTAAAGTGTTCTCACCACAAAAAGATAAAATGGTAATTATATTAGGTGATAGATACATTTAATTTGCAAATATTCTGATTTTTTATGAGGACATTCATCAAACATCAAGTTATACACAATGGAATATTACTCAGTAATAAAAGAGAATAAAATCATGGCATTTGCAGGTAAATGGATGGAGTTGTAGAAGATAATGCCAAGTGAAGGTAGCCAATCCTCAAATGCCAAATGTTTTCTCTGATATAAAGGAGGCTGATTCATAGTGAGGTAGGGAGGGGGAGCATCCGAGGAATAAATGAACTCTAGATAGGGTAGAGGGGTGGAAGGGGAAGGGTGAGGGCATGGGATTAGAAATGATGGTGGATTATGATAGACATTCTTATCCAAAGTACATGTATGAAGACACGAATTGGTGTGAATACACTTTGTATACAACCAGAGATGTGAAAAATTGTGCTCTATGCATGTAATATGAATTATAATGCAGTTTGCTGTCATATATAACAAATTAGATTTTAAAAAAATATCAGGTTACACAGCTACAATGTATACAATTTTTATTTGTCAATAATATCTTATAGTTGGAAAAAAAATCCAGAAATAAATTTGGACATGAAATACTATGGGGGAAAAAGAAGTCTGTAAAACGAATTGAAATGTCAAATAATATAAAGCTGACAGAGCTAAGCTCTGGAAACCTCCGAGTACCTGGGGATAGATAATCCTAAGGTACCCTGCCACTTGGGGACTAGTTTGAAGAGGTTTTAGGATTAAAGTCACTATAGTACATTATATTGTTCAAGAAGAGCCCAATCCTCAAAAATAAGATTATACATTCTTCAGGATTTCCTGACAATGCTCTAGCTTTTAGAACGTTTTATTTAAAAGATAAGAAAGTTTAAAAACTAACAGACACAGCCAAAAGGGGAGAATTTTTCAAGGGAAACACCCATGCTGTGGATTTACTCTGTTGTCAAACTCAAGAATTTATTCAAAAATCCTATAGAAAATGGAACAGAACAAAGATTAAATTAACAGGGATATTATGAATCTGAAACTAAATTAAAATTCATTTTAACAACTGTGTATACACAAGTCCAGTTCATTACTCTTCCGACAGTTTCATTACTCTACAGAGCTGCATGGAAATTTGCATTTCCCCAGGCTGTGCAGTAACTGACCAGGAGTGAGACCTACTCCAGGACTTCCAACTAATGGACCACACACCAATTAGCAGCCAGAGCCAAGTAGCCTTTACAAGGCATGTTAATTAGGTCCACTATCAGCAAGCTTTTTCTCCTTATCTAAAGTCTTTCTATAGGAATTTGTACTCTGGAAACCTTCTCTCTATCCTTTGCTATAGAAAACAAAATTAAATTGAAAAGAAAAGGTGATTCACCCTCAATTTCACCTCAGAGATAAATTAAAATGGCTACTGCTATCAGGTGGAAAAAAAGAAAGGGCGATTTCCCACATCAGGGAACCCCCATTAAGGATTCAGAACTCTCCCCTCTGGGTGTGTTACTCATATTTATTTCCTGTGGGTTTAGAGGAGCAAGAATTAGCAATGAACTGCACTCTCTCCTGCTCAGGAGGGAATCTCCTCAAGCTAAACTCCTGCTTTGACTTTACATAGAGGTTTTTCTTCCAGATGCTGCATTTGAGACTCTTCTGTCAGAAATCTTCAGAGCTGTGGCAGACCCCCCAACAATGAGGCAGGGAAGTCATACAGGTTGGGAGGGAGAAGCAAGATGAAACAGATACTAAAGGCCCAAGGGACGGGATAATTCCAGGAGGGGGAATGTTAGGAAAAGAGGGTGACCTATAAAGACCATCTTGCTTTCCTTGGACCACGGACAGGAAAAAGGACTCAGTCAAAAGGACTCAGTCCATAATCAGAGCAAACCAGCTAACCAACCTCTGAATGAAATATTGCCACTTTGGATGATATATGCTATATTCCAAAAGCAAAAAAAGACTCATCTGTATTTCAGTTTAGTCATACCCTGAGAGTAAACATTCCAAAGCTTTGACCTCTGTTAGCATCAAGGGATCAGGCATGCAAATTAGCATTGGCCCACAGGCCCTTAGCTAAATCACACTCATGCCAAGTGCAATGTTAGGATGGACTATAAAATACCAGAAATGACTTTAAATAGGCCTAGTTTTTCCTTCCACTCTGTTTATGGAGAGTTTCATACAGAAATCTTGCGTGTAATTTCTACTTTGGGAAAATTTGAGATTCTAAAGGGTTTCACCAAATTCTCCATTCTCCCACTCTACTTTTAATCCCAAACATTTTTAACCTACCCACTGTTGAATAACATTCTTCTCTGCTTTTCATGTCATTGGATTATCTTCATTTAGCAAATCATGGAGGAACTTTTTTTAAAAAATTATTTATTCTAATTTGTTATACATGATAGCAGAATGCAACTCATTTCATATTACACATATAGAGCACAATTTTTCAAGTCACTGATTATACACAAAGTATTTTCACAGCATTTGTATCTTCATACATGTACTTAGGGTAATGATGTCTAACTCTATCCACCATCATTCTTACCCGCCCCCCCATTGCCATTATAACTCAGCATCCTCATATCAAAGAAAAAATTGAGCCTTTAGATTTTTGGGGATTGACTTACTTCAACTCCATCCATTCACCTACAAATGCCATTATTTTATTCTCTTTTAATGCTGAGTAATGTTCCATTGTGTATGTATACTAAAGTTTCCCTATCCATCCATTTTCTGAAGGGCATCTGGTTTGGTTCCACAATTTAGCTACTGTGAATTGTGCTGCTGTAAACATTGATTTGGCTGTGTCCCTGTAGTATGCTGTTTTTAATTCCTTAGGGTAAAAGATAAGGAGTGGGATAGCTGGGTCAAAGGGTGTTTCTATTTGTAAGGAATCTTCAATCTGCTTTGGGGAAACTTTTTGAAGCAGTTTGGGTCTGAAGAGGTGCTTGTCAAACTTTTGAAGGTGTTCCAAAACCTATTTAGCCTAGCCCTCCTCTGTTGTTAGAACAATGAATCCCAATCCTGGCTGCACATGAAGTCCTGCTTTGAATATTACCTAAGACCAACAGGATATCTAAGAATGAAACATTGACATTGGAAAAACTCCCTAGATGATATTCATCTTCACCTGTATTCAGAACCCTGCACTAAAAGTTTTATGCTTACATCAGAGGAAAAGCAACAAAATACATCTGACCCATGGATCATTTTGAACTGACGATCCTTCCTTTGTTACCCATCACAAATGAAAACTTTAGGCATTTTGAACAAAAGTTTCATATGTCAAACTAAGCAGGATACAAGGGAGCATCTCAATGCCAGGGCTCTAATCCCTGAATCACTCTGAGAGATTACAAACTATACTTTTATCTCTTTGTAGATCCCCACCCCAAAAAGCAATTTGGAGGATGAAGCTTCAAAACAGAAATAATCAAAATGCTGCAGCAGGAAATCTGATAGGAAACATCCTGCACAAAAAGAAAAATATCAGGTGGCATTCATTAAATTCCCAAAGCCCTGAGAAACAGTGATTTGAGAACTAGAAAAATACTATCAATTATAATAGCACTATGTCTTCTAACCTGAAAGGAACTAGCATAGTCAATATGATGCAAGCAGGCAGAGTTTCTGGGGTTTGTTGTAAGAATATGTATTTTTCTATAAAAACATCAAAGTGTTCACACGCAAAAATTTGCCTTTTGAAACTTCTTACTCCCAAGTCTCAAGTCTCAGGTTGGGAGGCCCCTCAAACTTGGGCCTCCTACCCATGAGCTAAAATAAACCTCTTTTTCCTTTTTATAAATTTATGCAGATTGTGGTATTCCATGAATAGCAACAGAAAACTAACTAGTATGTAGTTCACTGCAAATAATTTTTTGTACCAATCCTCATAAAATGTCTCTGAGCAAGACCTTGATTCACCAAGTAGTTTCTCTAGAAGCAACAATCTCCTTGAAAGATGTTTTAGGAGAGAGTAAAATAGCATTGAATCCCTTTGTGTGTTCAGATTAGACTGATTCCAGTAATCACCCACTCTCTTTGGGCCCAAGTAATTCAGATGTTCTGCAGAGATATGAGCATTGTATCCATATTTATTGCTTAGCTGACATGGTAAAATTTTAATTATACTGTCTTCTTATTTTTCCAATAATGCCTCACAGGTAACATTCTGGAAATGTTGAACAAAGATTCAGACTCATAACAAACTAATCAGGTTAATTTACTGAATGATAATTTTTTATGGAAACATTTGTATCAGTGAACAGCTTTATAAATGCAATTGTGTTAAAGCCTGTTTTCCTGAAATGTAAAAAAAAATGATTTTCCATATGTTGAAAACATCTTAAGCATATGATGCAAGTGAAAATAGGTGTTTGTTGTAAATGTGTTAGTTGTAGAAAATGAAAATATGGGTCTAATAATTACACTGAATTTAGCAGGTACAGAAGGTACATTTGATAACTTCTTTAAAAGATAAAGATGAGCTAGTGAAAAATGAATAATTCATTTATTCTCCTGGGAAGTCACCAGTATTGCTAATGTTTTCAAATTTACCTTTATTTGTTAGAGTTTTACAAGTACAATTATCATTTAAACCCCAATGATATTTTCAGGCTTATACCAAAAAGAGACACTTCCTTTCCCATGACATACCATGGCCAAGTCCTAATTCTCAGAAATAACCATTTCATTATTTCAAAATGGTTTGATTATACTGCCTTTTGCCTTAAGTTTAGATTTTGTTCAGGGTAGATAGATGCTTCTCTCTCTGATTAGCCCATGTGATCTCTATTCCCTTTCTTATGTCTTCCAAAGTTGATTCAATTTTTGACATCTCACAGTCAAAATAAAATTCTTTATTGGGGATGCTGGGGATTGAACTCAGGGCCTTGTTCATGTAAGGTAAGCACTCCACCAACTGAGCTATATCCCCAGCACTAAAATTCTTATTATACAAATATTATTAACTATTACAGAAAGTATATTATACTAATTCTATTTCCCTGTACAGCTTTTTGTTCTTGCTAGGTTTTATGGGCGGTGTCTGATTTCTATGTGAAATTTAATGTTAATGTTTTTTTCTTCCTAAATCTTTAACAGATATTATGATTATTTTCCAAATATTTAAATTATTTCTTCTCCTAATATTTAAATATGGAAATTTCTTCTATCCATGTTTATATTCCTATCCCCCACTCTTCTGGGTGAATCTATAGAGAAGTGTTTTGTATTCTGTGTTCCAATCGAATGGGCTATTCTCAAGGTGATAGCTACAGACCCTACTATGGATAGTTTTTATCAAGTGCAGTTTTCTCTGGACAGGTTGGCTGTGTGAAACCATCTATTTCTTAGACCCCATGTTTGCCTTTCTCTTATTTTTTACTTTGTTTCATAATACATACAAATTAAGGGTGCATCTGAGGCAACATTTTTGAAAACTTGTCTTTTTCCCCTTTTTATGCTTTATTAATAATTGCTTCGATCAAGTTTTGAAATTACTTTCCTTAGAAATCTTGAGGTTATTCTCCCATTATCTCTTAGCTTCCAATGTTTTGTTCCAAAATTATAATACCATCCTTGTCCTTTGCCTTTTTCTGAATATTTTAATTTCTTTCCATGTTTTAGAAAATTTGACTCTGATATACATTACCGTGAGTCTTTTACTTTTCTTCATTTATTGTTTGGGGCCCTTTATGACACCATAAATACAGAGATTCACATCCTTCAGTTTCAGACACATGGATTTTTAGAGAATAACCACTTCCTTTGATGGGGGATGAGGGAGGAACACTCATCCATTGCTAGTGGGACTGCAAATTGGTGCAAACAATCTGGAATGCAGTATGGAGATTTCTTAGAAAACTTTGAATGGAGCCATCATTTGACCCAGCTATCCCACTCCTCAGTCTATAGATAAAGGACTTGAAAACAGCATACTATAGTAATGCAGCCACATTAATGTTTATAGCTGCACAGTTTACAATAGCTCAACTATGGAATCAACCAAGATACCATTCAATATATGAAAATGTGATATATATACACAATGGAATATTACTCAGAATTGAATGAGAATAAAATTAGGGCATTTGCAGGTAAATGGATGGAGTTGGAGAATATCATGCTAAGCAAAGTAAGCCAATCCCCCCAAAAACCAAAGGCACAGTTCTGTGAAACTAATATAGTAATTTTTTTTTGTCTGAGCCCATAAAAAACTCCTCAGTCCATAATTCTTTAAAAGTTGATATTACTTGAACTTTAGAGTAAGTAGCAAATAATAAGTTCCTCGAAATTAAAAACAAGAGGGATGTTACTGCTAACCCCATAACTGAACTCCAGTGGTATTTATAGATTAATTTTGATTAGTCTATACATGCTCTATGGTACTTTTTTCTTCTTTTAATTTAATTAATTATGTGTATATGATAGAAGAATGCATTTTGATTCATTGCCCACAATTGCAGCACAACTTTACATTTCTCTGGTTATACATGATATAGCTTTGCACTATATGTACAGTCATATATGTACCTAGGGTAATAATCTCTATCTCATTCCACCATCTTTTCTACCCCTATGCCCCCTCCCTTTTTTCTCCCTCCCCTTTGCCCCATCAAAGTTCCTCCATTCCCACCCCCCATTATGGATCAGCATCCATTTATCAGAGAGAACATTTGGCCTTTGATTTTGGGGGATTGGATTGTGTCACTTAGCATGATATTCTTCAACTCCATTCATTTACCTGCAAATGCCATCATTTTATTCTCTTTTAAGGCTGAGTAATATTCCATTATGTATATATACCACAGTTTCTTTATGGTAATTTAATAAATAGCAACATTCAGTTTGATCATCAGCTCCACTAAGACCATAATAAAACTAAAAATATAAAAAGGATCAAATCCAAAATTGACTTTATGACAGTGTGATGTGGAAGATGAACCCCACTGGTGAGTATCAACTATTTCAATAGAGAAACAGACTTGCTCTCTTCTCTAGTCAGGAAGTGGTTTTTTGTTGTTGTTGTTGTTGTTGTTGTTTGTTTGGGTTTTTTTTTTTTTTTAGTAAAACTAAAAAGCAATAAAAAATCAGTTGCTATAAAGCATGAACAATGTTGTGGTGTGAATAAAGCTCAAGTGAAAAATGAGTTTTAAAATATGTGTTTAACGAATGTTCTTTCATTCAAATTTATTGAAGACATTTGAGGCACAAATGTTTCATAGGTATATACTACCAACATTTAGAAATGAATTGTACCAATTCTCTACGATCTTTCCAAGAATGAAGTTACACATGGAGTATGTCTTTAGTTATTTTATGAGGCCAACATTATCCTGATATCAAAAGCAAACAAAGACATTACAATAAAAGAAAAATACAAATAAATCTAATGAATGTGGGTGTGAAAATCCTCAACAGAATATGAGTCAATATTAGTAAATCAAATCTAACAATGTACAAAAAACATTATATACTATGACCAAGTGGAATTTTTTCAGGGATGCAAAAATGAAAAAATCAATTAATGTAATCTATCATATCAACAGGCTAAGAAATAAAAATTTTATGATCATACAAATAAAATAAACATTTGAAAATAGTCGTTTCTCAATCATGGTAAATAGGTACTGCAAACTACTACAACTTGACAAAGGACATATTGCAAAAATGCCTAAAGCTAATATTGTAAGTATTGGTGAGAAACTTGGAGCTTCCCTGATAACATCAGGAATAAGGTAAGTATGTCCCTCTCACCACACCTTTTCTTTATCATCCTAGCTAGTGCAATAAGAAGAAAATGAAGTAAAAGATATACAGATTGGTAAAGAAGAAGCAAATCTATTTGTTTGAAGGCAACATGGTTGTTGATGTAGAAATACAAAAGAACCAAAAGAATTGACAAATTAATCCTTGAATTAAGAAGCAACTGTAGATGAATAGGGGGTCTGAAACACTCTGACCCTACCAATCTATATTTTCTCCATCACCTTTCTTGGAAGCTCGGGGTAGGGAGGGGGCATGTAAAACCTGGGCTGGATTGGAATTGGAGACACCATGAAAGTATATGATCTCATGAGATTTAGCTGCCCCCTTCTACCAAGCAACAGCTATTCATCTGAAAAAGAAAAAAAAAAGGCAATTATTACAAGCTGGTAGGATACAAGGTTAATAGACAAAAGTCCAGTTTCTTATGCATAAGTAATAAACAAATGGAATTTGAAATTTAAAATAGAATACCCTTTACATTAGCACCCAAAATGAAATACTTAAGTATGATCCAACAACATATTTATAAGATCTATAAGGAAAACTAATGTAAGAAATAAAAAAAAAACACAAATATTTGGAGAGCTAATCCATGTTCATGGATAGACTCAAAAATCTGAAGATATCAGTTATTTTCAATTTGATCTGTAGAAATGTAATCCCAATCAAAACTCCAACAAGTAATAGAAAGAAGAAATTTATCCACAATAGCCACCACAATATTGAAGAGATGAACTGGAACTACTGCCCAAATTCTCATCTTACCTTAAAGCTGCAGTAATCAAGACAGTGCTATATTGGTCAAAGAATAGACATACAGTTAAGGGAAACAGAAGAAAGTGTTCCAAAATAGATCCAAATAAATACAGACAACTGACTTTTTAAAAATATTTTTTATTTGTTGTTTTTAGATATATATGACAGTTGAGTGTATTTTGACATATCATACAGTCATGGGGTGCAAACCATTACAGTTTTTATCCCATTCTTGAGGTTGAACATGATGTGGAGTTACACTGGTTATGTATTAATTTATGAGCATAGGTAAGTTATGTCCAATTCATTCTGCTGTCTTTCCTATTCCCATCTCCCCTTCCCTTCACTCCTCTTTGTCTAGTCCAATGAACTTCTCTATACTTCTCCTCCCCACTCTCCCTTTTTATGGGTTATCATCTACATTTCAGAACATTTGACCTTTGGTTTTGGGGGACTGGCTTATGTTACTTAGCATGGTATTCTCCAGTTCCATTCATTTACCTGAAAATACCATTATTTCATTCTTCTTTATAGCTGAGTAATATTCCATTGTGTGTACAAACCACATTTTCTTTTTTCCACTCATCAGTTGAAGGGCACATCTGTTGGTTCCAAAGCTTGCCTATTTTGAATCAAGCTGCTATAAACATTGATGTGGCTACATCACTGTAGTATGCTGATTTTAAGTCCTTTGGTTATAGACTGAGAAGTGGGATAACTGAGTCAAATGGTGGTTCCATTCCAATTTTTTAAAGAAATCTCCATACTGCTTTCCAGAGTGGTTGTACCAGTTTACAGTTCCACCAGCAATGTATGAGTGAACCATTTCCCCCGACATCCCCACCAACATTTATTATTACTTGTATTCTTAATAATTTAGGCAACTGATCTTTGACACAAATGTAAACAATACAGTGGGAAAAAAGCAGTTTTAACAAATGATTCTGAGGCAACTGGACATCTGCATACACACACACACAAAAAAAAACAGACATAGACTACATTCATTATAAAAATTAACTAAAAATGGATCATAGACTCTTATGTAAAATGCAAACCTACAGAACTTCTAGAAGAAAACATAGAATAAAAAGTTATAACATTGGACCTGGTAGTGGGTTTTTAGATACAATACCAAAACATGGTCATGAAATAAATTATCAATGATATAAACTTCATCAAAATAAGAAACTTCCACACTATGAAAGACATGGTCAATAGAATGAGAAAGACAAGCAAAAGACTGGGAGAAAATGTTTATGAAGATATATCTGATAAAGGATTGTTTCTCAACCGTATACCAAATTCTTTTTTTTTAATATTTATTTTTAAGTTTTAGGTGGACACAATATCTTTATTTTACATTTATGTGGTACTGAGGATCAAACCCAGTGCCTCATGCATGCTAGGCAAGCACTCTACCACTTTCACCTCCATATACCAGATTCTTAAAACTCAACATTGAGAAATCTAACGACCGGATTAAACAATGGGTGAAAGACCAGACACCTCCCCAAAGAAGGTATACAGGTGGCAAATAACCACATGAAAAGATACTCAACATCATCTGTCATTAGAGCATCAAAGACTAAGGTTATGATATACCACTACATACCTGATAGAATGGCCAAATCCAAAGCACCAGTAACATGAAATTCTGTCAAGGATGCAGAGAAATAGGAATTCTCGTTTGTTACTTGCGGGAATACACAATAGCCAGGTTTGAAGATATTTTGTCAGTTTTTTACAAAGTAAACAAACTTGTCGGATGAAGTGGTGCATGCTTGTAATCAAAACACCTCTGGAGGCTGAGTCAGGAGGATGGAGGGTTCAAAGCCAGCCTCAGCAACTTAGTGAATCATTGAACAACTCAGGGAGACCCTGTCTCTAGATAAAATTAAATAAAAGTTGGGATGGAGGGCTGGCAGCTGGAAATGTGGTTCAATTGTTAAGTGCCCTTGGGTTCAATCTCTGGTACCAAAACAAACAAACAAATAACAACAATAAAAACTTAAACAAACTCTTCTTATATGACCAGAATTTTTGCTGCTTGTTATTTGCTCAAAGGAGTTGAAAATATATGTGGATACAAAAACCTGCATGTGACGCTACATTGTGTACAACCATAGAAATGTAAAGTTGTGCTGCAATTGTGTACAATGAATCAAAATGCATTCTGCTATCATACATACCTACTTAAAATAAATTTTATAAAGTCAAAATTTAAAAAAAAACAGCATGTGGCATGTTTATGGCGGCTTTATTCACTATTACCCAAACTTAGAAGCAACTAAGTTTCCTTTTCTATGGATAGATAATTCCAAACAACTGATTATTATTCAGGGTCAAAAGGAAATGAGCAATGAAGCCATAAGAAGACATTGAATTAGGCTTATTTCAGCAACACATATCCTCAAATGAGAAAGCCATTGAGGAACCTGAAATATGTGTCACTAAGTCCATCTGAAAGGTCTACAAACTGCAATTGTGTAACATTCTGGGAAAGGAAAAACAATAAAAAAGATCAGTAGTTGCTAGACACTGGTGGTACAAAGATGGATAGATACTCAGAGTGTGGATGATTTTAGGGTAATAGAATGATCTGTAAGATACTCCAGTGGTCAATACCTGTTATTAAAACTTGTCAAAACCAACAGAATATATACCACCAAGAGGGAACTCAGTTGTAAACTATAGACTTCAAGAAGTAATGATATATTAATATTGGATTCATTGATTATATCAAGTATTCCACTGTGGGATCTTGCTAATGGGTGATAATACCTATGTGTGAAGACTGGGGTATATGGGAGCTCTTTCTACTTTTTTTCTCAATTTCATTGTAAATCTCAAACTACTTTCAGATTCTTAATACATTAAAAATTGGAAGATACAGGTAAATAAAATAAAAAGGATACAAGTTTAAAAGAAAAGAAAACTACTAAGACATGAACATAATATGCACATTAAAAATTGGCGTTTCCTCTCCCTCAGGAATAAGAGCAATTCAAAGAGACCTTGAAGAAGGAATTCTTTTCGGTAAGAAGAATGGGTTTATGTTTGAGTTTGTTAACTTTGAAATATGCCCCCATACCTTTTGGCCCAGGATATAAAATCTGTGGTCTTTGCTAAGACCTTGACTTGAGAGATTTATTTATAGTTTTTTCATATGCACTTCAGTCACTCTACTAAGGTTCCATCAGCCATAAACTTTCCACTTGGAAATTCTCTCAATTTCTAAACATGAAACTACTACAAGCTACGGGTAGTTTGGGATTTCGGTTTCAGTTTCCTCAAGTCCAAGGAATATGCCATACCACTTAGACTCTAGCCATATATTAGCAGTTGGCAGTTTCTGCCTTTGACAGCTGACAGCTCGGCGAGGGAAAGAGTATTTTGAAAGCTGTGGGAATTCAGTCATCAGCCATGCTTGCATAGACTCTTTTAAGGTATTGGGCCTGATTAAAGGAATGTGAGTTTTGGAAGTGGGTATTACTATTTTGCAAAAGCAAAAAGAAAAAAAAATCCCTCAAGATCGAAACAGCCTACGGTGAGGAATCCTCTGTGTTCTAGCTCAGATAACTTCCATTTACCTATTTGTTTACACTTAATTTTCTTCATATTGTCCTATATGAGATTGTGTGGGCGTGTGTGTGTGTGTGTGTGTGTGTGTGTGCACATGCATATGTGATCTGTAGTTTTTATGTTGGGAGAAACCAGGTCAAGTGTAAAATTCAGATATAACTCAATTACAAAGTCCCCTCTTTTATGATCAGAAGGTACCAAATACAGGTGAAGAGATACGTACCTGCATAAATAGGCGGAGGCCAAATCTAGCAATGCTTAATTGATATAGGAAGGCACAGGGTAACTATAGATAGAAGAATATAAGTCATGGTCCCGTATTCATAATTTGGATGTTTGGAAGTATTTTTAAAAACACCAACAATCCAAGGTTAGTGATAATTGACTTCCTCTCATATTTACCTTAAAGAAACAGGAAAAAGGGAAGAACATAAGGAAGGTGAAATGGATGTGTGAAAACTGGAAGATTCCTCAGCCTCAAATCTGCAGGCAGATGAAGGCGGATTTGTTTTTAATGGTAAGAGGAAAAGTAGGTCTCTCACACAGAAGGAAACAGGAGAAAAACTTATATTTTAAAATCAGGAGCATGCTAGAGCTCCCCACCTGGTAAAAGAAGTTTAAAATAACAACAAGGGAAACTGACACATACTAGCAGAAAGGATTGGCATATGTGAAAACAGTTTTCCAGGGAGCTGACAGGAAACAGGTGAAGCCCCAGGACCTCTGCAGTCTAGGCTAAGCTACAAGCTGGGTTGGGATATTGTACCTCCAGGTAAAGCCTGCTGGCACTCCTCCGAGACTACGCACTGTTAGGCAGCCTTGTGGGCCTTCAAAAAGGCTATTTCATAACCAACAGAATGGAAAATCTGAGTGAAAACTAAGGGTGATATAGATAGGAAGAAGGAGGAGGGAAACCCCCATCAAGATGATCCTGGGATGAAAAATTTCATAACTACCATGCTAAAAAGGGAGTCAACAAAAAATAACTTTCTGAAATAACTTTAAGGGATTTAAAATTTTATGTAAATATAAATTAGGGAATATTACTTGTAAAAATAAAGAATACTGATGAATAAACAAACTGCAACAAACGATAGAGGTGTATAAGCAGAAGCGATTAGAAGTTGTTTCTATTGGAAAGCAGTACTGAGCAACTCACCCAGAATACAGAGAGGGTGCTTTTAAAGATGGAACATTGTTTAAAAAAATGAAGAATAGAAAAGCAGGCTCCAGTATTTATTCAACAGTCATTCAGGAAGAAGAGAATAGACCGTTAGAGAAGCACTATTGGGAGAGAATTTTCCAGAGTGTAAGACAGTCCACAGAATAAGTTAGTTCAGTTTTACTGAATGCCACACAGAAAAAAAAGTAAAAATAAATATATAACTATATATAGAGAGAAAGGTAAAACTATGGAACAAAAGGTTAAAGACAAAAGTCTTAAAACTCAAGCAGATAACATGAAACACACAGGGATGATGGCAAATGGCAGACTTCTCTTCAACAATATGAACCGGAGGAGAGTGGAGTATCAGTAACTGTCAGTTTAGAATTCTACAGACAATTAACTGAGTTAGAAGGAAGTGGGCTGGGGATGTGGCTCAAGCGGTAGCGCGCTCCTGTGGCATGCATGCGGCCCGGGTTCGATCCTCAGCACCACATACAAAGAAAGATGTTGTGTCTGCAGAAAACTAAAAAATAAAATATTAAAATTCTCTCTCTCTCTCTCTCTCTCTCTCTCTCAAAAAAAAAGAAGAAAAAAATCAGACCTTTATTAAAAAGCTAGAAGAAACGACTTTGTATGTTTTCACCACAAATAAGTGATACATATTTGAGCTAGGCATACTTAACCCGATTTGAACATTGCATGACACACTAATGACTTGGCAGGGTAATGCAAGAGGACTGCAATTTCAAGGCCAGACTCTGGAACTTAGTGAGACCCTCAATGACATAGTAAGATCCTGTTTCTAAATAACAAATAACAAGTGCTGGGGATATAGCCCAATGATAAAGTGTCCCTGATCATTCCTAGTACAATCAATCAATCGATAATCACCAACCCAACAAATAAATAAATATAGGATTAAGGGTGTAGCTCAGTCATAGATCACTTTGCTAACACATGAAGTGCCCTGAGTTCCATCCCCAGTAATATAAAAAATAAAATGAAATAAAAATTTTACATATATATGTACATACATACATACACATTTATATAAATATATATAAGTGGGTTTCTAATAAGTTTTCCAGTTTAGAAGTCCTGGAGAATGATTTAGTTTAGAGATGTGGCTAAAAGTGATCACTAAAATAAAGCATTTAGACTGTGTGGTTTTCACATACTCAAAACTTTTGTCAGCTCAACCAAGTTAGTGCATCATCAGGTCATAACTTACTAGATAAAATAATGCTAATTTGTCACTCAGATGGCCATATTAACATCTATAAAAAAGGCAAGGAAAAAAAAAACACTAATGGGATGTTATCACCCATAGATTTTCTTGAGAGTTACTACAGGACGTACTTCAGTATGAAGAAAAATCCAATGTGTAGGAATCTGATGCAAGAAAAGTAGTATAACAAACTTCTGAAATATATTTGTAAATTTAATATTGACCATAAATAATAACCAATTTCATACTTAAAATTTTTAGAAAACAAAAAAATGACCATGGGGTAAAGTGTTAAGGGTTAAAACAGGGATCCACATCTACTTGGGAGAAATAGAGTGGTACTAAATAATTGTAGACTTCTTAGAAATATGTATAGTAAGGTATGCCTCTTAAAATTTTAGGCATAATCAATGAAAGCATTATGTGTACTATCTAAAATCATAATAATAGAAAAATAAATATTAAAAGAATAGGGGAGAAAGAAAACTTTATCCAAGCAAAGCAGAAAATTAGAAAAAAAAAGTATGTCTAGATATACTAGTCACAATAAATGCTAACAGAGTAAATTTTGTTACCCACCAGTCTCTTAGAATGGATTTTTAAATCCCAGCAACATTTGTAAGAGTTACTTCTAAAAATATTATGGGATCCCTAAAAATAAAATAGGCAAGATAGTAAATGTAAACAAAAGCTGGTGTAACAATATTCATAACAGACAAAATAAAACCTAAGGAAAAAATAACAGTGATAAAAAGAGATATTACAAAAAAAGATAATTTAACAAATGTGAATAAAACAGTTATTTCACTAATAGCCTTACTTAGTTATCTAAGTACTAAGTACGATGAGATACAGTTCATTTTGCAACCTGAGTTCAATGCTATCAAAACTTCAACTTCAGGGGACCACTGTGGGTCATCTTATTCTACTTCTTCTCAGGCTCATGTGCTTCAAACCCTGGAATCTGCATTTGTTCAGAAAGCACAGATTCTCCCATGTCTAACAATCCAATTAAAAATGTTTAAGCCACTCAGAGCAACAGATCAACTAGACTGAGGTCCTAAGACATTACAGGGCCAAACAGTAGTCTTCCTTTGTAAGGTTTGCTTCAGGCAGAGAAGCACCTCATGAATGAACAGCAGAAATAATTTCCCAGAAAAGGAAAAGAGAAAAGGGATTCTTTTGATATTTCTTTTTATGATGATAATTCTTGACAGAATAGCCACTTTATCAGTAAATGAATTCCTAAAGGGGAGAAGGATATTGAATCGCTCTACGTTTCTTTTTGTTGTTCATAGAATTCTCACATACAGGATGAAATTTAGAATAAAAAAATAAATAAACTGCAAAGAAGATATCATACCAGAGCCATTAATCTCTTTTTTTTTGCTAACACACTATTTTTCTCTCTAAACTCCAGAGTGGAAAGCAAAATAAAGTATTATTGCAGGGATTGTGAAAGCATTTTCCTCTTCATTCTATTGCATTAAAATGTGATTCAGATGCAAATATAATTTATATTTTCAAATATTAACTTTAGGATGCACTTATAGACCAGTTCTTCTCAGGGGATACCTATTGCAGAGTACAATTCAAAAGCACACTAACCTCATCCTTGGTGTCGCAGTTGCTCT